>NW_006292687.1:7147261-7148704 GCF_000327345.1 Myotis davidii | reverse complement strand
AATATTGGGCACTCAGGCTCTCCTTTTGTCCTGGTTTACAGACCAGCAAAGCTAAAACCACGACCGAGAGGTTAGATGGACATCCCAGGATGAGTCCAGCCTAGCTCATCTGGCACCATTGCGTCCTTGGAAGGGGGAGCAAGAATGGGCTTAGATGTGGGGAATGAGCGATCCCAGAGAGCCTGGGAGATCCAAGCACACAGGTTGAGATGAGCAAATAAAAGTTTGCTCAGACTGGCTCCTAAGGATGGAGGTGGTTCTGGGGTCTGAGGGTTGGAGAGCAGCAGAAATCTTTCGGGCACTTGAGCTAGAGGTGGTCCATGACACAGCAAAGAAATGAGACCAGGGCTTCACTGTAGAAAGGTGCTTCTGTAGCCATATCGTGTGCTTGGACAACCTCTTTGCTATTGGAACCACCAATGCTCTGCACTCTAACATGTCTTTGCACTTCATGAGATTGGTGGTGGGTGTGCTGTTGTGAGTCCAGGCAGGCCTTGGCAGCTTACCGCCATGGCCACGGACACCTCCTCTAGCCAGTCAGCTCCGCTTTTGTAGGATGGGATTGCTAACACCTGCCTCACAGAGCTGCTGTGAGAATTGCACGAGACAATGAATTCAGCAATGAAGCGCTGGTGGGGCCTGGCTCCCGGGAAGTGCTAAAGTAAGGGTGGGACTGGTCTGCAGGTAAGAGAATCCTCTCACCACATGGATAGGCCACGCAGCATCCAAGACCCCTGGATGCTCCGATTTCAGTTGGGGCCATTGAGCACAGACAGCGAAGAATAGCCCCCTGCCACCTGCCTTCACAGCCGGGTGATAAAGAACTGAACATAGCAAATTGCCTCACCGTCTATGGCTCCTTCCGTCCCCTCCAATAAATCACAGCCTGACAGGAAAGCAAACAAGATCAGAAGAACGTATGTTTGCTGGCAAAATTTACAGCCTTCAGATGCCAGTGAAGGTCTTATGTTGGAAAAAACAAAAGACTCCCATGGAGGTGGGGAAATTCTGGGTGTCTTCCACTGTGGAGGAGGCTGACCATGGTCCAGGGGCTGGCACCCTGGAGGATGGGTAGCTGCTGGATGGGCAGAGGTGCCATCGACAGGCCTGTGGTAATGGACAGTCATCTCTCAATGTTATGGGTCCCTGGTTTGTCCTCTGTAGGCAGTGAAGGAGCTGAGAGGGCCTCACTGGAGGACGAGGGTGACCTCGGGAGAGCAGAGGTGGCTAAGAGAGTGGGTCCTACTGTTATCAAAGGGCACGGGCACCCGCCCACAGAGGAGGCAGGGGCAGGATGGAGCCTGGAAGTGGGGCCAGACTGCTGCAGCCAGAGCCTGTGGGTGAGTCGGACACAAGACAAAAAAGTAACAGGTATGGGAACCCTTAACACTTAGCTCCCAAGGCAGCTAGTAAAATACACGCTTTTACCTAAGTTCCCCGAAA
>NW_006292687.1:7141641-7147195 GCF_000327345.1 Myotis davidii | reverse complement strand
TTTCAGCCACACCGTTAGGACGGGGTCTTATTTCCTGAGAGCTGATCCACACACCCCTGCCCCCTCCTCAGTATTGCCAGGATCACCCCAGCAGTCGCAGCCACTCCACAATTGTCTAGCATCAAAAAAAAACACCCCACAAAAAACAGCAGTAAAAACAAACCTCAGCCCTAACCGGTCTGGCTCAGTGGATAGAGTGTCGGCCTGCGGACTGAAGGGGCCCAGGTTCAATTCCAGTCAAGGGCGTGTACTTTGGTTGCGGGGCACATCCCCAGTAGGGAGTGTGCAGGAGGCAGCTGATCGATGTTTCTCTCTCATGGATGTTTCTAACTCTTTATCCCTCTCCCTTCCTCTCTGTAAAAAAATCAACAATATATATTTTTTAAAAAACCAACAACACCTCAGCTCTTGGGGGTGGAGAAGGAAAGGACAGACGAGAGAAGGCTCTGTAAACTCAAAAGAGGGTTATGGTTTCTGGGGCCCACAATGCAGAGGACAATATCCATTTATAAAAGGGCACCACCACTGAAGGGCACAGGGTGAGGCTGCTGAGCTCTGCCCACTGAGAGCTGTCAGGGTGGGGCCACTACAGGAGCCATCTCCACAGGCACATGCTGCAAAGTGGGCTCCGGCCTGAAATATATTCTGTGCCCTAAGAATACTAAAATTGGTCATCAAACGTCCATTAAAATATAAACATATGTTGTAACAAACTGTTATTAAATAAAATTAAATGTTTAATAACCAAACTGTCATTGATATTCCCCCTTAGGCAGATTTTTTTTTGCATAGACCAAACTGGCGCTCACACACACACACACACACACAATTATTTTGAAGGAAATATAGAAAAGCTTTTCTTCTCTTCTCCCTCTTCCTTCTTCCCTTTCTCTCAAGCTGGTCTTAAAGCCACGCGCTGGGGCAGAGCAAGGTGCTGGCTCTGGGCAGTGTGTCAGAGCCCCGGGGTGAGGCTGGTGGAGAACAGCATTTCTGAGCCCTGGTGGGGTGAGGAGGTATCAGCGTGGGGAGGTGGTGGGGTCTGAGGTGGGGGTTGGCTACATACAGGGGGATGAGTCACATACACAATTATATTAAGGGTGATGAAAGCCAAGTTTCTCACTGACAGAAAAGAGTTACAAATAAGGAAGGAGAAAATGAAACGAATCCTGTAGAGCTGGATTGGAATTGGCAGTATCAGAGCGAACTCGTGTTTTCATATTTGTGTATATATATGAATAAAGACAAAAAAGAGAGAAACTCAGCTGCCTGCATGTGTGTATAGAAAAGTGCATATTTATACTCCCTAGCTGTGGCCACACCTTAGTTCAGTAGCACCACAAAGCAATGAGCATGCTTAGCTCCCAGAAGTTGGCTTTTAAATAGCATTTCCCACTGGTGCAGCCATAATGGAAAACAGTATGGAGGTTCCCCAAAAATTAAATATGGCACTGCCATTTGACCCAGGGTTCCCTTCTAGGAATATATCCTAAGAAACCTGAAACATCAATCAGAAAGAATGTATGTTCATAGCAGCACAATTTATAATAGCTAAGATCTGGAAACAGCCCAAGTGCCCATCAGTAGATGAGTGGGTGAAAAGCTGTGGTATATCTATACCATGGAATACTATGCAGCAGTTAAAAAGAGGAATCTTTTATGCCTTGAGGCAGCATGAAGGGATCTAGAGAGTATCATGCTAAGTGAAATAAGTCAGTCAGAGAAAGATAAGTATCACATGATCGCACTCATATGTGGAATCTTACTAACAAAATAAACTGATGAACGGAGTGAATCTAGACATGGAAGACTGGATCAGAGTGCTGAATCTCGGAGGGAAGGCTGGGGAGGTGGGTGGGTGGCAGGTAATCAACTAAGGATCTTGTATGCATATATGCATGGCCCATGGACACAGACAATGGGGTGGTGAGGGCTTGAGGCGAGGGGCAGGGCAGGCTGGAGGAGATTATTGGGGGGGGGGGACCTATGTAATCGTTTTAACAATAAAGAATTATTTTTACAAAAAATAGCATTTCCCACTAAAAGAAACCAGGGTTCCTTAGAGAAATGGCTGATTCCAGGGCAGGGGCAGTGAACTTACAAAATGAGTCTGGGACATTTTGTTTTGTTAGAAAGCAGGAAAGTATCAAAGAACAATGGGGATGTGTCGAACAGACTTTGGCCAGTCTGCCAAAGCTGAGAGAATTTCAGCTTCCAATAGATCTAGTTGAACCCTTGGGTTTATTACTCACTTTTCTGAGGGCAAACACATGCCACTGCTGAATAATTCTCCACTGAATGATATACCACTTTTGGATCCATTTACTTCTGAAAGGATATTTTGGTTGCCTCCAATTTGGGGCAATTACGGATAAACCTATCATAAACATTTATGTGCAGGTTTTTGTGTAGATCTGTTTTCGACTCATTTGAGTAAATACCGAAAGTGCCCTCCCTGGATCGTGCGGCAAGCCTACGTTTAGTTTTGTAAGAAACTGCCAGGCGGT
Organism: Myotis davidii; assembly: GCF_000327345.1. Classification (NCBI taxonomy): domain Eukaryota; kingdom Metazoa; phylum Chordata; class Mammalia; order Chiroptera; family Vespertilionidae; genus Myotis; species Myotis davidii. The sequence goes on along the minus strand of NW_006292687.1, from coordinate 7,144,691 downwards.
CTTCCAAAGTGGCTGGAGCATTTTTCTTTGCCACGATAGCAATAAGCGAGACATGATACCTAAATGCACTGTGGTATGCCGGGGGGGATATTAGGCAAAAGCTAAGGAAATCTGAATAAAATATGAACTTTGGTTAATAATGTATCAGTATTGGTTCATTAGTTGTGACAAATGTATCCGATGTCACCAATAAGGGAAACTCTGAGCAGGGTACACTGAATTCTCTCTACTAACGTTTCAAATATTTTGTAACTCTAAAACTGTTCTAAAATTTAAAAAAGTTCAAATGTTTTTTAAAAAGAAATGTCATCATATCATCATTTTACAAGCGCCCAGTGAGTGAATGTAGACATTAAGCATCAATGACTGTAATGATCACAACAAGAGAGATCACCAGACATTTTGTGTCTCCTACAGAAGACTTAGTGGAGAAACCCCTTCAAAATTCCAAGGAAAAAGAATGTCTATCTTCCAGTTCATATCCAGCTGAGGTACCACTTAAATATGGGAATAAAACAGTGACTTTTTTGTTGTTTCCTTAACTTTTTGAAGAAACTATTTATGGTGGAAAAGTTCAAATATGTTGAAAAGTAGAGACAATAGCATCATAAAGGCCCACGTATCTAACACCCAAGTTCAACAGTTATTCATCGGGGTCGCCTAAGACCATCCTGCATATCAGATATTTACATTACGATTCATAACAGTAGCAACATTACAGTTATGAAGTAGCAACGAAAATAATTTTATGGTTGGGACATAACATGAGGAACTGTATTTAAAGGGCCAGAAGGTTGAGAACCACTGTTCTAGATTATTTTGCTGACAATGTCCCCATGATGTCAATATTCTTCTCTGATCTATTTCCTAAATATTATTATTTGGACCTAGATAAGAACAAAAATTTCCCTTGTTATGCTTTCCTTGGAAGCTAATGAGATGTGTTCCACTAAAGCCAGGGTTGTGGCCCAGAGGCCTGAGATCCAGCTCAGGAGAGAGGCAGGGATGCTCCCTCAGATGCTGGGAGGTGAGTCTCAGATGACAGGTGAGTAGCAGACGCAGGGAGCAACGTCCACATGGAACGGGAGAGCTCCAAGGAGAATGTCTCCAAGCGGGGGAGGCTGTATTCGTTGTTATACCCCAAGTGTTTAATCACACAGAGAGCAGACTTTCAACTTTACAGCAGAGTTTAGGACTAACTTGGTGATAACGACATAGAAGACTAAGAAACAGAAAAACCATCACTGTATAAGTAAGGAAATATAAGCATATCCACAGCTGCTTCAGCCATGAATAATATTTGCTCAGGCATAATATATAAACGCTGAATGATAATTGAAATGTAAAGAACAATTAACTCTATCGAGAGGAAGGGGGAGAAGGAACCAGGCTCCAAGGAGTGTCTGAACTCGCCCTTGCCAGGAGCACCCACCTGAGTCAGCCCAACCAGCCTTCCTTCCCTATTGGCTCTTTAAAAATTAGTTCATGGCCCTAGCTGGTTTGGCTCAGTGGATAGAGCGTTGACCTATGGACTGAAGGGTCCCAGGTTTGATTCCAGTCAAGAGCATGTATCGTGGTTGCGGGCTCGATCTCCAGTCCTGGTTGGGTGCGTGCAGGAGGCAACCAATCGATGTGTCTCTCTCACATAGATGTTTCTTTCTCTGTGTCTCCCCTCCCCCTCCCTTCCACTCTCTAAAAATCAATGGAAAAATATCCTCAGGTAAGGATTAACAACAACAACAAAAATAAACCCTTGAAAATATTAACTCATGTATTCACCCACATATAGTACTTATTACTAGAATGAGACGGAGTTCAGCAAAGACTCTATTCCTATTTTTCATTTTCACTGATGTGAGTGCTGAGTACCCTTATTCATATAAATAAAGAGGTGAAATGGGGGGGAGATTCATTACAGGACTTCCCAGTTCTTTGAACTGCTTCCAAGTTTATGCCAAAACTCAGAGAGGAATATATCATCAAATAACTAACATTAAAACTTTAAACAGTTCCCTCTGAGTGTAATACTCCAAGTGTTAAAATATTTCCTAATTAAATTAAAAATTTTCCAGATTGAATAAGATTATACTTATTAGTAATATATATTTTATCAATGTATCATTTATGTATTAAAATTTTTGATAAGCACTTACTTATTAAACATAGAAGAGTTAAGAAATGTACTTCCAAAATGCTACTTTTAATTATTTGCTTTCAAAAAAAAATCAAAGCAGACATTGTGGCCACAGGAAAATTTTTGTAGTTTTTGCTGATGAATGAATATTTAAGTATTTTATGATAGGATTAGAGGCCCAGTGCACCAAGATTCATGCAAGAATGGGCCTTCCTTCCCCTGGCTGCCGGCACCACCTTCACTCCGCCTGGAGCCGCCTTTCTGCCTTCCTATGCTGCACAGAGGCCCAGAGCGGCTGGGGCGGTGCGGAAGCCTGCATCATCACCATGGTGACGACACAAGCGTCCTGCCCTGCCCCCAGCCACTCTGTGCCTGCGTATGCAAATTAACCCACCATCTTTGTTGGGTTGATTTTGCATACTTACTCCTGATTGGCTGGTGGGTGTTGCAAAGGTACGGTCAATTTGCATCTTTCTCTTTTATTAGTGTGGATAACATTATTGAGAAAACAGAATAAAATAGGGGCGCTGGCTGCTGGGGCTGAGGGGGCTGGGGCTTGGAGCTGGGAGGTGGGGGTTCTGGGAGTTAGCGGTTTTAGGCTGAGGAGTCAAGGCCGGGGACCTGGGGTCCTAGAGTAACCCCTCTCTGTACCCAGTTTCTCTACCCAGGACCTTAGGCCTCAGTTTCTTCTCAATATGCCTTTTATAATTTAAAAAGTTTTTTTTATTGATTTCAGAGAGGAAGGGAGAGGGACAGAGAGATGGAAACATCAGTGATGAGAGAGACTCATTGATTGGCTGTCTCTTGCACGCCCCACACAGGGGATCGAGCCTGCAACCCAGACATGTGCCCTTGACCGGAATCAAACCTGGGACCCTTCAGTCCACAGGCCAATGCTCTATCCACTGAACCAAAC
>NW_006292687.1:7135735-7139130 GCF_000327345.1 Myotis davidii | reverse complement strand
ATGAAAGGAAAGAGTCACAATAACAAAAGAGTTTATAAAATTGGTAAGAAAAACAATAAGAATCCAGTGAAGGAATAAATAAAATCCATGAAAAAGAAATATAAAGGGCTAAACAAATACAAAATAAAACGTCAAACGTCACAAGGAAGTAATCAAAGTAATCAAAAAAGTGCAAATAAAATGGGTGTACTTTTGTCCTTTAAACTAGTTTTTAAAAACATATATATTTTTATTGATTTCAGAGAGGAAGGGAGAGGGACAGAGAGATGGAAACATCAGTGATGAGAGAGACTCATTGATTGGCTGTCTCTTGCACGCCCCACACAGGGGATCGAGCCTGCAACCCAGACATGTGCCCTTGACCGGAATCAAACCTGGGACCCTTCAGTCCACAGGCCAATGCTCTATCCACTGAACCAAACTGCCCAGGGCCTCAATATGCCTTTTAAAAAATGTCTCTGGAAAATAGACACTCCTCTGTTTGGCCATTATTCCACATTATTTTTTCCATATGTCCCGATTATTTTATTATCCCTTCTGTTGCTGAGAGCATTTAACTGTCACAAGAACCCTACTGGCTGCCAGAGGGGCAGTTCCCCAGGTGCTTTAAGAGCCCAAGGCCATGTGCCTCCTGGCAGGTCCCCTCCATTCTACTCAAGACAAGGGCCTGCACAGGGGCGCAAAGAGCACCTTACACCTTATACCTGAGGATCTCAGGTTCCCAACCCAGGCTCTCAGAACCTCAGGGGGGAAACCTGGATGCAGCCCCCTCTCGGAATCAGAAGTGCTTGCCTCCCTGTGGAAGATCGCAATGAAATGGAAATGTTAGGATGCTGGGAAACAAAAGGCAGAAGTCAGCCCAACTGTTCTCCCGCCTTGTATTCCTTATCAAAACTTAGAGCTAATTAAGTAGAGAACATTTTCTAATAATAAACTCAATGTCAGCAATGTGGCTTTAGCAAAATAGAATGTCATCAAATTATTGTTTCTATCCTTGAGGTGCTTATTTAAAAAGTAAATCAATTATTAGTTTTTTATTTTATTTTTGTTGGTTTTATTGTTGAACATTTATTTTGGTTTTATATAGCCTACAGCATATGTTGTTTGTGTGCACTTAATATAAAAATAATTTAAATTCACACAGGGGGGTCAACTAATTTTTTTTTCTTTTAAGGGGGTCTGTTCTTCACTTAAATTTGAGAAACACTGCCTTTTTTTTTTTCTTTTCTTTTCCAGACTGAGCTGGGGGTATTGCACACACACCACCACCACCACCAGAAACACTGCTTTAAAGGTATCCTCAGGACAGACATGGAGAGTAGCTATAAGGAGAAAAGGAAAACCAGGCCTGGATCAGGCATGCTCCGTGTAAGTGCCAGTCCAGCAGAGGGACCTGAACAGGCACCCTTCTGGGAATGTAGAAGGGGGTGACTGTGCCATTGCCCTGAAGTACTGGTGGCTCTCAGCTGCAACTGACAGAAATCTCAGCTCAGACCCAGGGGGCATGTCCTGGCTCTGGGAGGGGCCTGGGCCAGCTGGAGTCTCCGGGCTGTCCTCAGGATGCTTCCCTCTTGTGCCCTACTCCCCCCTGCATCTTTCCACCGGGGCTTGGGGACAAAGCCCCAATTTAACATCTTTCCATATCGGCATCCCCACCTAAAGACACCTTTTTTTTATGTCACTGTCCAAACCTGGCCCAGCACATGTGGACCAGCCTGTGTCCAGGAAAGGGCCCAAGCTTGAATCCTGTGCCCACCTACGGCCAAGGAGAGGGGCTGGCACTACCAAAAGGGGATGGAGGGGAGACTGCTGGCCAAAACAACAGCCCCATCCTCCCCTATCTCAGTGTGCCTGCTGCGCAGTGTTCCCTTAAGCTCCAGACCCCAGCAATCCCAGGTCCTGGCAGGAGTGATGCCCTGTGAAAGTGTTTCAGAAAAGTTATTCTGACACTTGCTGAAATGGTAACGAAGTCTTTACTCAAGACTATTGCAATAGGAGAAAGAGATCAGGCTCACCTCCGAATACCGCAAAGACATTGGGGATTTACCTATAGGGGCAGAGAAGGGCCAGTGGATGGAAAATTACCAAGAGGGGCCATCAAGGTAGGAAGATTCTTGCTAAGCTCCGAATAGGATTTTTTCTTGTTGTGTCTTGTTTTAATATGATTTCAAATCCACTTGTTTTTGACTTAAGGGAAACTGTCTTAACCCTCTTGTTTATGACATAGACAAAAACAGTGGTTTCGACATAAAAATGAAGTTGTGACAGGGTGTCATCATTCTACATCTGTTGTCATTGATAAGCAGTCAGCAGCCAGGCTTCGGAGGGGCCCTGATGGGGGCTTACTCATAAGGAACACGTGGAGAAGCAACGATGGCCAGGGGGGCACCTATACTGTAAATACAGATAGTTGGTGAGCACTAGTGAAAGCTTGCATTTGGGTAAGGTGGCTCTTCACTCACCTAACAGCTCTCCGAAGACCTTTGGAACGTTTAGCTCCTGCCAGAGCCAAGGCAACTCTTTGGTGGGCAGTGGCGAAAAGCCACGCAGCATCCCCATGGAGGAGCAGCCTGCCTGCCAACTCTGGCATCTTTGTTTCCTAGCAGCATGCTCCAGCAACAGGGGCCTTTTCCTTTTGTGCTGGATGGATCAATCAGCTCTTGGTTGGCCACTGCCTCTCCTGAGCGCCTCCTCATTTTAAAAGGTACGCCTCATACTAAATTTGGATTTTATTTCTTCAGCTCCCCTGGCCTGGAACACTAGTAATCTGTCATTTGTTTGGAGCATGTTTTTATTTTGGCTTATTATTAAGAGATATTATCGCAGCAGCAATCCCGAGAAAGAAGAACAAAGTTGGAGGAATCACAAAACCAGATTTCAAGTTATACTACTGTATACCACTGTTCTCAAAACTGCCTGGTACTGGGACAAGAATAGGCATATAGATCAATGGAATAGAATAGAGAGCCCAGAAATTGGCTCGAACCAATATGCTCAATTAATATTTGACAAAGGAGGCAAGAACATGCAATGGAATAAAGACAGTCTCTTCAACAAATTGTGCTGAAAATTGGACAAACACATGCAAAAAAAAAATGAAACTAGACCACCAACTTATACCGTACACAAGAATAAACTCAAAGTGGATAAAGGACTTAATTGTAAGGCATGGGAAACCATAAAAATATTAGAGGAGAACATAAGCAGTAAAATCTCAGACATCTCAAATAGCAATATGTTTATAAGTATATCTCCTACTGCAAAAGAAACTAAGGAGAAAATAAACAAATGGGATTACATAAAAATGAAAAGCTTCTGCACAGCAAAAAACAAACAAACAAACAAAACCCACCATCAAAATGAAAAGGGAACCCTCTGTATGGGAGAAAATACTT
>NW_006292687.1:7095644-7135625 GCF_000327345.1 Myotis davidii | reverse complement strand
CCACTCCTAGGAATATATCCCAAGAAACCAGAAACACCAATCAGAAAGGATATATGCACCCCTATGTTCATAGCAGCACAATTCACTATAGCTAACATCTGGAAACAGCATAAGTGCCCATCAGCAGATGAATGGATTAGAAAACAGTGGTACATCTACACGCTGGAATACTCTGCTGCTATAAAAAAGAAGGAACTCTTACCATTTGCAACAGCATGGATGGATCTGGAGAGCATTATGCTAATGAAATAAGCCAGTCAGAGAAAGATAAATATCACATGATCTCACTCATTTGTGGAATGAACAACATAAACTGATGAACAAAAATAGAGCCAGAGACATAGAAGCATCGAACAGACTGTCCAACTAAGAGGGAAGGCAGGGAGAGGGGGAAGTCAGGGGAAGGGGAGAGAGGAGTAAGAGATCAACCAAAGGACTTGTATGCATGCATATGAGCATAACCAATGGACACAGACAGTAGGGGGTTGAGGGCATGTGCTGGGTGGGTGGGAGCAGCTGGGGAGGGGTCAATGAGAGGAAAAGGACATTTATGTAAGATTTTAAACAATAAAGAATTTAAAAAGAGAGTGTGCGTGTGTGTGAGAGAGAGAGAGAGAGAGAGAGAGAGAGGAGAGAGATTATCATGCACGAGACTGGCTTGTGAAATTATTATAATTCCCACAGCAAACCTGTGCAAAAACAGAATCAGTCTCTGAGTATAACTTTTCTTGCTGATACGGGGGACTCAGCAAGGATGGACGCGGAAGGCCCAGATGGAGGCCTAGTTGAGAACAGGGCTCACAGAAGCTTAAATAAAGTTTGGTAAAGGAGAGAGTCTTTGTCAGAAGAGCTGCCCAAACTATGGCTTGGGGACAAGAAGGCTCGGCAGAGAGGAGTGTCTGGTGTCCACTGTTGGACGGCATCATCAACTGCCGAGAAACATTTCTAGGTGAGAATAGCCCTGTGGATGTCCTGGGGCTGCCCTGGGGCTGTGGGGATGTAAGGGGGGAAACATAATTGTCCCTCTGTTGGTGGCAGGGAGAAGAATAGCACCATGTGTTAGACCCGTAGGGTCAGACCAGACCTGGGTTTAGCAACCTCAGTATTTGAGTTCTGACTAAAAAAAAAAATTCAGAGCCAAGACTCAAACTATAAGAGAAAGTTTATTTAGAAAGTCACAGAGGTAGAAGTGAGCAGTAAAAGAAATGGGCTCAGGCCCTGACCGGTGTGGCTCAGTGGATAGAGCGTCGGCCTGCGGACTGAAGGGTCCCAGGTTCGATTCCGGTCAAGGGCATGTACCTTGGTTGCGGGCACATCCCCAGTAGGGGGTGTGCAGGAGGCAGCTGATCGATGTTTCTCTCTCATCGATGTTTCTAGCTCTCTATCCCTCTCCCTTCCTCTCTGTAAAAAATCAGTAAAATATACTAAAAAAAAAAAAAGACAGAAAGAAATGGGCTCAGGAAACAAGTTCCAGAGGCAAAAGAAGGGGCCCTTGGAGCTTAAGAGAGAGAAGGACAAAGGTAAGGCTCCTAGTGGGGAGAGAGGCTGGGAAAGGTAAAGGCGCGGGGGTGCTCCTGAGAGGGAGAGCATGCCGGGTCCTCCATCCTAGGGGATTAGGGGTGGAGATTTTAGGGGAGGTCCCAAGGGAGGATCTCAATAGACTATTCATCAGCTTTCCAGGTGGGCTCTTTCGGTCCGTGGTCTCCACTGATTGGTTGGTGCCAGGGCAGGGGTCATTAGTCAATGCAGCTGGTCCTGATGTCAGCCTGTGGCATCACTTGTCAGGTTTTACTGCTTTTCTGGGCCTGGACCTAAAACACAACTGAGCCCTACATGTATTTGATGTGGGCTAGACCCTCATTTTGACGGGGGGGGGGGACCTTAAAAAATGCTTAAGGGCTATTTTTTGGTACCCTCGTTTGTTCCCTCTCTAAAGAGGTCTACCCAAATAACTAGCAACATGCCAGGGGAGGAAAAGTTAGGGAAGGAACCCAACCTGATATGTTAGGAGGGGAAAGATTACCCTGGGGGCGAGGTCCTTGTTTTCCCAGCTTTGCCATCACTAGGCATCTGGTGGGGCTTTCCACCCTGGTGACCTTCTGTACCTGGCCCATCCGTCCTTGCTCTGCTCATGTCTACCTAACTGCCTACCACACTTCCGCCTTTCTAGCTTCTGTGGGAGACCCCCCTGTAATAAAAGACAGGTAGACAAGAGAAAAACAGAGGTTTACTAACAGGCACACCTCTTACACACATGGGAGACACCCAGAAAAACTGAGTCAAGTTTCCTCCAAATGGCCCAAGCCACCACCTCAAATGGCATCTCCAGCTAAAGACCAAAGAAAGATGTTGGTGGGTTGGGGGGTTCTCAGGAAATGAGACAAAGTTGTTATGAAGGTTTGAGTCACTAATGAGAGTTTCTTATGCTCAGAGTCCTTCTTCTCCTCCAGGTACTGAGGGGCACCCTTGCAAATGGAGATTTCCTTAGAAATGAAAAGAAATGTTCCTAACCAAAGAGTAAATGCTGCTCTGACTTTAGAGCGTCTCCAGTGTCTGCTCTCTCTTAGGAATAATTGAAACTGGGCACTAACCAGACACCCCAATCACGCTTGTCTTTCCTTGGTGACAAGTTTTTTTTAAGTATCTTGCAGAACACAACAGGAAGCCTTACCTTAGCTCTTCCCCAGGGCAAGCTGTGACCGGCTAACGTTAGCTGTGCTGATGAAAAAAAAAAGGGGGTTCTATGGAAAGTAACCTCACAGGTTGATATGATCATAAATTCCTAACTGGGAGGTGATGGTGGGTAGTCACGCCCCAGGCCTATAACTTCCGTAGTGAAAGGTTTCGAGCCAGCCCTGTCCACTGTTCTTGTGCACCTAGGTTAGCACACCTTTGAAATAGCTTCAACAACCCTCATCAGAGCACATAATCTAGTTAACTGTCCTGTAAAACAATCCCCACCTTCTCTCCCACCCTCACGTAAATCTTCCTGACGTTCCTTCTTGAATTTCAAATGCGTAAGAGAAACTGTCATCCTGGGGTGCATTTGAGACCTTGCTCCCAGCATCTCATCAGTTCGGCTCAAATAAACTCTTGTGACCATTCTTTACGGCTTTGAAGTTTTCTTATGTCAAGAGCTGAAGCCAATCTAGTCAAACTGCGTCTGCACAGTTGGCAATGGAACGACTGATGTGACTTCGAGAGCTCAGCAGAACCAAATGTCACACTCCTGGGTGATGGGTGCCTGAAACTGTTGCCCAGCCAGGAGGAAAACCAGCACCACAGGGAATGCATGATTTCAACCCATCAAACCCGGCCAAACTGGGATTCCTCTGTGCTTTCTCCTGATCTTCCCATGCCTTACCTTCACTGGCTAAGTTCCAGAACCATCCAATCAGACCCTCCCAAATTAGAATTTCTGAATATGTACAACCTTTTCTTAACGTCACCTCTTAACACTTCTCTCGATTTGTCAGGGAGACAAACTTGAGTTTGGTTTCCTGTCTCCTTGTCTGGCAGCCTTGCAATTATGTTCTTTTCTCTACAGAAGACTGTTGCCTTGTTATTTGGTCTCTCTGTTGTACAGCAGGCAATGGGCCCACTTGGCATGACTGGTTACATTCTCAGCTCAAAATAATCCTGATGCCAAAGGCCTATTTTGGGGTGACATTCTGCTCCCCTTCAGGGGAAACCTCTGAAAGTATTCAAAACTAGAGCAAAGGATTACTGCATAGCCGTTTAAACTCTTGTGGGATCACTGTCTGGCAAGCGTCAGGGCATCTGCTGCTCCACAGAAATGTCACCTGGTTTGCTATATTATTGACATGCTGTCAAATACTGATCACATTGTGACAGTAGATATTGACGTGTAGATGACTGAGATGTTGTAAGGATTTCTCTCCAGTGGTCATGGTTTTCTTGCCTGTGGACACCATTTATTTCTGGACCTCGTTAGCAACCTCATCTCTGCAATTCTTTCTTTCACTGGTTATACACACTGGCTTCGTTTTAAAACATTTCATTGCTTAGGCAACAGATCTGAACAAGTGTTTGCCAACCAGTTTATGCAAATACTCCAACAAAGCTCTAATAACAGTCTCTCTGAGCATCTGCCTGCAGAAGAGTTAAAACACGGTCAAAAACACTGCCCACCCAGGGTGCTGTGAGAATGTCCTGGGCCCACAGGTCCCCATCTCAGCAAGGACAGTGGGGAGAGATTTCCATATCTCACCCCGCCTTAACATATTGATTCAAATATTCAAAAAAGCCTGGGGTAGGGACGGAGGAAGACAGCCTGGTAGATTGCTCTGCTGAGCATCCATTAGCATTTCAAAACGTGTCAAGTTGCTGGCAGACCTTTATTTTTTTAATTGCTGCTAATCAGAGGTTCCCAGTGGGACCACAGAGGTATTCTTGGGTGTAAATCCCCTGCAAGAAAAATAGTGTCCAAAGAGAAAACGCGGGGGTGGGGTGATGCTTCAGCCATAAATACAAAAGGGCACCGATTTCAGACTCTTTCCAGCTTGATTCCCTCATAGAGCATGAGTTTTCCATCCACCGGGGAGCCCAGCCCAAGGGTGGCCACACTCCTTTAACATCTGGGCAGGTAATGCAGAGACAACACCAAATGCTGAGAAAAAAACATATGCATCTGTGTCTCTGCTGTCGTCTTATTGTATTCTTTTAAAGGAAACGGAGCCCATAACATCACGCCCTTTCCATTCGCGAGGATATTTTCCCTCTGAGCAGTTCAGGGCAGGCGGCGGCAGGAGACGAAGAGCTGTTATGACTTACCCAGTGTGGAAACAAACAGACTTCCCGGAGGAGAACGGCAGAGGCTATTTATTCAGAGCTTGCTCCGGGGAGGGAGCCAGGCAGCCACTGTCACTGGGGGTTTGGCAGAGACTCAAAGGCAGGCAGGGGAGTGGAACGCTTTATAGTGGAAAAAGGAAGGACCCAGGGTGCTGCGGCTGGAGGTGGTTGACATGGGGACGCTGGAGGGGGGCTGACTAGAAGTGGGGCATCCTCTGGGTTTGTTTGGGGAGCTTGTTTGGCTTTCTCTGTTTGGTCCTGAGTTGGGGCGGGGGACGGGGGTTGTTAAAATTAAATTAAAAAAGAAGGGAAGCTGCCATAGACGTCCAAGCGCTGACCCTTCAGGACTGGTTGCTGCAGAGGTTGTAGGTCAGTTTCACTGTCCCATAGGTCTGGCCATTGCCTGTCTGTGTCGGTCTCTCCCGCGGGCTGTGTTTATCATAACAACCAAGATCAAGCAGAGGAAACGATTTGCTTTGGACCAAGGTAAGGGCCCCTGCAAATCTGGAGCACAACCAGCAACCAGTTTCGTGTAAACAAGACTATAAACGGAGCCCTTTAAAATGGAGCTGGAGCTACTGCGCCAGAGGAACGGCCTTGCATATCTCACACCTCAGCCTTAGAATGCTAAAAACCGGGCAAAGTGACCTGTGGACTGGGCCGGGGCAACCTTACTTCCCAAAGAGCTGGTGGCAACGATAAGAAGAAAGCAGTTATTAAGATACAGGACTGATGACTACTGGGCTGATAATTAAAGGCATTGTTCAGAATTAACAATGTTCACGATGTTAGCTCACCCGCACCAATAGAAATGCCTGGCTTCTAAGGATATAATTGCCCCCCTCCCGTCTCTCATAAAGACCCATCCCTTCTGTTACCTAATGGGAGCATTATTTGGGCTTCTACCTGAATTAATGATCCCCAAACAGCTGCTCTTATTGATCTCAAATAAATCCTTGTTTGCCTCTCACTTTGAAAGGCCTTTTGCTTTTAGGTTAACATTAGGGCCACCTATTATTACACATGAAACCGCACCTGGGGAGCCAGGGCTCCCAGTCCCACTGTCAAGGGGAAGAGAGGCTCCTGGGGCTGCCTGCCGCTATGTAATAGGACAGGCTGGGTGACTGTGCTGTGGTCCCAGGGTCTGAGGGTGCACGGCTGCCGGAGCCTCCCCACGGCATCCAGATGTTTCCTTCGGGGCCCTCTTCTCAGACAGCATGTTGGGTGGGAATGCCTGTTCGCTGGTCAGAGCCAGGAGAGGGGGAGACGCCTGCGTGATGGGTCAGGCTCGAGGGGTGGGCCACTATGAGGCGGAAAGCTGACCCACTCCCGATGGTCCCCTCACGCCATGAGGGAGACAGAGCTGTGAGAAGGTCCAGCGATGAAAGACGGATCAATCAACAGGAGACATGGGCCAAGGAGAGCAAGGAAAGCAGAATAACTGCGTCACCACAGTCCACTGGGTGGGAAGGCTCAGGCTGCTCAGAGCAATACAATGGTGGGTGGAAGAGGGGCCCCGCAGCGGCTGCTCTCAGCTGCCCGGAGAGACAGACTGTCCAAAGGAACCGCGGTCCTTTCTTACCCTTTTCTCCACGCGGAGAAATGCTCTTGCTTCCCTTGCACTCCAAGTTGGCGTGTTTGGCAAAATATCTTTCTGATGTACCTCCTTCCCTGCAGCCCCTGGAGCTGGGCTCCCAGGCAAGAGGGGGGATGTGAGGTCAGTGTGGCCCATCCTAGAAACCCTGTCCTGAGGCATGTGTCTGCTCTGCAGCCGAAGGAAACCTGGCCCTTGAGACCAAGTGGGAAGGTCTTTGGATCTAGTCAGGAGTTGGCCTGGGTGTTGGGTGACCCTGGCTAAGGCACTTAAACTCTTGGTGTTTATTTTAGAACCTGTCCATTTGCGGATGCCACCCCTGTCTGAGCCAGGTCGCACTCTCATTCTTTTTAACGCGATGTGATAGGAAGTTAGGGCTCTGAGAGACAGACAACAGACAAGGGGCTCCCATCTCCCATCCTAGGAAAGGCAAGTCCGAGAAAATCCACACGGTATCTGGTTACAACTTCCTTTGTCGGAATGTGAGACTCTACACTTGGCCAAGTGCCCTGGCTTGTCTCTGGCAACAGAAAAAGAGAGAGAGGGCTACCCCTGAGGCTGTGCCCCTGCACCTTTCCTGGGGCAAAGGATCCCAACTTATTTCTAGCTCTTTCTTCAAGGCCGGAATTCTGGGTTTAAAGGTGACATTTAATCAGAATGCTCTTCCCTCCTGTGGGGCAGACATAGTCAGACACACTTCTCCATAGTCTTGACTACAAATGTTTTTCAACAAGAAAGCATAATTTCTAGACAAAGAGGGGAAAATAAACCGGAAATGTGCAAAATTACATGTGCTTTTCCTTGTTGCAGATCCACAGTACATGCCTTGGACAAGTAATGCATCCATCATCATACAGTCACTTAAGAAAAAGACAATTGTTCTATTCATTCCCCCCTGCTGCCAATGAGCAAGAAAAATCTCCATCACCGAAAAGCAGATTTCTCCCCCAGGGTTTCCCTAAATAGTGCAGAGTCTCTCTACCAGTCAAATCTAACACCAACTTGGTCTGCATTTGCATTCATCTTTGTGATGAACAGAATTCTCTTTCTTGGAAACAGGAGATGTGTGTTGACTAAGGAAAGACAAGGCTCTTGCTTAGGTTTGGGGGTGAGAGAAAAGAAGGGCAAGAATAAAAGCCCAACATTTTCTTCTTGCCAGGAGTAAAGCTTTTGATCTACCAAAGCGAGAAGCTTATCAAAGAAGGGAAAGTGGCCCACAGAGCTATGGAACTGAACCTACAGGGGACACGATTGTGGGGTGAGGGGTGAGCCAGCTTCTCAGGGTCCCCTCAATATGACCCCCCCTCTACCCGAGAGCTCACAGGGTCTCTTCGAAGCTGACCCCTTGGCCACAGCCAGCCAGTGTAGGGACTTGTCCAGAGTCGCACTCTGACCCAGAGACTGTGGTCACCGTCCATCTTGGCTTGCCCCATAGATGGTTATTCCAGGAAAGATCAATTTGGGGCCCATCTTTTGAAGAGTTCTGGAGGCAGCAGTATGCAAAGTTGTCCCAGTGTCCTAGAAGCATGTCCAGTGGCTGTGCCAGTACTCTGTAGGCCCGTGTGAGCTGCTACTCATGACCAGTGCCCTGGAAGAAGGCCCAAAGGATCTGGGCATCAGCCAGCAGATGCTGCGCCAGGAGGAGGGACAGCAGGGTGGCTGCATGTGGAAGCTCTTATCACCCCATAGACCTGCTAAGATGAAATTCAACAGGGGCAAATGCGAGGTCTGTGTGTGAGCTCAAGTGCAAGCTGAATCCCTGAGAAAGATAATCCAAAATTCAACTTCTCTTCTACACTTTGACTAGAGTCTTGGTGGATTTGTGTAGAATCTGGGGGCTGAGCAAAACATAGAAATGACTTAGCCCAACCAGTCACTGTACAGATAAGGGCCCAGGGGCCCAGAGAGACTGTGACCTCATTGAGAATTGAAATTCAGCCCTCCCCAAGCCTGTCAGTGCATGTCTGGTGCTGGGTCTGGCACCAGCACACAGCAGTGGCTGGGAGTACAAGCAGTGGCCCCAGTCTGTCACTCACATGCCACGAAATGTGCACAAGCTATTATCCTGTTTCATCATCTGAAAATCGGATAAGAAAACGTCAGTGACAGATCACAGCAAGTTTTCAATAAATGTTAGATATTTGTATGCTGTGTTTAGTACTTTCTGGAACTCTTCATGTAAACAAACATAGATGTAAGTTTAGAAATAGGTATATTTTTTCACAAGCTATTTAATGTGTTTCCTCATCTGAGAATGCAGTATAGTCAGTGTGTAAGTGTGTGTGTGTGTGTGTGTGTGTGTGTGTGCGTGCGCGTGCGCGCGCACATATAACATTTATATAGTTTTAAAATGTACATATACAACTATTGGATGAAAAGGACCGAGGATCTGACTTTGAAAATAACCCTTTAGAAAAACTGCAGGTTTCGGCTGAGTACAAATCCAGCAGGAACTAAAGATGTGACCAGGCTGCTAACCAAGCTAATGACACTCCAGGCTCCATTAGAATTATCAAGAGAGGAAACAGCCTTAGTGTTTTTTGCGTTAATCAGACCATGTTTAGACTATTGGTCCCAACTGCAAACAGTGCTGTTACCAAGCTGACACCCAGGATGCGGGGGGATCTGAAGCCTTGCCTGTAAGGGAAACTGAGGCAATGTGGAGCACTCAGCCAGAGAACGCTTGGCGCCTGGTTGGGCTATGATCAGTGTACGGAGCGTGTCATGAGGATGACAGCAATTCAAACAGCGAAACCCAGGCAGTAGATGAAGTTAAAGGGATGGCTATTTCACCTCGATACAGGGACGACATTTTCAGCAATCACAGATGTTCACGACACAGTTGTCCACGCTGTATAGGGAGTTCCCCGGCACGGAGAGTGTGAGCGGTAACTAGCTTTTGTAAAGGGCTCTTGCATTTGATAGTTGGAAATGATAATATCTACTGTTGTTATCCCTAATTCTTACAATAATTCTTTAAGGTAAGGCATATTGTCTTCATTTTACAGTCAAGAACACTGAAGCTCTAAGAGGTTATTTGCAAGCCCAAGCCATACACCTATTAACTGGATGAACCAAGATTCCAATCCAGATCTGATTCTGAATTGCACATTCATTCCATGAGGGCATGATGCCGGCTTTTCAGTTCATGTCCCCCCATTTCCACCTGTTCATACTGTTTCCACCTGGTTAGTCAGAACTCAATGAATGCAGATTAGCAAAGTCCCTCATTGCTTTTCCACCTCTGATCAAGGTTGCTTACATTTTCTGAAAGAATCTGTAGGCTCTGGCCAGTGTGGCTCAGTTGGTTGGCTGTTGTCCTGTGCACCAAAAGGTTGCCAGTTCGATTCCTAGTCAGGGCACATGCCTGGGTTTCGGGCTCAATCCCTGGTAGAGGGCATGCAGGAGGCAGCCAATCAATGTGTTGCTCTTGCATTGATATTTCTCTCTCTCTCTCTCTCTCTCTCTCTCTCTCTCCTTCTCCCTTCCTCTATCTAAAAAATATCAATTAAAAGGACCAAACGAACGCATAGGACCCCTAGAAAGGAAAATGCAAAGAAAGAAATATCCATAAGAGTTAAATTTCTTGAATAGAAATACAAACACAATGCCTTAAGTAGAAAACAAAATATATTTCTTATTTTTTAAAATATACTTTTATTGATCTCAGAGAGGAAGGGAGAGGGAGAGAGAGAGATAGAGGGAGAAACATCAATGATGAGACAGAATCATTGCTTGGCTGCCCTCTGCACACCCCCTACTGGGGATTGAGCCTGCAACCCGGACATGTGCGCTTGACTGGAATCAAACTCGGGATCCTTCAGTCCACAGGCTGATGCTCTATCCACTGACCCAAATCAGCCAGGGAAAAATATCGAACCTGGGACCCTTCAGTCCACAGGCCGACGCTCTATCCACTGAGCCAAACCTGTTTCGGCAAAAATATATTTCTTAAAAACCAAAACAAACACAGGTCCGGATTGGCAGTGGCCTCCGCAGAGTAAAACCAACATATACCCTGTCCCTTCTCTTTGCACAGCCACCACACCTCTCCCTTCTCTTTGCACAGCCATCACACCCTGTGCCCTCTTTGCACACAGCCACCACACCCTGTCCCTTCTCTTTGCACAGCCACCACACCCTGTCCCTTCTCTTTGCACAGCCACCACACCCTGTCCCTTCTCTTTGCACAGCCACCACACTCGGTCCCTTCTCTTTGCACAGCCACCACACTCGGTCCCTTCTCTTTGCAGAGCCACCGTTCAGGCGCCTGCTGCTGAGTGGATGAGACCCTAAAGCCAGCCTTGGAGGAGGAGCCAGGACTGTCAATGTCAACAGCTCAGCGAGGGAACACAGGGCTTCGAGGGATGTCAGAGCAGGAGGTTCCTGGTGATCACACGGCCTATCCTTCCCATTTTACAGGTGAAGACACTGACGCCTGGAGAGGTAGAGGGGCTGTCCCAAGCCCCGAGGGAGTCGGTCTGAGTCTCTGGGACTGGACGCAGGGCCTGCTCGCTGCGCCGGGGAGCTGTATCACAGCAGCAGAGGCCAGCCCCACCCGGCGCTAGAGAACATCGATGGGCCTTTCCAACGTGCCACAGGATAATCTACTGTGCACACATGATGAACTGCACTACAATTGTTCTTTAGCTGCCTTTTATCAATTTCTCTCTACGTATCTTTGTATATTTGTTAACAGCTTTATTAAAATATAATTCCCATATCATACCAGGCACTCACCCTACCACACACACACAGAGAGACCACATTTTACCCACCATGATGCCCCCTCCGGCTGAATAGTTAGGGTGAGGGATTTAAACCCCTGACCTGTGCGTCTCTAAGGACCTCCAACCTGTGTGCCCTTTGGCTTTCTGGCCCTAACCCTGGGTAAGCTGAGTCCCACTGCTGCACAAGGGACAGCCCACCCTAACCCCAGCCCGCCGCTGAGTCATTCTGATTCTAGCTCCATCGCGAGGCCCTGTCCTGCGGGTAGATCTGCATGGAGCTTGTCTTGGTTTCTGTTGCTCCCGTAACAGATCATCACAAACCCAGTGACTTCATTCAGGTTGGTTACCTCACAGCTGTGAGCTGTGAGGCTCACGCAGGCCTCCCTGGGTCAGAGTCAAGGTGTCAGCAGGGCTGGGTTCCCCCTGGGAGCTCCAGGGACAACCGTTTCCTTCCAGAGGCTGCTGCAGCCCTTGGCTTGTCTCCCACCTTCCCCATCTTCAAAGTCAGTAAGAGAAGTTGATGCCTTCTTATATGACATCGCTCTGACCTTCTCTTCCACTCTGAAGGACCCCTGTGATTACCCGGGCCCGCTAGGATAATTCACAACCCTCTCCCAATGTGAAGGTCAGTTAATTTGCCACCTTAATTCCATCAACCTGAGCTCTCCTTTGCCGTATAACATAACATATTCACAGGTACCTGGGATTAGAATGTGCATATCTTTGGGGGCCCATTATTTTGCCTAACACAGAGCTCAGCTGACACTGAGTGAGGCTCTTACTGTGTTTGAGGACCTGTGCCAGGCCCTTCCTGTGCCCCAGAGGAAGTAAACACAGCGCAGAGACCACGTATGATACACATCGTTACACAGACAAGAGGCGTGCACACACTTATGTGCACAGACACACACACAGCAGGCCAGGGGCCAGCATGCGGGACATGTTATCCAGAGCACCAGGAGGGGAGAGAAGATGAGCTTTGAGGAGCCCGCTTTACCTGAATCTGGGGCCCGGGACTTGGTGACTTTAAGAAAGCAATCGCAGCAGAGCCATTTTGATGGTGAGAGAATGGAACAGAGATAAGGACTGAAGAGGAAGCAGGAGAACCGAGGTCTGGTGAGCGCCCTGGCAGGAAAGCATGAAGGAACGGCTGCAGCAGGAGCCTTTTACCCAGCTGCTGGTTCCTTCCGACTTTTCCAAGATTGTGACCCCACGGCCTACTAGACTGGGCACCTGGGAATGCGACTGGGTGACAGGTTCGCTGGAACCTAAGCAGGGCAGGGAAGAGGACAGCTTCCCCTAAGCCTGGAAGGGGAAGGGAGGGAGCTGTAGCTGGAACCTGGGAGAGCTACAGGAAAGGGTCTGCTGATGGGGGCTGTGCAGGGCTGGGTGCAGGGGTGGAAGGGGTGTCCCCACCTCTTCCCCTTAGCACCCTCTGATCTATCGCTGGTGCCTCCCACGGGCGGTTCCCATCAGAATCCAGGGGCAAGGACCCCTAGCTGATGCAGCCCACAGAAGTCAGCCTCTGGGGGGCACAGAGCCTCGCCATGCCCAGCCCTCCCCACCCTGCTCTGCCCCTGTCCCCAACAGTTCCAGAAATAACTGGATGTGGTGAGGCTCTCGCAGAGACGGCAGACACACACCGTTCCCATCACTTTAACTAGAACCCAGGGCCCTGACAGCAATAGAAGGGAGCTGCCAGAGCAAAGGGAGAAAGAAAGACAACAGGAGAGAGAAAAGGCAGGGTTGGGAGGCAACGGGATCAGAGTGGGGGAAGCTCTCCGCTGTCAAACGAGGCACCGCGCCTTTGCTTAAAAATCGGAGCATGGAGCTGTTTGCCTAACACCCGGAGCACCGCACCGGCCCACATCTGCCGTCACTTTGGATGAGCTCAGGGAGCCATCCGGGCCGCTCCTGGGCCCAGTCGTGGTTCCATTAAAGCACTTTTTAATTGCCGCATTTTCCGAGGCAGAGAAAGCCTAATCTGAATGCAGCTTTAACACCAACAGCAATCAGCAGAGATCCGTCAATTAGCATCCGACATTAAGCAACGCAGAACATTCTCCAAGGCTCGGAGGGCCTCTCCACACCTGAGCATCCTACAGGGTTCATTCTTTCCTGTTTGAATAATATGCGGGGCTCTTGACTCACGGTCTTGACTGACAGACAGCTTTTCTCAGCCGCCAAAAGAATAACCAATTTTCTACTGTAGCGCTTTTCTAATGCAAACGGAACAGCTCCAACAAAGCTTTTTATTCTGGTACTCACAGCTTTTTTTTTTTTTTTTTTTTGAAAGGAAAAAAGGATCGGCTTCAAACCACTAATTATAATTTATTATAACAATACTTCCCAGGAAGCAGAGTTCTTGCTATAATTAACTGCTGAGGAGTAGGATGAAACAACTGTTTATTTCATTTCAAGCTACTTGTTCAGAATTTGTCACCCCTTGCAACTTAACTCGCAATCAAATCTAAATTCCAAATGTTATGGGAGCACTGTCAACTTTGGGCTGAATACTCAGTGATTTTCTCTCTCTTAAGAATTTTTCTTCGGGTTGTGCCATTTGCTCTAATTGAGAGAGAAAGGTTTTTCTCCTAAAATGTTAATATATGTACGCCTCCCCCGTGATGTCGCAGCATGTGATGGTTGGGCGTCAAGATGGCTTTCGGGTGCCGCCACCCTTGCCGGGCTGTGAGGATTTTGAACTGTGTGGCTTTACTGGTGTTCGTTCAAACGTCACCACGGAGAGGCCCCCTTTTCATGTTATGCCATTGTCACTGCACGGAGGCTTGGACTGACCCTGGGGTTCCTTATCTATAAAGTGGGCATGATATTTTACAGCCCACAGAGTTGTTGTGAAGAGTGAGTGTAATCTGAGCATTTGGCACAGGACGTGGCATACAGAAAGCAGGTCCTACTTTCACTTTTTGCTCGCCAAGAAAGGCAGCACAGCAGTGACTGAATTGGGGAGAGAGCAACGTATCTTTCCTATGGCTGGTCTTTGAATCTAGGATGGGAACTGTCTGCAACTGAACAGCAGAGCGTAACAGCCTCAGAGCAGGCCAGACTGCTGAAATCCTCTCTCCTCAATTCTCAACACAGGCGCCAGAACGAAATGATTTGCAATTATTTGAATCTCAAGTGGCTGGGGTGACAAATACTTCTCCCAGGTGCCTTCTTATCCAGCTGCTCTGACCATCAGATCATCGGACTGAGATTTTCCTCTTCAACATGAAGTAAGAAAGTCGGCGCCTGGCCTTCTCTGGTATATAAATCCATGAGACTATTTATAAAGTTCAGAGAATTCCTGGCAAGAAGTTACTTCTTAAGGATGTATTTCACCTACAGTTACTGAGGTGTCCCCTCTGGCAGCTGGGAAAGTTGTCATTTTGCTTTGATGCCCCGTCTAAGGATGTTAGGATGAGAGCATACAAACATTGCTGATGCATTCCACTTTCTGCAAATGGATATCGTTTCACTACTGTTTGTGACGATAAAAGCAACATGTGCTTATCGCAGAGCATTGAAAATAAGAAAAGCATCGTGCAGTAAAGAGGCACCTCAGTGGGCGTGGGCTGCTTGAATCTGCACCTTTGCAAGATCTTCAGGACTTGCCCTTGGCCCAAGCCTTGGAGAGGACCTCTGGGCCTTTGGAGTGTCCTGCCTGCCAAGTGTGTTTGTATGCCTGATAGACACCAGAGAGTCCGCTAACAACGTGATTTAGGGGGACACTGCTTGTAAGTTTGCCTGAAGCTTCGGGCCACACTGTATCCGTTTGAACTCTGGATTGTGGGGTCTACATACCTACGTGACTGACCTGTGGACACCGAGGCTCAGTGAGCTTCGCCAGTTATGAGCTTCCCTGGTTGGCAGCACTTCACATGTGTGGTTACACATGTTGCTGGAAGAATTAACTTCTGTCTCTGTGACTCCACTCAGCAAGGACGAATGGGAGCTTGTCCTGGACTCTCTCTCTCTTTTTTAAATATATTTTATTGATTTTTTACAGAGAGGAAGGGAGAGGGATAGAGAGTCAGAAACATCAATGTGAGAGAAGCATCGATCAGCTGCCTCCTGCACGCCTCCCACTGGGGATGTGCCCGCAACCCAGGTACGTGCCCTTGACCGGAATCGAACTTGGGACCCTTCAGTCCCCAGACCGACGCTCTATCCATTGAACCAAACCGGTTAAGGCCTGTCCTGGACTCTCTATGTGCCCTTTCCCTTGGCTAATATTAATATGTATCCTTTTGCTATAATAAACTGTAACTGTGAGTAAACAGCTTTTCTGAGTCTTGTGAGTCCCACTCGTAAATCATTGAACATGATGGATGATGTTGAGGATGCTCAATACAAGTACAAAAAATAAAACAAAAATTATTCATTGTCCTAATTCTAGTGTTATCTAATATATATACATATATATTAGATAGATAGATATTAGATAGATTAAATAGATACATATATACTCACATATATAAGGACTTTTTCTATACAATCTAACATTTTTGTTAATATAAAGTGGATCATATTATATACTCTCTTTAGTAACTCTTTCTCAGTTAATACCTGATGAACACATTTCCTATGCCCTTAAATATAAAGATGTTGTCTGTACAGCATTCTGTTGTACGGAACTCGCGATATTTATTTAATCAGTCATCTATTGATAGGCATTTGGTTGCTCCCCCTTCTGGTATTATAAACAATGCTGCAATGGACGTCCTTGGAGATAACCTCTTTGCAAGCTTTCCTCCTTATTTGTGAATGTTAATCTCATCCAAAAAGACACAGAAACATCCAGAATAGTTTGACCAAATATTTGGCACTACAGCCCAGCTGAGTTAACCCCACATCTCTCCACCATGATTTCTCCTGAATTAGTTTGGTTTATGAATCATCAGGCCACCTGCTGTTAATGAGACACTCGGCCCCTTCCACCAAGTTCCTCCAAAACCAAGAAGCCCACAGAACCCAGTTCACACAGGCCTGTGTGGGTAGGACAGACTTTAGCGAATGCTGAGGGAGACAGGATGGTTCTTTTCAGCAACACAACTTCGAATTGCAGATAAAACCCCTGCCATTTTGACCCACCCTCTTCTCTCTCCCTTTCCTTTCTTTTCTGCCCTACCCCAAAGTTAGTATTCATTTCTAATCAAAACCAATCTAGATGTTTCTATTGATTCCGTGATATCTGCCAAACCACACCTCCAGGATCTCACTTTCCATCGGGAGGTATTTTCCTAAATAAAGACAATTGCCTAAGAATCCCAGTACCAGCTGTAGACCATCCCTTCATCTCAAACCCTCAATACCTGCTTCCCATCATTTCCGTTTAAAGGTTGGTATAAATTTCATTTTATTCTACTCCCCTCCAAATCATCCAAAAAGAGGGAAAACGCTAAGCTGATTACATTTAAAATCTAGTAAATCCCTTCTAAGAGAGGAGGGTCTGTGAGCACCGTGAGGCAAGTGAAAAGTGAGGGAATAAAACCCCCCAGGGCAGGTGTGGCGTCACCCCTGGGTGGTGGTGGGGCCAGGAGATCGACCCAGGTCTGGCAGAAGGACACTGCCAGGTGGCACACACTTTGCAAATGTGACCCACAGATCCCAGCTGTGAAGGCAGGGGTCACCCAGCGTGCCGTGTCCCCAGCTCCGCCCAGTGGCCTGACGGAGGAATGGGGGAGGCAGCTTGCCTCTGAGGCCTCCCACCTCCAGTGTCAGGCCCTCCTTTGGAACTGCTTCCCTGTTTAAATTCAATCTCATTCGTTTCCCTCTGAGTCCCTGTCACATTGGAAAGTAATTGGATCAAGGAAACCCAGCTGATGCCTGTAGTGATTGCAGAAAATACACTGTAATAGACATCGGCTAAAAGTGCAAAGCTTGTATCACCAATGGTGGGAGAAGCGTTTGGGGAGCAACTGCCTTCCTTGCTGCATTTCAAGACGCACTGTGGAGCCTCAGTCTCCTGATCTGGGACAGAGGGGGTGAGGAACAGAGAACATCCTCAGAGCGAACTAGGGGTGCAGCGGACCCCTGCACCGAGACTGGTGGCGCCCCAAGAAAAGCCTAAGTGGCGGGCTGCTCATGGCCACCCCTGGGGCCCTGCACCCACCTTGTACCCCATGGGCTGTCACGCTGTCCCTGCGGTTGTCGATCCGGGCGAAGGAGCAGGCTCTGCTGCGGACCTGCGTCCCTCCGGCTGCAACACAAGACACGAGGGGTCGGAGCAGCGCCCGGGTCCCGTGTTGTAGCCCGAGGTCTCACACCGTGTCAAGGTGAGCCCGGCCTGGGGGTGCCTACCCCGCTTCCAGGTGGGCACCCGGTTCGGCTTGGGGAATCCGACGTGCTGAGCATCTGGACCAGCAATCTATAAAGCAACAGAGGCTGGCATTGGGGTGGGGTGCTGGGACTGGGCTGTCCTGGGGCCACCCTGCCCCAGCAGCCGGTGTACCCCGTGCCCAGGTAAGCTGCCGGGCCTGCTGGAAGTGCCCAGACGGTCCACATGCCTTTAATATTAAAAATGAATGACGGCTGTTTACAAGCCACTAATTACAGTTTAATGCAACAATACTTCCTAGGAAATGGGTTCCTACTCTAATACTCTGATGAGGATTTCATAAATGCCACACTAGCACAATGAATTGCCCTGAATTGTAAGAAATATCTGTACTTTGGGAGTGCGGCAGGAAACACATTATTGCTATCCATTTCCTATTGGCCTATGGAGGATTTATTGCTAGTTTGTGGCTGATTTTTATTCAAAAACTCCTACCTATCGTTTCATGTAGATTCTTTTCGGTGGGTCATTTCTGGTTTTCTTACAAAATAAAATGAGGTCGGTCCAGAATAAACAAACCAACAAACAGAAAGAAAAGGGGAGCTACTGAAATGTCTCCTCCAGAATCCTGCTGGGCTCAGCCTGTCGCGAAATCATGTCCTTCAGGACTGACTTCTCCCTCCCATCAATCTTGTTCAGCCCACAATGAAAAAAATAGAAGAAGAAAAAGAATCTTGTTCAGCCCGTCTTTGGAGAAAGTGGCAGACTGTGCGTACAGGTGAGACACTGAGTCAAAGTGTAGAAGTTAAATATCACATGGCTTTTCACCAATGAAAGAAGACAAGACTTCCACGGACTCACCAAGTAGGAGGTAGAAGAGGGACAGCCCTACAGGCTTAGCTCAGAGGTGGTGCAGGTCCCCTTCCCGACCACCACAAGAAAGCCAGGTGAAACTTTTTCGTTGGCGAAGGGCCTTGCCTTCAATTTGTTAAAAGGCAACATCTGCAAAGTGCAATAAAGCGAAGCACGATAAAATGAGGTATGCCTGTATCGCGCCCACATTTGTACAGAAACTGAAAACTGAACAGGTTTGAAAAGGGGAAATATTCCTTCTCTTGCCTAAATGTTTGAAAAGATTTACAAGGGTTCTTCCCAGGTGACCTGGATACTTACTCACCATCGTATCCCAGGTGTGTGTGCAATGCCTGGGAGGCACGCATCCCCCCAAATGAGGTCATTTCCCCCTCAGGCTCCTTTCGCAAGTCAGGGGATCCTTACCCAGGACCACAGCAGGTCGTGAGGAAGCAAGAGAAGGCCCAGGGCGGCTCGGGCCCCGCTGGCTGCCATCCCGCTTCTGTCCCTGCCTCTTCCTCTCCAGCAGAGCCTGATGGGTTTCCAGGGGCCGTGTCCCAGCATTCCTTGCGGCTGGTGGCCTGTGACACAGTTGTAACCATGACAGATTTAAGCTCTTCTTTTTCTGTTGTCATGGGGGCTGACAACAGTGAGCCCATGAATCTGAGCCTTTGGCCTGCACCTCTCTCTGCCCTGAATGTAAATGCGCTGCCTGGAAGCCGTCTTGTGAGCATGAGGAGGAAGGATCCCGTGTCCTTGATGGGCCTCACACCAGCCCTGCCCTCCCTCCTCCGGGCTTCTCATTAGTTAAGTGCAAGCGTCCATTCAGGGAATATTACCACAGTAAATTATGTTCAATTTGTAACAATGAAAATACATCCTGCATATCAGATATTTACATTACGATTCATAACAGTAGCAAAATGACAGTTATGAAGTAGCGACGAAAATAATTTTATGGTTGGGGGTCACCACAACATGAGGAACTGTATTAAAGGGTCGCGGCATTAGGAAGGTTGAGAACCACTGGTCTAGACGGAGGGCACAGCAGGAGCAAGGGAGACAGAGACCCCCATCCTTATAAAGGTCACATTCTAGGGGAGACAGATTAAATGTGGATGAAAAGGCGAAGATACGATGGGAGGAGAGAAGGGCTTGGGAGAAAAGCAGAGCAGAACAAGGGGGCAGAACATGCAGAGCAGGCGCGCGGCTGTGAAAAACTTCGCCAGGAGGTGCCCTGGGAAGATCTGAAGGAAGACGGGCACAGACCTGTGACACCTGCCCCCGGGAGGGAGCGAGGGAGGCGGGAGAACGAGCCGTCGCATCAATACTGCAAGCGTGAGAACAAATCAGCGGATGGCTGGCGGTAGAGACAAAAAGGATTAGTGCCTTGTTTTCTGCCCCTGGTGTGTTAAATAAAACCGCGTGTGACTGCGCGGAGCAGAACACTGGCCTGTGGCTGCACCGGCGGGGGCTCCTCTCTGCACACCCCTGAGCACTGGGAAGGCTCACTCTGCTCTCTGCTCACGTCCCCCAGGAAGCTCTGGCTCCAGGGGTCCTGCCCTCCAGTAGCTCGGAGCACGTGGGTGGCAGCCTCTAGCTTATATAAGTGTTTTCTAGGGCTTCTGGGCTTTACTGTCTCGTCAAAGACTTCGTTGCATTCCAGGGGCTAAGGACAAGACCTCTGAGGAAGGAGAACCTGCCACAGAGCCACTGGGCAGTGGACCCCGCTCCCCGGGACCTCAGCTTAGAACGCCCGATGGTGTCTGTGTCCTGGGCAGCCAGGCTCAGAGGGCCAGCTCTGTCTGTCTAAACTCAGAAGGAAGTCTGCACACGATGACCTCACCTTTGAAAATCAGCACTGAGTTCTGGTTGAAGAGAGTGAAGGTATCCCACTGTTACCAGCATTTTTTTGTGTGTGTTGATGTTAATCCTCACTCGAGGATATTTTTCCATTGATATTTAGAGAGAGCAGAAGAGAGGGAAAAACAGAGAGAAACATCAATGTGAGAGAAACACACTGATCGGTTGCCTCCTGCACAAGCGGGCGGAATCAGACCTGGGACCCTTCAGTCCCCGGGCCGACGCTCTATCCACTGAGCCAAACCGGCTAGGGCTCTCATTAGCACTTTTGATGTGAACATGTGTGGCTCCCTGTGGTGTGTTCTGAGGGACCAGCAGGTGTAGGCCAGGCAGGGGCTGAGCCTCCCGCCCTGGGAGCCCTCCCGCGCCTGTGCAACATGGCACATCCTCCGGGTGCTGAGGGCTGGGCCTCTTACCCTCCAGTCGGAAGCCTGGCTCACATGAGTCATTTGGTTGGGACAGCAGAGGGACAGGCATGGGAGGTCTGCACCCCCTGAGCAGAAGGGAGATGTGGGGCCCAGAGGAGGTGGGGCCCAGCCGGAAGCTCAGGGCCCAGCCAGGCTGCAAGGCGAGCCCAGGACAGTGGGGCAGGGGAGGCTGAGCACTGGAAAGAGGGCAGTGCTGCAGGATGAGGAGGACAAGACAAGCCTCCTGTCCCCCTCACTCCCTGGGGCCTTCCACCCTAACCCCATCCCTCATGGTCCTGGGGGAACCCATCGTCTCCTCTGTGCCCACACTGAGATGGGCGGCCTGGCTTGTTTGTGCCAACAACAGGCAGGAGTAAGGAGAATGGGAATCAGAAATAAAAAGCTTAGAATAAAATTCAAAGCTTACCTGCAGGACAGGAGAGCCACGGTCTGAGGACAAAGGAGAAAAGCTGCTCAGGCCCTGGCCAGTCTGGCTCATTGGCTGGAGTGTCAGCCCACACACCGAAGGCTCACAGGTTCGATTCCCAGTCAAGGGCAGGTTTGATCCCAGGCCCCAGTCGGGGGTATGTGCAGGAGGCAACCAATCAATGTGTCTCTCCCACATCAGTGTTTCTCTCTGTGTCTCCCCCCGTCCCCCACTCTTTCTAAAAAATCAATGGAAAATATATCCTCAGGTGAGGATTAACAACAACAACAACAAAGAGGCTCAGTAATTAAGCCAGAGAGCATCTGTACCAGGTGGAGACTATTAGGAGCCTCTTCGAGGACAGAGAAATCTGGAAGGGGTAAGACTTGGGAGAAACAAAAGGAGGATTTGCTTCCTGAATGGCCAGGGGCCTTGACCAAGCGCAGCTGGGTTTCAGGGCAGAAATGGGCTGCTGGGAGCATCCTGAGAGCTTCCCACTGGGCAGGGCTGGGATGGAGCAAGCAAGGCAGACCGAGGCCTGCAGCAGAGGGCAGTGCGCCGAACCCCAACATGGAGTGTGCATCTGGGGTGCAGGCCCCTAGGTGCTCCCCTTCGGAGAGTACTCATGACGCCTGCCTGGGAGTTTGGGAGGGAAAGGGGCTGTGCCGGAGACCAGAAGCCCTGAAGGAGCCTGACCTGTGTCCGCAAGGTCTGGGTTCCCTGGGAGGTGAGCTCCCGATGCCTCACTGTCCCTCACCAGGGCTGCTCCTCGCATGCCCTCAGCCGAGCACACAGACCGTCCTGGCACAGCAGGCACGGCGGCCTCGGTGGAGGGAACACTGAGAAGCAAGCCTTAGCCATCACCCATCTCTGCCTGCCAGGGTCTGACTTCAGGGAACAACTGAGAACCTTGCGGGAGATGGAGAAGTAAAGGCAGCAACGACCCAGCCAAAGGCACTCCCATTCACTGGACGCTCCAGAGGGTCCTGAAGACTGGCGAGCAGGCAGGAGGCCATGGGGCTGCCTGGAAGATGACCAGGCAGGAAATGTTAAAAGTGGCATCACCCGCCCTAGCTAGTTTGGCTCAGTGGATAGAGTGTCCCAAGTTTGATTCTGGTCAAGGCACATACCTCGGTTGCAGGCTCCTTCCTGGCCAGGCCCTAGACAGGGCACCGGGCGGAGGCAACCAATCGATGTGTTTCTCTCACATCAATGTTTCTCTCTGCCTTTCCCTCTGTCTCCCACGCTCCTTAAAAATCAAGGGAAAAATATCCTGGGGTAAGGATCAACAACAACGAAAAGGCACCGCCCTGCAGTGCACGCGCCAGTGAAACAGGCCCATCGCCTTCCGTGTGCTGCAGGTTCTATTTGCACTCTTTTCTGCGATTCACTTTTATATCCTATAACAAAAGCCTCTCCGTCACAGAAGCACCTTTCATCCATTTGTAATTCTCTCCCTCTGGGGCACCATATATTTCTTTTATGTTATTATCATATTAGAGAACCTAATACGTTTTTCCCCGTGCTCTCGGAACTCACAGCTGCTTTCCAAAGCAGGACGGAGGCCCACAGGGGAAGCGCAGGCCGGGAGCTCCTGGCTGTGGCATTTAATAGGATGGCCCATTGGTAAAGCCTCTACACCTGTTTGGGAAGAATGCTAATGAGAAAAGGCCAGTCCCCTCACTTCCGCCATGTTACTGAGAGGAAGAGCTTTAGAATTTGACACAATGATGCCCTTACTCTGGACTTCAGACGAGTCACTTGAATGTCCTATGCCTCGGTTTCCTCCTCTGCAAAATGGGAATATGAAAACCTGTCCCGGCCTCCACAGAGAATGTGTTCACAGGTCGAGCAGCACAGGGTCTTCTCCGTTACCCTGAAACGCCAGGGAGCACCAACAACAAAGTCGGCTACATTGATGCAAGGCATTAGTGGAAGTATTACATAAGGAAATTATTCGCTCCGGATTCATTTAACATTTATTGAATTCCTATCACATTATTATTCATTTATTGTCATTTAGCGTGTGCCTGGCCCTGTGCTACGCATTAGAAATAAGGCAGCGAACCCCGCACCTGTCCAGGACATGGTGCTCAGGTTGTTACCTGCCGCCAAATGCAATCCTATTTCATACCTAAAGGGCCTAAGCTTTGGAGCCCAATTGCTGTGGGTTCAAACCAAGTTTACAGTCTGTGTAACCTGGGAAACATCCCATAGTCCCTGCAAAGACAAATTTCTCTGTCTTTACAGAGGTTGGACTTCAGTGGCTGGCCCAGATGGAGTACCCACAGGTACCAGCTGCCACATGCCAGCAATGCTGTTTTCGTCACAGTGACACATTTAGAGGTGACACGATGGCTTACTCCCCAGGCACCCCACAAAGAGGACCCTCAATCCACTCCTCCCTGGAGGCGTGTCTGGATCTTACCCACTAGTGAACCTCCACTGCCTTCACCCCCGGAAGGACGGACTTGCCAGTGAAGCAAACTAAGCATGTACCACGCATGCTCCTCACAGCAGGATTTCAGAGAACAGGAAGGTCACGGTGGCCGGGAGCCACAGACGTGGCCTGGCCCCTTGCACATAGCAGGGCTCGGCATACTCGGCCGAATGAACAAACCGGTAAATGAAGGTCTGACCTGAGCAAGGCTTTCATAGAAACCACAGTTACAAACGTCTGCGTTCGCTGTGCATGGACAGGGTACCCGGCACACTCGAAGCACAGGGGAAGGAAGGGTCTTGACCAACTCTAGCAACAGGTTTGGGACTCACCGCCAGGCGTGGGTTACCTGCAGGGGAGAGTCAAGGCACCTCTTATGACATCACATGATTATGGGATCAGTTCAAAGTTGCAAAGGGTCAACCTGCAGATAAGACAGGTTTTGTAGATTTCAAAACATTGACCTTGGGGAAGCCCTTTGGGGCAGAGAGTGTCTTGCAGGCTGAATCCCCCTCCTTGCTGTAACCCATAAAGCCTTATCAACCACTATTTTCTGTCCTATCTTCTGACCAAAAAGAAGGCTCACTGTCCTCCACACCTTACCTGGCATAAACTTGTCAGGCTCCATGAAACTAAAAATTTCCCCTCCCCCCTCTCCAGGTCTTTCACCTGGGCCCCTACCAAGGCCTTCTAGTCCTTCCCCTCACACCACCTCTATTAGTCACTCCACGTTCCAAAGAGTAAAGCTTAACTCCTTGGCCTGACATTTAAAAATGCCTTACAGCCCAGCTGGTGGCTCAGTGGTTGAGTGTTGACCTATGAACCAGGAGGTCACAGTTCAATTCCAGGTCAGGGCATGGGGTTGGGGGCTCAGTCCCCAGTGTGGGGTGTGCAGGAGGCAGCCAATCAATGATTCTCTCATCCCTGATGTTTCTATGTCTCTCTCCCTCTCCCTTCCTCTCTGAAATCAATAAAAATATATTTAAAAAATACAGTCTGCCCTGGCCAAGTAGCTAAGTTGGTTCGAGTGTTGTACTAATACACCAAGGTTGCGGGTTTGATCTTTGGTCAGAGCACATACAATAAGCAACCAATTAAAAGAAAAAGAAAAAAGCAACCAATGAATGCATAAATAAGTAGAAGCAACAAATCTCTCTCTCTCTCTCAATAAAAACAATTTTAAAAAGTTTTATAGTCTGGTCTCTGCCCACCTCCAGCTAGTCCTCCATCAGTATCTCATAGTCCACAACTTTGCCCAGACCTTCCCTCCACAGGGCATGCCCCCTCCTGCTCCTGCCCATCACCACACCACCCACCCTTCCGTGGCAGCTCAGGGGTCCTTTCTCCTGAGACACCCCCACTCCTCACCTCCTCAGGTGCTAAGATTAAACTACATTTTTTTTTATAGCAAAGGTGGAAACTTATTGAAGAACAAGTACAGACTCCCACATGGGAAGAGGAAAGAATTCCCACCGAGTTCCTTTTTCCACAGTTTTTAAAGGCTGCAGCTTTTGTGCCTTGATATCCCCTCTGATTGGCCACTATTCCCCTTTGATCTGGTCACTATAGCAACTCCTGAGCTCAAAGGTCAAACCTCACATGGAACATGTGAGCCCCTCCTTTATTTTGTAAATATAGACCTTTGGCTACTCCCAGTTCCCTTAGGACTCCCACATGGGGAGGGGGGAAGAGTCCCCTGAACTACATTTTTGACACTTCTTTATACTGCATGTCTTTGGAACAATATATCTTTTAAAAACTCCGTGGTTGTAAACACCATTAGATTAGAAACTGAATCATGTATGGTTTTGTGTACCCTGTGGTTCCCAATAAGATATTTTGAATATTAAGGGTATGTAATAAATATTTGCTGGATATATGAATATTTAATTACTTCATAAAAGTTCCCCTATTTGTCATGGAAATGGCCTTCTTCTTCCACAGTCGCAATATAAGTCAATATCTCAGAAGCTTTGGCTGATCTCATTTTCTTGAGCACTGTTATTAATAATTTGCCTTAAAATGCTCATTAAGTGCCCGACATGAAGGTAAGACGTCTGCCTTCCTGTTGATGCTCACACTCAGCCGTAATTATCTGTCAGAAGAGGCATGAAGAGGTGTGGAGATGAAAACTAGAAGGTCAGATGTGCCGCCTCCAAATCCTGAAATGGGGCAATTACCGCAGCCTTGAGTGCAGGGCGTGTGGGGGACACAATTAATCACGTGTGAAGTCATTTGTTCTGAATGTCACAGAATTCAGTCTCCCTCCCCCATCCCAGCACACACACACACACACACACACACACACACACACGCACAATGCACAGGTCTAGAGCTAACCGAAGTCTGCTTGCTCATTCAAGGGCAAAGCTAAAAGGCCCAGATGGACTGCCTGGTCTTCCTCAACATGAGGGTCTCAGCCTAATTCAACATTCCACTCACTGCTCAGGGTCATGATCATGAACATTATTTATTGTGCTGTGCAGTCACGCTGTGGATTTCTCAGAAGCGCTGTGCCTTTTGCTCTTTTGCTAAAATATTTAGTTTCTGTATCTGCTTTTCATAATTTTCCCATCTCTCTCTGACTCTCTGGTTCTCTGTGGTCCTCTCATTAGGCCTGCAGAAGAACCCCCCCCCACACACACACACCCCTATTTGCAAAGAGTAGAAAACTAGCTAACCAAGCTGGTCAGGGCCGTGTCCCAGCAAGATGCATGTTATTAAGACACAGAGCTGGGGGTCCTTAAAGGGGGTCTCAGGCCTCTGCCGATTTGCTCCCCGGCTCCCTAGAAAGTTCAAGCTGTAAGAAAAGAAATCTCAGATTCAAACGAAGGCGGGAGGCCAGCTCTGTGGCGGTGTATCATCTCTACTTTGTGAGCAGCAATTTAATGTCAGCACCGTAGCATCATTCACAGCATTAAATTGATGCCACTAATTTGAATTTTATTGGTTTTGTAGATTTTATTATATTCAGTTGGAAATTTGTTTTGGCTTTATAGCTGCATATAAGCTTTTATGTATTTAAGTAGCATTATAATACTAAAGCCAACACTGGGCATTCATATAAGAAATAATGCAGCCCTAGCCAGTTTGGCTCAGTGGATAAAGTGTTGTCCTGAAGGGTTGTGGGTTCAATTCCGGTCAAGGGCATGTATCTCAGTTGTAGGCCTGATCCCAGTCGATGTGTCTCTCTCATATCGATGTTTCTCTCCCTCTCTCTCTCTCTCTCCTTCTTTCCCTCTCCCTCCCTCCTTTCTACTCTCTCTAAAAATCAATGGAAAAAATATCCTTGGGTGAGGATTAATAACAACAACAACAAAAGAAGATAAACAAACAAAAAAAATAGGTACTTATCCTACTTTTCATGGGCTGTTCTACAATCCTCTAGCAATACAAAAGTCTGGACCTTCAAGTCAGCCAAGGACTCTTACCTTTCATAGAATATATTCAAAGATGATAAGCAACAGATAATTAATTGTATCTTTTAGCATATTAACTAGGTCAAGTTACAAAATTTATTATTTTATGGGACTGAACATCAGCTCATGTAAAAATACTCAACTTGTCCATGTTTGCTCCACCCCAGATGCAGGGCAAATGCTGTGTTTGCAAAACATCCCCTCTTTCACCAGCACATAAACCTGTTCAGACACAAAGATTAGTGGTAGCCTGGGTCTGGGGGTAAGAATGGGGTCTGAATACAAATGGGCAAAGAGGTTCCTTTTTGGGGTGATGGAAATATTCTAAAATTACATTTGTTGTATATATACAACTCTTTAAATATACAAAAAATATTGAATTGCATATACACTTAAAACAGATGAGTTTTATGGTGTGGAAATGATATCTCATAAAGCTGCTCTTAAAACAGAGAGAGAAAAGTGTTCAGTGAAGACATGGGCCACGTGGGAGAAAGCTGGGAGTGGATGCTTCCACCCTCCAGCTCACTCCACAGAAGCCAGAGTTCGCCTTCAGTGCTGTTGGATCTGGAAATACCAAAGTCACTTAGCAGAAGTCAGGGCTCCGTCCAAGGAGCAGCCAAGAGCTCCTCCAACAAAACAAAGTCTGGACCCTGGAGTGTTTGTGTGATGGTTTAATCAAGAATTATAGAAAGTCCTCACTTCATGTCACCAATAGCTTCTGTGACTTTAAGCTAAATGACTATAATGAAACAATTTACCATAGGCTGATGGTTATAAACAAGAATGAAGTCCCCAAGGCGTCTCATCGACATTATAACAAAACTAGAGGCCCAGTGCACGAAATTCATGCAAGGGGCTCAGTCCCCCGCCACTGCAGCTTCATCCGGTCTAATTAGCATATTATGCTTTTATTATTATAGATGGCATTGAATGAAACAATGTTAATCAAGGACCTGCTGCACTTGACCATCAATCCACCAAGGTTTTGATCAGCTGGTGCTCTGTGATCATTAGTTGCCATCCGCAGGAGTAAGTAGATGGAGTTCACGAGGAAGGACCAAGGCTGTGCTCAGCCAACCAAGTTTCCAGCACTCATCCTGTTCTAGTGGCACAGACATTCCCCTTTTCTCCTTTAAGATTCAGCTCAGTGCTCTTAGGGATTTGCTCCTGACTGTCCCAGCCCGCTGCCCTATAGGATAATCCACCCCTTGGATTACAGGTCGCTACTCCCAACATACAGCTCAGCATGGTCCCCTGAAGAAACTGCCCTAACCCGGCATGGGCTTTCTCTGAACACAGAACTACTAACGGGAAGATGAGGGCCAGCCCTGGCCAGCCTTTTCACTAATCCCCCAGTCCCTCAAATCCACACACACATCTGCCGTTAACCATGTGGAGGCTCAGCCACGGCCTGAATCTATGGTGCTATTTGGCCGGCAGATAGCAGATTGTTTAGGTTTTCTAGGTGGGTTTTGTCTCCCTCTGGTTCAGGCCCTATGTCTCCTGAATTGGGCCCTGTCCCGTCCCCTCCCCTCACTCTGCCATTGGCCTCTCTTTTACTGCTCTCACGCTACTTACATCTTGACTCTTCACTTACCTGTTCCCTGGGCCTGACGACTGCATTTCACACCATCACCATCCACACAAGTCCTTCCTCTGTCTGACCTGAGCAGTCGAGAGCAGAGCCACAAATCCTGGCTCCTTCTCTCCTTCACGTCATCCTTCACTTGGGCAGCGACGTCATCCATCCGTGCTTCCGTTTCTGGGTCTGTCGTGAGAATTAAATGGCTTATTAGCACTTTATTTTTAGGCAGTAGATGCAATAACCATGAGCTCTTCCGTGGTCGATGAGCCATCCCATTGCAATGCCTTGGGATCTTCAGGTTCGGGGCACTTTCCAGCCATCTTCCACATCACTGTTTGTGGCCTAGGAATTGCTGTTTTACTGTCAGAGATTTTTTTTTTCTCTTCTCTTTCCTGTTGTTGCCAACATTTATGATTGCAAGGCTGCCAACTCTGGGTCACAAACATGCATCATGTCTATCTGAACCTATTCTACGGCCAGCGGAGGCCGGAGAGGCCAGGCCCTGCCTGCGGTGACTGCAGCTCCCCTGTCCTCTGCTCCGTCCACTCCCTCTCATCTCTCTGTCCAGGGCAGAAGCAAAAGGAAGAGCAAGCATCACATTTGTCCCCGCAAAACCCCTGTGCTCCGCAGGGAGTCATCTCCCCTTCCCAGTCCTAATTCTTTGCCCTTTTAAACCAGAGCTATTATTACTTCTAATTTGCATTGACTGCTCCCTTAGCAACCATCCCACGTTGAATGGGATATCAACCTGCTTCTATTACTGCTAGATTTACCAAATCTTAGCTCCAGCCGAGCACAACTGAAAGTGTGATCAACAGAAACGTAAACAGTTGTCACCGCATCCATATGCATGAATACTCTCCTTTACTGAACAGCTGCCGACAGCCAGGCTGCCTAGAAGGCACCTTCTAGAATGAATCCTGTTCTTCCCTTGCCAGCAATGAAACCCAACCTCATAAATTTATTTACTCTTGAAACATGTTTCAACCCAAAACAGTGCCACTGCTCTTAAGATTTAAAATTATATAACACTTAAATAAGGTAGATAATTTCATAATACTCTTACATATTGATTAAGACTCTACCTTTTCCAGAAAGGACTAAACAGTGGTTTGGTGGTAAACTAGCTCTTTGGAAGGTAAAAAAAAATTTTTTAAAAGACTTATTTTGTAGTGTCTGCCTATATCCATGGTGTAAATACTCCCACTGTGGCTGGTCTCAAGCTATCAACTGTCTAGCAAGGGACACACAAAATTCCTGAATATTTAACAAAGTTTCTAGCATATCACTGGGGGGCAATGTAAAGGATATATCGAATGCATCAAGGTAACAAACCAAAAGGAGGTGAAAAAAGAAAGAATGAGACAAGGATAGAGGTGTAAAATGGAGCGAGGTGTTCATAAATATAAAAATGCATACTATAAAACCTTACACAGGTTCACTGCTGACAGCTGGCTTTAAGAAACTTGCAACACTGAGAGAAGACACTTACCAGGTTCACAGTGTCTTTAAGATGAAAATGAGTCTCGTGATGAGCAGTGCCAGTTTCCTGCTCAAGTGGGTCACGTTTCTCCTGAGGGTGCCTGGGAAGCAAAGACCGTGTCACATAGTGAATGTCCTTATCAACCTCAGCGGGTGGCCTGACCTCGACACTGCAGTGAGGTGAAAGCAACTCTGCAGGATGCTGGGCCCAGCCAGTTCCATCCGGCAGCTGAGCTGTGGATGGAGTCCACAGCCTTTGAGTCATCTTCCCGGCTTTTGCTAAAGACCAGGCCGTGGTAAGTTTGAAATTGCTCTTCCGGGTAGATCTCCTTACTGGAGGGTCTTTCTAGAAAGCCCAGTGTTCACAACATTCACAGGATGGGCTTCTGCCTCAGGGCCCTGATCAACATGCTGGGGTCCAAGAACCACCGCTTCAACCTCAAGTCCGTTCATGTCCCAGCCAGAGCCTTGGAACCAATCAACCCACCACCCTTTGAACCAGCGGTTCTCAACCTGTGGGTCGCGACCCCTTTGGCGGTCGAACGACCCTTTCACAGGGGTCGCCTAAGACCATCCTGCATATCAGATATTTACATTACGATTCATAACAGTAGCAACATTACAGTTATGAAGTAGCAACGAAAATAATTTTATGGTTGGGTCACAACATGAGGAACTGTATTTAAAGGGCCAGAAAGTTGAGAACCACTGCGAACCTTGTAGTTTGAATGGCTGACCACTCCCTTTGAGGGAGAGCCCCCCATTGGTCTGGTTCCCCAGCCCCCACCTGCCCTTGCCAGTCCTCCCCTTGTCGTCCTTGGCAGCTCTGTGGCTAAGTTCTCAGAAGCACAAGCACACACCGCCACCAACTGGCTCCATTTGGGAGGTAAGGGGCTTGCATTTATTGGCATGGGCATGCAACAGTGTTTCTCGGGGTAAGAAACAGTCCTCGGTCACTCAGTTGTCTTGTGCCACCACGAAAAACATACAGGATTTGCCCAACTGGCATGGCTCAGTGGTTGAGCGCCGACCTATGAACCAGGAGGTAATGGTTCGATTCCTGGTCAGGGCACATGCCTGGGTTGCAGGTTCGATCCCCAGGGTGGGGTATGCAGAAGGCAGCAGATCCATGATTCTCTCTCATCATTGATGTTTCTCTCTCCCTCTTCCTTCCTCTCTGAAATCAATAAAAAAAATACATATTAAAAAAACATACAGGATTCAACAAATGGCCTTTGATGTCCTTGTTCCTGCCTTTTCAGGTGGAAGTGAAGACAGGTGGGGAGAGGTGTTAAGCAGTGAACAGTAATTACAAAATGATCACACCTGGAGCACCTGTGCCTCAGGCCACCTTGGTCTGGTTCTCCTCACTGAGGACAAAGCCACAGAAACATAAACAGTTGTCACCGCATCCATATGCATGAATACCCTCCTTTACTGAACAGCTGCCGATAAAGTTCATACTGTGCTCCAAACCCTAGTGAGATGCAGGGGCCCTGGCCTCACCCAGCAGCAGACAGTCTCTTACGACATCTGAATCTGGGTTCAGAAATGGCAAGGTTATCTCCTGGGGCACGGCCCATCCTCACCAGTCAAGATGCCCATTCTTCCACCTGGGTCATGTTACTTGCGAACCCTACGCTGTCTGTGCCGTGGCATCCGGCCAAGCCCATAGCTCTGCAGGGGAACGCAAGGTCACAGTGCTCCTCGGGAAAAGGCATTGACAGAGGCCATTGTCCCACCTCCAGTCCAGCAGGGAAAAGCTGCTGAGGTCAGGAAAGTCATCTGTGTGTCTGGGTGTGTGCGCATGCACTCACGGGGTTTCTTCTTTTCCATAAATTCTGACAGCCTTCTAATAATTGCTTACTTCAGACATAAGTGTCAGCCAGATAGAGGAAAATATAAAAATAGAATAAAAGCATATTTTCTTAAAAGAATTAGACTATTTCTTGGCTGATTAAGAGGAAAAGGTGTCCAGAACCCCTTATGAGCATTCTCTGCAGGAGTGTATTTAGACCCTTAGGATCCTTCTGGAGGAAAGCAATTAGTGGGTACACTGAGTCAAGCACCAGTCTGCTCCCTGGGCATGTGTAGCCAACCTCCCCTCTGATGCACTAAACTCAAATCTCAAACCAGCTATTGATTGATTGATGGATCCTATAAAACTACAAACTTGCGCCTGGCCTGTATGGCAGAGTGGTTGAGCATCGACCTATGAACCAGGAGGTCACAGCTCAATTCCCGGTCAGGGCACATGCCCAGGTTTTGGACTCAATCCCCAGGGTGGGGTGAGCAGAAGGTAGCTGATTGATGATTCTCTTATCACTGGTGTTTCTCTCTCACTCTCCCTTCCTCTCTGAAATCAATAAAAATATGTTTAAAAAAAACACACGCAACTACAAACTTGCAGTAGAGACATGTTACATTAAGGAATATTGTTGTATGGTTTGGCTCAATGGATAGAGTGTCAGCCTGTGGACTGAAGGGTTCTGGGTTCTATTCCAGTCTATGCCCAGGTTGTGGGCTCAATCCCCAGTAGGGGGCATGCAGGAAGCAATCGATCAATGACTCTCTCGTCTTTAATGTTTATCTCTCTCTCCCTCTCCCTTTCTCTCTAAAATCAACTTTTAAAAAATTTAAGAAAAAGAAATATTGTTGTAGTATAAGCTTCCCACCTGCTCATTCTGGAGACAACCCAAAGCAAATTCTTCTGGAGGCCAACAAAAGAGTGTTTTGATAGAAATGACCAGGCCCAACAAGACACAATCTGGCATTGTCCATCCCACATAAATGCACATCCCCAGTTTTACAGTAGCTCTGCTCATGGTAGGTCAAAGTCCTTCCCTTGTTCCCTTTTCATTTGTCAGATGGAGCACTAAACCTCCCTCCATCTTCCACTCCACCTCCCACCCTCCTGTGCTGCCCCTGAGGACGTTGGGTGGGGTCGCAGGCACCTGCATTCAGAATACTCCCAGTCCCCTTGCTGTGGCGTCTAGGTCAGGGATAGGCTCATCAGAGGGAGCTGGCAGTCCCTGCCCCTGCTGAGGGGAGCAGCCTC
Source organism: Myotis davidii (assembly GCF_000327345.1). Taxonomy (NCBI): domain Eukaryota; kingdom Metazoa; phylum Chordata; class Mammalia; order Chiroptera; family Vespertilionidae; genus Myotis; species Myotis davidii. The sequence goes on along the minus strand of NW_006292687.1, from coordinate 7,102,673 downwards.
AAGAAAAATACAACACAGAGGAGGGCCGAGGAGGAGAGACTAAGAAATAGAACCAGAGGCAGCACCTCGGTCAAATTACCCCCGGAGTTCATGAGACACTTGGGTCACAAAACCCAGAGTCTCCTTTAATGTTCAAGCCTGAGCAGTAGATGGGCTTTTCAGCCACCTGCAACCAAGCACATCCCAACTGAAATACCCCATGCCTTTGAAATTATTAAACCATTAATAGAATGGGAATTTCCAGTGTCTTATAGATCAGGCTTTAGGAATCCTGGCTTTGAAAGGTGTTCTATTCAGGCCCGGCCAGTGTGGCTCAGTGGTTGCGCATTGACCTATGAGCCAAGAGGTCACAGTTTGATTCCCAGTCAGAGCACATGCCCGGGTTGCAGGCTCGATTCCCAGTATGGGGTGAGCAGAAGGCAGCCCATCGATGATTCTCTCTCATCATTGATGTTTCTATCTCTCTCCCTCTTCCTTCTTCTCTGAAATAAATAAAAATATATTTTAAAAAAAGAAAAGAAAAGAAAGGTGTTATACTCAGGAAGACAGAACAACCAACGGTGACTGTGTATTTTCATGGGGGTGATGACACATCTAATAATTCATGCATCATTTTCTACTTAATGCTTCTAAGGGGATTAGAGTCGGCTTACAATAAAAAGACCTATGTTTTAGGATAATTACAACAAGAATTAAATATCCAGGAGAGGAGATCAATAGAACAGGAAACAACAGTGAAATATAATTCTCACACTGGAACATACAATTTGTCTCAGAGCTCCGAGCAGCCAAGGTTAAAAAAAAAAAAAAAAGAAAAAAGTAGCTTAATTTTTATATACCTCTTATCTGAAGAAGAAAAACACCCCTGTTTGCCAGAAGATCTGGCACTTTTCCTAGCAGTAAGGATTCTCGAGAGTGGCTGCAGTCAATTTGGAAAGTTTAGGCCCCTGAATGCTGACATTAGCTGAACCACTTCAGCTTATCTGTATTTTGAGGGTCAACAAAAGTGTCAGCATTAATCTAAGCATTGCCAGGATTCGAATGTTACAGATTCTGTCAGAGAAACATTATGTCAGCATTTTCAAGAAAGCACAATGGGCTGCAGTAAATTTCTGAAGAACGTACAGTATGGCACCAGCAGCTCAGGACTGCAGCCAGCAGCTGCAGGAGGGCGCACTGAGGGCTTGAGCTCTGCAGCCCCTCTGCACCTCGAGGACAAGAAGGGCAGGAAGGCGGAGAAGCCCAGGGATGAAAAATGAGAAGGGAGACCACACAGGAGTCCTCAGAGGGCGGCTACATGGCAGGACCCTGATGCAGGCAGCGGGAGAGAGGAGGTATGTTTCATCAGTGTGTGCTCACTCAGGGCTCCACCTTCCCCGAGAGAAATCTACAAACATGGAGTTGTGTTCGCCTGGAAAGAGAAAAGGGGGCTCTGGACTCAATTTGGACTAGGAGACTGTTGTTGGGTAACCATAGCAATCTTTTTTTTAAAAATAATTTTGATTTTATATATAATTGATTTCAGAGAGAAAGGGAGAGGGAGAGAGGGATAGAAATATCAAGAGAATCACACTGGGGATTGAGCCCGCAACCCAGGCATGTGCCCTGACTGGGAATCACACTGTGACGTCCTGGTCCATAGGTCGACACTCAACCACTGAGCCACGCTGGCTGGGCAACAATAGCTAATCTTGATGGAGCCCAACACTCTAGGAGGTAAAGTATTATTGTTATCCCCATAAGAATAGTAATATCCAATGAGGAAAGTGATGCTAATTCATGATGGAGCTCGGGGTCTGATTGAGGTGGTTGCAAAGCCCACTGCTCACCTCTGGTGACCGTGTCCACCCCACACAGCTGCAGGGGACAGACAGTCCCTGTGAGTTGTGACAGCCCTGCCAGCTTGTGTGGCACCTTTTCTCATTCCCACAATATCCTCACTCTACCTGTGGCCCAAAGCGGGGCAGAGCCTTCAACTAAATACAATGGAAGCTGGCGGAGGGACACTGCAGGCTCAGGTCTTAGACTGACAGCTCTGTGAGGCATCCCCCTGCTTCCCTGGGTCCTGGCAGAAGAGACCCGCACACCTGTGTTTTCTACCCTCCCCATCCCCCCAACCCACCCACCCCCACCCCTGTCTCACTTTCCCCTCTCCTGGAATCACCTCCCAAATAAACTGCCGGCAGCAAGCCTGGTGAAAACAAACTTAACCAAGGGAAGGCATCCATGGGAGACATCAGAGATCAGAAAGAACAGCTCGTCAAATTCTTAGCAGGTTCAAACTCTTACTGCTAAAGCCACTGCCCACTGCCCCGCTGTGTCCGGAGAGAGAGGCTGCAGAGGAGGGAGAGGTTCTCAGGGGAAAATGAGCTGCTCAGCCGAAGGCAAACGGTTTCAATGAACAAATACGTCCACTGAACTACCTATTTTCTGAAGGTCGACTTACTCATTTCCCAAGAAGTCATGACAGGAACCACCAGACCGTGGAGTGTTGGACTGTGCGTGGAGTTTGCAATAAATGCATTTCAAAGTCCTCCTTCTCTCGGGCAGTTGTATACAAAAGGCTGAAGAAGTGGGTCTTTGCAGGGCTGCTTGCCAGTTCTCCTAAGTGGAGCACCGGCCCTAGTTGTGAAGCAAGAAAAAAATAACATGTGGACTCTCTTGCGTCTTCTAAGGCTACCGGCACCCATCAAAAAAGGAAGAAAGAGCCCTAACTGGTTTGGCTCAGTGGATAGAGCGTTGGCCTGCGGACTGAAAAGTCCCAGGTTCAATTCCAGTCAAGGGCATGTACCTTGGTTGCGGGCACACTTCCCAGTAGGAGGTGTGCAGGAGGCAGCTGATCAATGTTTCTCTCTCATTGATGTTTCTAACTCCCTATCCCTTCCTCTCTGTAAAAAATCAATAAAATATTTTTTTTAAAAAAAAAATAGGAAGAAAGAAAATAGAGCCTTTGGTTGCCGAGAAGAAATCTAATCTTCTCCAAGTTCTCAAAGATGCCACACTTCCCACCAGCTGTTTGCGAGGTGTGTGCCAACGCGCTGAGAAAGAGGCCTTTCACGGTCGCATCGTATTCACACAACTGTATCCAGGGTCACTTCAGAACCAGGGGTACCTGAGGACAGCAAAGGACTCCACTGCCAGACAAGATGTGGGGCTCCCCCTGAGCAAGGGAAGTCTGAGATTATTTTCTATCCATCATGCTTACCTCAGTGATTCAACTTATGGCCCAAGACATTATTCAGAAAATAATATGCTATTAGAGAATTTCATTTCATGGGACATTTAATGAGAGCGTTCTCCAGCAAGGGAAGGCTAGCCTCCTCAGGCACAGACGGTGAGCGTTTCCACTGATGCTGGTGTTTCTGAGCTGCCCAGAGAAAGAGGGGATCCAGACCTGAGGCCCCGAGTCCTGAGGAGGCTCGCTGGCCAGTCGGTGCTGGTCTCTGAGCTGGACACCCAGGGGGCCTGGAGCTCAGAGTTCCAGGAGGAGGCACTGGGGAGCTGGTGCTAGAGTTGCTCAGAGGGGCAGGATGTGACTGGCTTTGCAAGTGTTGGGATAAGGACAAACAGGATCCAGCTGCCTCCAGGGGAGGCACTGTCACGCCAGCGTGAGGAGCCAGGGTTGGAGTGACTTCCCTAGGAACAGCAAGCAGGGACGGGGGGTCTGAGCAAGTCCCTTCCTCCTGCCCTTTTGCTGGTTCCCCCTATCGGGGGAGCCTAACGGGTGTCAGCTTGAAAAGCAAAAAGGAGCTTTGCAGCGTCCCAGCCCCAGCATCACAGAGCGCAGGATGGGTTTGCCGCTGAGACAACCGCTTAGTAACTGACACAGCACTCTCCAGGACTATCATCCTCAGAATACTAAAGCTCTAATTTGCAAATATTCCCTGTGCTAGCAATTCCGTGAAAAAGTAAAATATCAAGGAAGCTGTGGAGGAGCAGTTGTCTTGTATGATGTCGCCAAAAGTGCGCTCAGCTCACAGGTGGGCTTTGGATAAAAACTGGAGATGGTGCAGGATGCAGGGCCTGCATATTTTACAACTTCTATATCAACCAGGTAGAAGGGTAGGCTGGAGAACTGCGTTGTGTTAGAGATGTACACACAATGGACCATGTTTGAATGCCCCTGGAAAATAAAAGGACACGGGCTAGAAGGGGTAATGGGGGGAGGGGAACATATGTAATACTTTCAACAATAAAGATTAAAAAAAAATAAAAGGACATGGATAACGCGGAAAGGAAGGAAAAGGTAACGTTTTTCATTTAAGAAAATGTTGTCACCCCTATGTTCACAGTAACATTATTTACAAAAGCTAAGATCTGGAAACAGCCCAAGTGCCCATCAGTAGACGAGTGGATAAAAAAGCTGTGGTACATTTACACAAGGGAATACTGTGCAGCAGTGAAAAAGAATGATCTCTTACCCTTCAAGATAACAGTACATTTACACCATAGAATACTATGCCCCTGTGAAAAAGAAGGATCTCTTACCCTTCGAGATAATATGGAGGGAACTGGAGAGTATTATGCTGAGCGAAATAATCCAGTCAGAGAAAGATAAACATCACATGATCTCACTTCTATGTGATCTAATGAACAAAATAAACTGATGAACAAAACAGAATCAGAGCCCAGCCAGTGTAGCTCAGTAGTTGAGCATCAATCCAGGAACCAAGAGCTCACGGTTCAATTCCTGGTCAGGGCATATACCCGGAGTGCAAGCGCAATCTGAAATTAAAAAAAAAAACACAACATCCAGAGGCATGGATACATGGAACAGACTGACAAATGTCAGAGGGGAGGAATGCGGGGGGACTGGACACAGACGGCGAAGGGATTCGCTAAGGAACATACATGCATAGACAGTAGAGTGGGGAGGGCCACGGGAGGAGGGCGAGGGCTGGAGGGAAGTGGGCAAAGTGGGGGGGATGGGGGACATCTGCAATAGTGTCAACAATAAAACACTTAAATTAAAAATATAAACAAAAAAAGAAAGTGTTGTGCATTGTATGAAAAGATGGCTTCTGCACGTAACATGCTCATTTTGAAGAAAGCAGCCACATTAAACTGCCTCAGGTCTGCAGATGCACATTGTCCTTAGTGATCTGTGAGGAGGAGGCAAACAGGAAAGCAGGCCAGTGCCTGGAACTGCTCTGAGCCCACCAGCGCCCCCTCCCAAAGTGAGAATGGCCACTCCTCGGGCCCCCAAACAAAATAGTCCATTCAGGTGAGTAAGGTCCAACACATAGTAAACTTTGGCATTTCTGTTCAAAGGCACGGGACATGGGGATGTAAAGGACTGACATTTATTCATCCAGAACATTTGCATGCAAAATCCCTGGCAAGTCAAGGGGTTACTGATGGTCGAGAAAAGCAAGTCGGCAGATCCTAGGGAACCGGCCTCTGTGAGAAGGTGCTCGCTCACAGCCAGTGCCTGGGAGGGCGAGGACCCTGAAACCTCAGGATGGAAACACGGTGTCTCAGCTTCCCTGGCCTCCCTTCCCACCTGCGGCTGCACTAACCTTTGCCTCCCCTGCAGTCACACGGGAGTCCGTGGCCTCTGGCATGGGTACTGCGTACGGCCTTTCCCTGTCAAATGATGATAAAGAGGGTGTTTAGGTTTAGAATAAGAAAATATGACAGAATTATGGAATAAATGGACAAAAATGCCACAGGGTAAATGCATTACACACTTTCTAACCCCCTCCTGCACTCCCAGCTCCAGCTGCCTATGACTCTAGTTCTGACCCCTGTCTCTTGTTTTTGTTACATTTAGCTTTGGCCACTTGCTTCTGTGCAGGATGGATATTTTTCAAGTTCAAAGTGAAAACTATGCCTTTTATCTCTCTTATAAGGTTTTCCTAATCTTCACCTGGCATTCATGTGCTTCTGGCAACAGATTCTTCTATGCATTGTGACTCGACCCAACTCAGTAAATTTCAATGCTTTGTGGGTGCTTTAATTAGCTTTTGAGGGGGAAAGTAATTATAATGTGGTAATAGTCTTTCAAGAAGTCAGATACCTCTAGGATATCCTCCCTCCTCCGCCCCTGCAGACAAAGAGCCGAGGAACTTGTGGAGTCTCAGGCAACTGGTGAAGCCCCAAATGGCATGCACGACTTCGGTGCACGTAAGGGTGCTTCTGTGAGAGGAGTCTACTTCCCTCAGCGTCTCAGAGAATTTCTTCACCTCACAGAGGTTGCGAGTCCTGAGCCTGTCTAAAATCTGTTATATAAATAAATGGAAGAAAATTAATAAATGAATAAAATGGTATTCTGTCTGGCTTTTGTTGTCCATTTAATTTCCTTTCCCCACCCCATTCACCTTGCACCCCTCCCCTCCTCCCACACACACATACACAATTAGTTTCTTTAATCATTAATAGCCAGTCACAATTTTTCTAAACTATCACTTTGGGGTTCAGCCAGACCCTTTCGAACCACACACAAGTCAGTGGCTGACCTGCAGATGCCACCTTCCCTGGGAGGAATATTCTGGGGAACAACTGTCTCCATCTCACACATCCGCTCGCCCTTGTGTGAGATGGAGACAGTTATTCCCAGAATATTTAGGGAAAGGCCCCTCATGCTGCGGGTGGGAGGGAGTTCAGGAGAGGACAGTGAGTCCTACATAAAGTCAGAGCGAGAGGGGACAGCAGAGAGAGGCCTTAGGAGGCAGTGGGTAGAGGAAAGAAGAAGACAGGAGGTCTGCCTGCCGGGCACCTCTCCGCCTGCCCAGCTGAGCCTTTGGGCAGCAGCCCCACACAAGGCCAGCCTAACGCCTGACATTTACACAGAGATACACACCACTGCCACCTTCGGAGGCCCACCAGCTCCTGCCCACAGGTTTATTCATTCAATTAGCCAGCACCTTGGAGACCCAATTGTGTGCCAGGCGCTGTACTAGGCACTGAGGATCAAAGTTTAGTAAGTGTGGAGTCTGGAAAGATGGCAAACAGACACACACGTGGAGGTTATGGCGCAACCCTGTAGGGACTATCACCAAAACAGGACCAGGGTCCTGGCAACACAGC
>NW_006292687.1:7083967-7094791 GCF_000327345.1 Myotis davidii | reverse complement strand
ACTATGCCTTTTATCTCTCTTATAAGGTTTTCCTAATCTTCACCTGGCATTCATGTGCTTCTGGCAACAGATTCTTCTATGCATTGTGACTCGACCCAACTCAGTAAATTTCAATGCTTTGTGGGTGCTTTAATTAGCTTTTGAGGGGGAAAGTAATTATAATGTGGTAATAGTCTTTCAAGAAGTCAGATACCTCTAGGATATCCTCCCTCCTCCGCCCCTGCAGACAAAGAGCCGAGGAACTTGTGGAGTCTCAGGCAACTGGTGAAGCCCCAAATGGCATGCACGACTTCGGTGCACGTAAGGGTGCTTCTGTGAGAGGAGTCTACTTCCCTCAGCGTCTCAGAGAATTTCTTCACCTCACAGAGGTTGCGAGTCCTGAGCCTGTCTAAAATCTGTTATATAAATAAATGGAAGAAAATTAATAAATGAATAAAATGGTATTCTGTCTGGCTTTTGTTGTCCATTTAATTTCCTTTCCCCACCCCATTCGCCTTGCACCCCTCCCCTCCTCCCACACACACATACACAATTAGTTTCTTTAATCATTAATAGCCAGTCACCATTTTTCTAAACTATCACTTTGGGGTTCAGCCAGACCCTTTCGAACCACACACAAGTCAGTGGCTGACCTGCAGATGCCACCTTCCCTGGGAGAAATATTCTGGGGAACAACTGTCTCCATCTCACACATCCGCTCGCCCTTGTGTGAGATGGAGACAGTTATTCCCAGAATATTTAGGGAAAGGCCCCTCATGCTGCGGGTGGGAGGGAGTTCAGGAGAGGACAGTGAGTCCTACATAAAGTCAGAGCGAGAGGGGACAGCAGAGAGAGGCCTTAGGAGGCAGTGGGTAGAGGAAAGAAGAAGACAGGAGGTCTGCCTGCCGGGCACCTCTCCGCCTGCCCAGCTGAGCCTTTGGGCAGCAGCCCCACACAAGGCCAGCCTAACGCCTGACATTTACACAGAGATACACACCACTGCCACCTTCGGAGGCCCACCAGCTCCTGCAGACATGTTTATTCATTCAATTAGCCAGCACCTTGGAGACCCAATTGTGTGCCAGGCGCTGTACTAGGCACTGAGGATCAAAGTTTAGTAAGTGTGGAGTCTGGAAAGATGGCAAACAGACACACACGTGGAGGTTATGGCGCAACCCTGTAGGGACTATCACCAAAACAGGACCAGGGTCCTGGCAACGCAGAGCTCTAGGGTCCAGTTGTGGGAGTCTGTGGGAATCTCACTCCTCCCTGCATTGTCCATTCACTATGTGAACATGCCCTGGAGTTGTGCCACCCAGAGAGCCTGGATGTGACCCATGAAACACCCAGATGGGTGGAGGATGTGCTAATGGTAGCCATCGCCATTCTATTGTGATGATGGCAGGATGGGACCCTACACCGTGTCCACCTTCAGTAAATCTGATGCCTGCACTATCCCTACTCTAGCCTTTTAAAGGCCACCACATTGCTCCAGCCAATTTGGCTCAGTGGGTAGATCGTCTGCCTGTGTACTGAAGGGTCCCAGGTTCGATTCCAGTCAAGGGAATGTATCCAGCTGCAGGCTCAATCCCCCCTGCCCTGGTTGGTCAGGGCCCGTGTCTCTCTCACATTGATGTTTTTCTGTCTCTCCCTCTCCCTTCCACTCTCTAGAAAAAAAAAAAAAATCAATGGAAAAATATCATCGGATGAGGATTAATAAAAAAATGTTTTAGTACTCAAAAATTCTAGTAGAATTTTTAATTTTAGTTATAGTCTATTTGGAAATGATTGTCATATGGGGTTAGTCAATCATGGTCTGCCACTCAAAAGGATGCTATGGAGCAGTTACCTGGCCAGGTAGCTCAGTTGGTTAGAGCACCGTCCTGATACACCAAGGTTGTGGGTTTGATCCCCAGTCAGGGCACATACAAGAATCAACCAATGAATGTATAAATAAGTGGAACAATAAATTGAGGTTTCTCTCTCACCCTCTCCTCCTCTCTCTAAAAAATAAAATAAAAAATCAATCAATAAAAGAAATGGAAAAGAATAAAATGGAGCTCTATATGCTGCCATGAGAGTACATTCTAGACCTAAAGGTATGTATGTTTTTTAAAAATGCCATAACAATATATATACAGCATGACATCATTTGAATTAAAATAGAAACAAATTATGCGTTTGCTCATGTATAGAAAATTGCTGTGAGGAGGGTGAGAGACTCAGCAATGGTTGCCTACATTCTGGGATGCGGGGAGGTCACATACTTTCCAGTCCTGTCTGAACTTTGAGAGATGAGTTTATAAATAAGTAAAAATTAATTGTTTTTTAAAAAATTAATTGTTTTTTTAAAAAGCAATTTTTTTCCTTGCCTCATATCAACAGACTGCCCTGGGATGTGAGTATGTACTCAGGCCAATGGTATAAAGCCTGTGGCAGCCTCGGGCTCACAAAATCAATCCTCAATCTCTACATGCAGTACCACCTGCCCCTTAGGTATTATAAAAAGATATGTCGAGAGCATTTGAGATCTTGCTCCCTGGCATATGTCATCAGTTTGGCTCAAATAACCTCCTATAAAAATCAAAAATAGCCCTGGTCCCTGTGGCTGAGGTGGTTGGAGTGTCGTCCCATTCACCAAAAAGTCACAGGTTCTATTCCCAGTCAGAGCACATACCCAGGTTGTGGGTTTGATCCCCAGTTGGGGCGTGTGCAGGAGGCAGCCAATCAATGCTTCTCTCTCTCTTTTTCTTTCTCAAATCTACGAACATGTCCGCGGGTGAGGATAAAAATAATAAGAAGAAATAAATAAAAAATAAAAGATACGTCATAACCAAGTAAGGGTGTGTTCAACCTAAAGAATTATTGTGATACCTACATTTACATGATGCTTTATAGTCTAGAAAGGGCAAAAAGTCCTCTGTGGCCGAAACTGGTTTGGCTCAGTGGATAGAGCGTCGGCCTGCAGACTGAAAGGTCCCGGGTTCGAGTCCGGTCAAGGGCATGTACCAGGGTTGCGGGCACATCCCCAGTGGGAGATGTGCAGGAGGCAGCTGATCGATGTTTCTCTCTCATCGATGTTTCTAACTCTCTATCCCTCTCCCTTCCTCTCTGTAAAAAATCAATAAAATATATTTTTAAAAAAAAGTACTCTGTGAAAAATGTATCTTTATGGAAGTAACATATAATGCAAGTAGTACTTTTAAAGGCACATCATAGGCAGAATGGCAAACCTGTCCTCACTATAAACACCTACAAAAAGTATCAAATAAATGCGTCAACAACTTGTAAGATCTCTGCCCATAGCTATTAAATAAGCAATTATGAGAGAATCCACTTTATAAAAATGTAAGGACCCTCTCCACGTGAAAGATTACACACACCTTTGGTTAAGCATTCAAAGGGATGCTATGGAACAGTTAAAATTACAAGTGTGCCTTCAAAAGCACCCAAATGTCACTCACTGTTTTCCCTCTAAGCTGCCTTTGTCCCAGGAAAGCAGTCTAAATCCCACCCAAAAGCAGCACTGGGGGATCACGTGACATGGAACATGGAGAAATGGCCACACTCACAACCTCCCACTTACCCCAGACAGAGCAAAACCAGGTACATGCAACGTGGGGAAACTCTTGGTTGCCCTTGGTATATAATTGTAGTAGGCAGTTAGATAGACGTGAACAGAGTAGGCCAGGTAGAAGCCCTGAGTGCCTAGCAACAGACAATTTTAGGGCGGGACCTCACCCCCAGGGTGACCTTTCCTGCCCTATCCTATTGCTGGTCATGCAGTTTAGATTCCCTGACCTTTCATATCACTAGTCGTAGGGTAGACCCCACAAGGGCTCCAGAGAACAGCTCATGGACTCCCATACAAGCTCTTGCATAACCACTCCCTTAAGCATTAAGCCCCTAAAACAATGAGTTTTGATCTGCATCAGACAATGTTAGGAACAAAGCCTCCTGTCTTTTGACCCCAGAGACAGAGTTTTGTCAAATGTGAGATAACATCTAGGCCTCAGTTGTGTTTCAGCTCCAGGCCCAGAAAAGCAGCGAGGCCAGGTAGGGGTGATGCCCAGGCTAACATCAGGACCAACTGCAATGACTAATGACACCCTGACCTGGCACTGACCCATCAGTAGAGACCATGACCCTGAAAGGACACCTCAGGAAAGCTGATGAATATTCTATTGAGATCCTCCCCTGGAAAACCTTTAAAAGTCCTTGAGGCCTCAGTGCAGCACACCCTCCCTTTCCCTCACTCCTCCTCCTCCTCCTCCTCCTCCTCCTCCTTTTCCTTCTCCTTCTCCCTCTTCTCTCTCTCTCTCTCTCTCCCTCTCTCTCTCAATGCCTTTCCCCACATCTTCTTTTCCCCACTTGAGCGTTTCCCCTTCTTCTTCCCCAAGGCCCTTACATCCTAGTTTTCTTTCTCCTAAGTTACAAGGACCCTTCTTTTGCCTCTACAACTTGCTTCCTGAGCCCACAGAGCCCAGCTGGCTCACTTCTTCCAGAGCTCATTTTGTATATCTCTGTGACTTTCTAAATAAACTTTTACTTTTATTTGAGGCTTGACTCTGAGTTCTTTCTTAGCTAGAACTCAAGTACTGAGGATGCTGAACTCAGGTCCAATCTCTGGTAACATTCTGGTGCTGTTTTGCTGCCAACATAATCAGATAATGTTTCTCTCCATTCATGATTTTGATACAAGTTTTACAGTATTTTTTTTAAAGCTTTTAAATGTAGTAACATCAGTGAAAATAAAATTTTCAGCGGAGAAGAATTCTCATTTTATGACAGACTCTAGAGCAGTGGTTCTCAACCTTCCTAATGCCGCAACCCTTTAATACAGTTCCTCATGTTGTGGTGACCCCCAACCATAAAATTATTTTCGTTGCTACTTCATAACTGTAATGTTGCTACTGTTATGAATCGTAATGTAAATATCTGATATGCAGGATATATTTTCATTGTTACAAATTGAACATAATTAAAGCACAGTGATTAATCACAAAAACAATATGTAATTATATATGTGTTTTCCGATGGTCTTAGGCGACCCCTGTGAAAGGGTCGTTCGACCCCCAAAGGGGTTGCAACCCACAGGTTGAGAACCACTGCTCTGGAGGAAAGCATCACTTGATAGTATAACTTTTCAAGATCATCAAATCCACAAAGAGCCGAAACCGGTTTGGCTCAGTGGATAGAGCATCGGCCTGCGGACTGAAGGGTCCCAGGGTCGGGTCCGGTCCGGGGTGTGTACCTGGGTTGTGGGCACATCCCCAGTGGGACATGTGCAGGAGGCAGCTGATCGATGTTTCTCTCTCATCGATGTTTCTAACTCTCTATATTTCTCTCCTTTCCTCTCTGTAAAAAATCAATAAAAAATATATTTTAAAAATAAAAAAAAATCCACAAAGAAAGCACACAGTTGCTTATGTAAGTTCAAATAAAACAGTAACAGTTATGGCTACCATTTATTGAGCACATGCTAGTATTCACAAGCACTCTCTCTTTAATCTTCACAATAACCTTACAGAGTTGGTACCAGTTTTACAGATGAGAAAACTCAGGTGAAGAGTAAAAAAGCCTGCTCAAGGTCACAGCCAGGAAGGGGTGTTGCCAGGACTTCAAGAGCTCAAGGGTCCATGTCCCATTCCAGACAGGGCTGACTGGATATAGGGAATACGGGATGTGCATCCAATTCAGAGCACAGCAATGACCTTGCCGTAGCCTTGCTGGATGGTGAACTGATCCAATTAGACTTCTCTGAGAACAGGAGCCAGGTGACCTGACAGCATCAGGGACCTGTGTGCTCACAATGTGCTCAGAGAGTGAGCCTGAGGCAGCCTGAGGTCAGGTATGCACAGACTCTTAGGAGCAGAGGAAGAAGGGCTGAGGATGAACACAGGAGCCTGTGGGTGGTCCAACTGCAGTACAGGCAGTCCTCGGATTATGTTGGACTCCACGTACGTCATTTGGAGGTTATGTCGCCATCTCCCATTTATTTATATAAAAAAAGTTCCGTCATTTTGACGTATGTACATATGTGCTTTATGTTTTTATTATTTATTCACCACAAGTAAAGGTCAGGAATTGTTACCTTTCTTTTAAATTTTTTTTACTGTTTCACTTCATTACTGCTGTGTATGTGCTCCATGTGAGTGACATAGGTGCTTATGTAGGTGGGTTCCGACTTAGGGCAAAAATCACGTTACCTGGCGCCATAGGAACAGATCTTCGATGTAACCTGAGGACCTACTGTAATGCCAAAGGGCAAGAGTAATGACCCCATATGACCTTGTTCCCGAGGTCCTAGAGATGACTTTCCTGCTCCAAGCTCAGGAGACGGGTGACTAAGGACAGCTGATACCCCCCTGCCCCCTGAGATAACCATCCTCTTCCTCTCGGGTAGCAGACTTCTACCATGTCCAGTGAGGCCAAAGGCCCAACCAATGAACCTCACTTCTTGGCTATCTTGGCATTTTGGAGGAGGGGGGCCAACTGATTGTGTTTCAGCACAATTTAGCAGTGATTTATTTCTGATAAATCTATAATTTTGCAGGGCTTAGTTCTTCTGTTCCACATTGTGTCAACTGGCGCTCAGTTGGAGCAGGTCCATCCAAGGTGGCTTCATGCACATGACTGACACCTCAGTGGGGCCACTGGAATAGCTGAAGGTTGGCCAGGCCTCTCTTCACATGGTTTGTTTCTGTACATGCTGACTCTGACTAATATGCAGCTTGTAGATAAACAGCATGTTTGTATAAAAATTTTAGGAACAAGCTTCAGAAGGTACGGACTCTAATCTTCAGTCATCCCAGTTCCAACTGTAGAACCAGGATGACATAGAACCAGGATAATGAAGACCAGGATGCCGCACATCATTTGCCCCGTTTCAAGGTCCTTCTTCGGATGGATGTACTGTGCTGACCTGCACGTAGAGAACTTTTCAACCCCTCCCCTTGATTTCTTTGTTCGCTTTCCCTCTGCCTGACTGAGATGGTGAGATGGGCTTTGGACAAGAGTCCCTCATCTTCTTGAGATGCTGACACTTGAATAAACCTCCTTCTTTTTGCACCAGCACTTGTCTCACAAGTTTGGCTTTCATGGCAGCAGGCAGCCAAACCTTAGTTCCAGTTACAAGAATAGCAGAAAGAAAGAGAAAAATTAGGTTCCTGGGGAGATAGAGTAGCTGCTACACCAGCCAGGGGACTGCCTGCTTCCAGAGTGTTTATATTAAAACACACACAAACAAAACCATGAACCTCTATCTGACATAAAACGATCAGTTGGTTTTCCCAGTGTCCACAGGCTCAAATGTGAACAACTAACAGAAGGAATCCCATAGCCTACAATGTGACATTTCCTGTTTTTTAAAAATATAACTAATAGCACATATCCTGATTAATTGGTAAGTTCTCTTAGAGCCATATAAAATATACTAAAGCAAGATTTAAGGTAAAAGGTTTAGTGACAAGTACTTTGCCTTTAAGATGCTAGGAGTCAGTCCCTGGGGCCTTAAGAGAAAGTATTAAGAGGCTACTTAATACTTCCATATAAACACTTACTGAGAAAAATGCTTTTAATTTATGTTAGCCAAAACTAAGCTTGACTGCCTATTCCGAACCCCCCGCCATTTAGGAAGAAATAGTACACACAGTGCAAGTGGGGTCACCATATCTTCCCCCTCAGTTTCTTATTTCCCATTCAGTTAAGGATCCCTCTCCAATACTTGAGGCTTTATTGCCATGTCTGATTCATGGACATGTAGCCTGTCTTTTCCTCCCCATTCCAAAGTTTAAAAACACCAAGTAAATAGGCAAGTTTTAAAACACAAGAATAGGGCCCTAGACAGTTTAGCTCAATGGATAGAACATCGGCTTGTGGACCAAAGGGTTCCTGGCTCAATTCTGGTCAAGGACACCCACCTTGGTTGCAGACTAGTTCCCCTTTGCCCACCCCTGTATAATTGACATACTACTGATGCTATATACAGTATTATTTTTTTAAAATATATTTTTTACAGAGAGGAAGGGAGAGGAATAGAGAGTTAGAAACATCGATCAGCTGCCTCCTGCACACCCCCTACTGGGGATGTGCCAGCAACCAAGGTACATGCCTTTGACCGGAATCGAACCCGGGACCCTTTGGTCCGCAGGCCGATGCTCTATCCACTGAGCCAAACCAGCCAGGGCTATATACAGTATTATTAAGACAGGGTAATAATTGTGCTGTTTTGCAACACTTCCAATTTCAAAGTCTAATTATTTACAGTAAACGCTTTTCTAGAGATCTGTGAATGTTCACGAGGGTATAGAAAATCACGAACTCCTTACAACTTCTCTCCTAATCCAATTAAATGTGTATATCTTACTTGATCATTTGTCAAAAGAAAACTTGTTGCCTACCCGTTGCATACGTTTTTATTCCTAACCTTAAAATTCGAGCGATAACCAATGGATTCTTAACCAATGGCCTCCTCGGATTCCAATGATCTGTTCGGGGTCAGGCTCCTCCCCCCAGCCCCCCTCCTCAGAGATGTCCATCCGGACAGCGCTCTGCCCCTAACCTGTGCGCCCCACCGAGCTGTGGGGTCCACCGGGCTCTGTGTCCACTCGGTTTCTTAGACTTCCTGTATCTTTTCTTCTTATCTCCCTGTTCTTGCTTTCCTTTTCCAGTCTCTCTCACTGCTTCAGTATCCACTGACTTTCAATCTTAAAATATCCCCCGAAGTGGTGGTATTTCTTCCCGTCTGTCGCTTGTCATTTACCCACGGAGTCATTCAAAACCTCAGGGGCACAGACCCAGGCTCTGCCTCCGGTTCCAAATACACGGTGTAGCCAAGGTGCTCCAGAAAGTGACGCATGTCCAGCACTTATTAATGAAATAACCATTCTCCCGCCCTCCCGCACACAGCACCTCATTAGCAGGGCTCATTTTGAAGGGTGATCCTATGAGCGCACTTGGTGGGAGGAGGTCCTTTCTGATCTCCTGCCCCCCTTCCCCCCCCCCCCCCCGAACACACAGCTGTGCCCAGGCCCGTGTCCTGAACCACCAGCGGGCTTCGTTCTCGGCTTCAACCCATTTTGCCCACTGACTGCTCGAGTCCTGCGACCCGACTCCCACCAAGATGCTAGAGTGGCTGGCCGCGGGCTCCCCTGGTTCCGTTCCGGACCCGGACGCGGGCTCACCTGGTCACTCGCGGACTCGGGCGCACGCTCACCTGGATCCCGCTCGCACTCGGGCACGGGCTCACCTGGAACCGGACGAGGGTTTGCCTCTCCTGCCTGCGCCGCTGGGGCCGCTTTGGAGGCGGCTCTGAGCTGCTGCAGTCCTGAGTGTGGGGCTGAGAGGTCAGCTGGGAGTTCCAGCCAAGTTACCCGTGTGCCTCGAAAGGGACGGCCTCTGGGAATAGGTAGACTCGGTTCGCGAGGTCTTTGCGGTCCGAGTGACCCCTCTAGGCCAGTTCCCTCCGTGCACCGAATGAGATGTACCCGGCGCTCTCGCCTTCTTTCCTTGGGTTAAGGAATTCGCGGCGATGCGCTGGGACCCATCGGAAACAGAACGTTTTCCCCCTGCTGGTGACTCTCAGGAACTGCATGTGGTGGAACAAACCTATAACAGGTTTCCTTCCTTCCTAGCAGCTGAGGTTGTGGTTCTCCCCCCACCCCCCACATCAAACGTTTTGACAACTTTCCTTTTTATTAATTTTATTTTTTAAACTGCCATGTCAAGAGAAGGAAACTAATTTTCAGCCTTCAGATTAATGAGATGAGAAAAATTAAGACATGCATACAACCATTTTCCCCTCATTCTTCTGTTTAAAATTATGGAAAATTGCAGATATATAAGTAGGCAGAAGAATATAATGAGGTTCTAGTTTTTGGAAATGGTGGACTAACCTTCCTTTGGATAATAATTAAAAAATCTGAGCAAACCCTAGCTGGTTTGGCTCAGTGGATAGAGCACCGGCCTGCGGACTGGTCCTGGGTTCGATTCCAGTCAAGGGCACATGCAATTTGACCCAGCAATTTCACTCCTAGGTATATATCCAAAAGAAAAGAAAAGAAGTACTCAAACAAATACATGTTTGTGTTCATAGCAGCACTATTCACAGTAGCCAATAGGTAGAAATAATCAAATGTCCATCAACAAATGAATGGATAAACAATGTGTTTTATACAATGTAATATTATTCAGCCATAAGGACTGAAGTCCTAATATATGCTACAAGCTGAAGAACTTCAAAGATATTACACTAAGTAGAAGAGGCCAGATACAAAAGATCACAAGTATGATTCCACGATATGAAATGTGCATGGTAGGTAAATCCACAGAGACAAAGCCGACTAGTGGTTGCTAGGGGCTGGGAAAGGGGAGAATGTGAGCAACTGCTAAACCGGGCTGGGGTTTCCTTTCAAGGCGATAGAAGTTTCCGCACTAGATATCGTTGGTATTTGCGAAACGTTGTAAATGTACTAAACGCCACCAAATTTTCACCTTACAATGGTTAACTTCATGTTGGGTGAATTTCCTTCAATTAAAAGCAGAAAAAGAAAACAAAAAAGCTCTCTCGTGTAGGTGCCTAAAGTCGGCTGGACTGGAGGTCCCCTTGCGTCCCTGCATCCACCTGCCTCGACCCGGCTCGCGAATTAGAGGGCGACGAGGGCTGAGGCAATGACAACTGGGGCATCAGAAAGGGACGGTCGGGAGGGAAAGGCAGAGGAACCCGTGGGACTCTGCTCCTTACATCGCTACCACTGCCGGGTGAGGCGGCTCCGCGCAGGCTCCGGTCCGCGGAGAATTCTCGCTGGGCCCTAGCGGGGCAGGGGCAGGGGCGGGGCCTGGGCG
>NW_006292687.1:7076768-7083744 GCF_000327345.1 Myotis davidii | reverse complement strand
TCTCCTGTAAGGCCGGGACGCGGGGAGCGGGGAGCGGGAGCGCGGCGGGGTGGTGTGCCCGCGTTCCTCACGGCCTCTTTCTCTTTTGCAGCTGGGCCTTCAGTTCGTCACACGGTAGGGAGAACGCCCGTGGGTTGCGGGTCAGGCTCGCCTCGTCCGCGCCCCTGCGTCCCGCGTAGCACTCAGAATGAGCGAGGAGAGAAACCTGATCCCCCCACTGCCGCGCGCCCCTTCCCGGGTCCATGGGCCTGGCCTGGCCTGACCTATTAGCGGGATTGGACACCTTGACCAGTCTCTCGAAACAGTTTCCTCACTTGACTTCACAGCTCTCCTACCTCTTTAGCCAGTCCGTCTCGAGCTGCTGTAAGGTCCCTCCTGGCTTCCCCAGTCTCTACAATGTTGGAGCGTCCAGGACTCTGCCCTGGGACCTCTGGTCTAGCTGCACTCACCTCCTGGGTGACAGTTTGTCATCCAGTCTCATGGCATTTAAATGCTGTATCCTGATCACTTACAAATTTATACCCCCAACCCGGACCTCTCCCCCAGGCTCTAGACACAGCCTGATGCCTTCTTGCAACTTTGGAATGTCTCTGAAGGCAAAACCCAAGCTTTATCCCCCAACACAGGTCTTCCCATTGCAGCAAATAACTCCTCTTTGTAATCAGTCATTCTTGACTCTCTTTCCGAACCAACATGCCCTTGTTTTGCAATATATCCGTCCTCTAGCCGCCTCTCACCACAGCTATCTAAGGCCGGGCCCAGCCACTGTACTTCTCCCGGAAAGCTCCTTACCTTTCATGGGTGCCATCTCCAAATGTAGATAGAATGTATAGTCATCTATGACATACTTTGACAAGTCTTCTCTTTATAGTGTGGTTGGCTGGTCCATGCAGCTTAATTATTTCCAGGGCATTTACATCATATTCTGTTACAGTTCTTACCAGTCTTACCTTTATTTGTTTAGGGCTCCCAGACGTGAGTTCTTTAAAGAGAGCAACTCTTTCACTCCCATATTTGTGTCTCCACATCCTAGCCTGGTCAGGGAATGCTTTCTTGATTGCATAAAGGGTCTGGGCAAGTCTGTTGTCTGTTACTTTATACTGAAAGAGCTACCTGCAGACAAAGCCCAACCCACAAGCCACAAAATTATTTTAAAAAGAAACAAAGCCATAGTAAACTTATATTTTGTGATCAATGTGTTTGAAAAATAGGTGAGACATGCAGCCTTTTATACTCAGTACAAGTAAGGAGCAAGAGAATGGGGAATTACCTGTCTGTTGCTAAAAGGAATGAATGGATACAGTGATAGTGTTTTGCAAAATAAATCATCGCCAGTTTGTCTTTTAATAAATTCTCATAGTTTGAGTTTGCTTAAGGATAATGTATATCTGCCTATATTAAATAATAATATACCTTACCTTTTTACATTTAAAAAATTGGCAGTTTGAAGTAAAAAAAAAAAAAAAAGTATTCTAATTTATTGAATCATGAGTTTCATTTGTATAATTTTAGATGCTAAAAGCACTTTTGAAGAAACATGCCCATACTGTTTCCAGTTGCTGATTCTGGATAATTCTCGAGTACGCCTCAAACCCAAGTCCAAACTGACACCAAGAATACAGAAACTTCTTAATCGAGAAGCAAGAAATTGTACACTCAGTTTTAAAGAAGCAAAAATTGTGAAAAAGTACAAAGACTCCAAAAGTGTACTGGTAAGATTTTAGTTTCCAGACATTCACTCAAAATGAAGAGAATCAGCCTGAACATAACTCAGAGATTTGTAGTAGTATATTGAGATTGGCAAAATATATACATTTTTTTTCCTAGTGATTACTGTTTCAGCAAGTGTACAGCTTATTTTTGCTTTTTACAATTACTTAAAATCACATATCACGAGCTGTCAAATTGTTCTCAGATCTCATTGTTGAGCACAATTATTTTTACAAATTGGAGGATTTCTTGAGCAGACCAATGTGACTTCACCTGAACTGCAGCTACCACTAAATTATTTTTTCAGTTAATGGTCCTTTTCTTCAAACAACAGTAGCTTATTTGTTAGGCATTTGTCACTTTTTCAGTCATCCTCTCTTCCATGTATTTACGTTTATGCCCAACAAAAGTAAGTACATCTTATGTTCATTCATTAAACCTTTGAGGGTCTATCTTATGCCATATAATGCTAAGTATTGGGGATATAAAATGGATAAAACAACCAAAATCAAATTAATTGTGGTTTATTAATAGAGACGAGTATCAGAAGGTACATTGAACCATCCAGGTGTTAAGGGGTATTATTCCCAGTCTCCTCCATAACCCCCACACATGGTTTTACATTGAGAAAGTAGAGACTTTATTATCTTTAAAAGGTGTTTTAAATTAAATACACAAGTTTAGCCATTCATTTTTTTATTGGAGATTTTCTCATTTTAAATTTGTGTTTGGTCTTTTCCCTGCTTCAAGACAAGATTACAAGCTCCCTGAGGTCAGCCTCTGTTACTCACCCTGTAGTACCTGGTCTGCTCCCTTGCATATAAGAATTTAAGGAACATGTACTTTATTGGACTAAATTTTAAGAGAAATCACGCCATATATGTCTTCTTTTTATGGTAGTTGATTACTTGTAAAACATGCAACAAAACAGTGAAACATCTTGGAAAGAGCAGAAGCTTTCTGTCAGCACTGAGGAGCAATCCTGCCACTCCTGCGAGGAAACTCGGCCTGAAGACCCCAGAGAGAAAGTCTCTAGGTTCTGCAAACCTAAATCACAGGGTGTCTGGTTCCAAAGGCAAGAGCCCAGCGTTGACTTTCAGGTAATTAATTCATTAAGTTATGTGAATTGCCAGTGTTAACTCCTGAGTATTTCTTCCAATTTCCTCTTATGTACAGTGCCCAAACTTGCCTTGGCCCTCTTTTTTCCTTCATACCCTTATCTTCTCTAGTCTCATATTCTCCTATAGCTTTCATTGTCACCTCTGCATGACTTCCAGGCAAATTCCTCTACTTGCAACCTCTCCCTGTTCCCAGCTGCATGCTAAATATATCCACTTCACCCCCTACAGGTCCCCACGGCTGACTACTCAAACCTGCCCATCTTCCTTAAGTTCCTTATTCTGTGAATAAACATGCCCTTCTAGACATTCTGATCTGAAATGGCAAGTTCAGTTGACAACCACTGCCTTGGTCCTTGTCCAGTCAGCTGCCAGTTTCTATTGTCCTACTTTCATGGTGTTTACATCCCTACTGCTGCTCTCTCTTCAGGTCTTTATTCCCCTTTTGATGAATCTTCCTGTCTGATCTCCAGAATCACAGTTCTGATTAGAAGCACCATTTGGGGCATGCAGTAGGCTCTCCAGCCCTCACTGCCTGGCACCAATCTGTCTGCCTGTGTTACTTTGCCTAATGTATCCTGTGTGTCAGCAAAACTGAACAACTCACCATTTACTTTCCTGCTCTAAATCTTTGTTCTTGTTAGTTCCTCTAATAAATTCCTATGGAGATGTAACTAAATAGGGATTTGTCAAATGATACTGAGTTAACTATGACTGGGCACGTTTTAACAAAATTCAGGAAGGACTGGATTCTCTGCTTTCTGAATTGAGTTTTTTTAATGTTGGATTTATTGGATAAGAATTAAATTTCAAGGCCAGTTTTCTCTATATTCTTAATTGTTTTGTTATTTGGTATGATAGGAATTCATCATGGAAGTTTCCACTTTATTGGATAAAAGTAGATAAAAGAAAATTTGGTGTGTTTAAAAGAATTCACTTGCATTTAGACCAGACTGCTTCTAAGACATGCAGGACTGAGAAAAATATTTCACATTTATCTTATAGATGGGGAGGCAGAAGAGGGGTCAGGCTGACAAACCCCAAATAAAGGTTCAGGATGAAACACAATTGGAAAGAATAAAATAGAATGAGGCGTAAATATACACATACCAGATGGGGAATCATTTATGGAGTGAATATATATAGAGGGCCTCCTCTGTGCCTGGCACTGTTAGAAAGCACTGAACTATACAATTAGTACAGAGTGCCTGCCCCGTGGAGCTTCCATTCTGGGGAAGATACAACGGAATGGTACCTACATGTCTAGGTTGAGATCCTTCAAAGTCATTGCTTAGCTTTGTCATGAGTCTTGATGTCAGACTTAAAGAGAACTCAAACCTGATGACACTTTACCTGTAGCCTTCTCTTTCAGGTTTGATAGAAGCTTCCAGAACCACCCAATATACCAACTAAATGTTGCTTGTAGCCTACTTAGTGAGGAGGTTTTTGGGAGTGACTGCTGGGTACAGCCACTGCTCATATATGGCCATAATACAGAAGAGTGGAAAACGTGTCTGATAGCAGTCATTTAGGCTAAGCAGGAAGAACACTTTTTAAATTGTCCTTTGTCAGTATTCCTAAGTGTAGTTTTATGTTTCTTTTCAGAACACCTACATCTGGACACTCAACACCCACTTGCTCCTCAAAAAATGTGAACAAAACAAAGAAACACTTCTCTCAACTAAAAATGTTACTTAGCCAGAGTGAATCCAAAAAGAATTCAAAGGTGGACTTCAGAAATTTCTTATCTTCTTTGTAAAGGATGGACTTATGGAAATAAGAAATGTTTAATGCAATTTCTGAAACTAAAGTTACCAGAAAAACAGCTTTTTAAAAACTAGGGTCTAAAAGCAAACTTTTCTTGGCAGTATTTTATATTTATGGAGAAAATACGTCATTAGAATGAATAACTAAAACCTGCCTATCTCCCAGGGTGATTCTGAGAATCAAAAACATATGGAAGATCCTTGTAGGTAATTAAAAAAATATATATGTTTATTGATTTTAGAGAGGAAGGGAGAGGGAGAGAAACATCAATCAGTTACCTCCCATAAGCATCTCAACCTGGGTATATGCCCTGACCAGGAATCGTACCGACCTTTTGGTGTACAGGACAATGCTCAACCAACTGAGCCATCAGCCTGGGCCCAACATGTTTGTTTGTTTTTGAAAAAACACACCTTTAAATAAATAAATCTATTTTATTTAATAAAATATTAAATAGATATTTTAAACTATAATCTGTTTCTAAGCCTCTCTGTTGCTACAAGTTTAAAACTTGTTTTTCTTCCATTAGGGCTTGGTAAACTGGGCGGCCAAGGTTATTAGCGAGTTAGTCTCGTAGTCATGTAAAGTGAAATTACACTAGTGTCATCAAAGAGGGTTGGTAAGAGTCATCATTCTGAGACTGGGCTACAGGCTGCAGCAGCTGGGTCTTCCCTTCATGTCCACAGCACCTACCATAATACTTTGGTCAGGGTAGATACTGTACCTTTCTGGCTAACTTCTCACTGGAACATGTTTCTCTTCAACTCTGCTCTTCTGTTCACTTACCCAGGCGTATGAGCTCTGTTGTTCTCGGAATGTACCATCTTCTTGCCGGCCGTGGGCCTTTGCCATCTACTCCAGCCCCACTGCATTGAGGGCCACTCTTCCTACAGTGCTGGTGACCCTGTAGTTTCCTGCTTGACTGTCCCTAAGTGCCTGTGAGCTCTCTGCACGTCTAGGTGATCTCAGCACATAGTTCCCTGCCCAGCTTGTAGCACAAGCTCTGCAAATATTCCTCAATTATGGTAGTTAAATTCAAACTCCTTAGCCCACTTGTTCACACTAGATTTAGAACTAACATCCTCTCCAACTGCATGACTGGGAAGTAAGAAGGAGTAAAAGTAGGAACTCCTAGGCCGGGAGCTGTTTACCTCAGTGGCAAATAAAGGACACTATGTATTCTTGACTTTCTTTTCTATTTGGCAGAAGGGTCTTTGGGCATCTCTAAAGAGAATATTAAAATTATAGTGTGGACATAAAACCTTGTCTTGATATGAAATCTTTCATACTTACCTTTTCAGGCCTATCCGTTTTTTAGAGAATATTTTCTCACTAATTTTTTTTTGTAAATCCTCACCCAAGGATATTTTTCCATTGATTTTTAGAGAGAGTGGGAGGGAGGAGGAGAAATAGAAGGAGAGACAGGGAAACATCTATGTGAGAGAGACACATTGATTGGTTGCCTCCCGTATGCTCCCCGACCAGGGCTGGGGATCAAGGCTGCAACCAAGGTACATGCCCTTGACCTGAATTGAACCCGGGACCCTCCAGTTGGCAGGCTGACACTATATCCACTGAGCCAAACTGGCACGGGCTTTCTTACTAACTTTAATATGCAGTTATACACATATGCATAGGATATAGATATCCTATATAATAAAAGAGAAACATGCAAATTAACTGTCCTGTTATGCTCAAGCCATACCCACCAGCCAATCAGGAGTGAGTATGCAAATTAACCCAACTAATATGACGGTGGCCACGGAGCTGGAACGAGCCAAGAGGCTTGGGTTGCCCCTGGCGATGGAGGAAGCCAAGCTTCCCACCTGCCCTGGCTGGCCCTGGGCTCTGCTCAAGGCTACAAAGTTTCAATTATAGAAGATAAATAAATCCGAGAGAAAATAAAAAAAGGAGAGGCTGGGAGTTTGGGTCACCGGGGGGCGTGGCCAACCTGAAAAAAGCCATCAGCTCCTCACCCAGGCTGGCCAGGCACCCCAACGGGAACCCCCACCCTGAAGGGGCTGTGGGCAGCCTGAACACAGCCCTCAGCCCCTCACTCAGGCTGGCCACACATCCATGGGGTGAGGGTCCCCACTGAGGGGCTTGAACAGCCTGCAAACAGCCATCAGCCCCTCACCCAGGCTGGCCAGGCACCCCACCAGGACCGCCATCCTAATTTAGGACACCCTTCAGAGCAAACCAGCCAGCCCCCTCCCATGCACCAGGCCTCTATCCTATATAATAAAAGGGTAATAAGCAAATTGACCCTAACAGTAGAAAGACTGGGAATGACTGGTCACTATGACACACACTGACCACCAGGGGGCAGACGCTCAATGCAGGAGCTGCCCCCTGGTGGTCAGTGTGCTCCCACAGGGGAA
>NW_006292687.1:7050682-7076723 GCF_000327345.1 Myotis davidii | reverse complement strand
GGCTCCTGGGCTGCCAGAGGGATGTCTGACTGCCAGCTTAGGCCTGATCCCCGGGGAGTGGGGCTAAGCCAGCAGGTGGACATCCCCTGAGGGGTTCCAGACTGGAAGAGGGTACAGGCCGGGCTGAGGAACCCCCCTGAGTGCACAAATTTTTGTGCACCAGGCCTCTAGTAATTTATATTTAAAGTATGTCTTTGAATCCTTAACTTTTAAAAATGTAAACTCTCCAGAGAGATCATTAGATCATGGTCATTTCAGATTAGTTGTTTCATTATTTATTCTGAACTTAGGAAAAGATCACACAAAGCTCACGTAAAGATCTTTTCCTAAGTTCAGAATGCTTAGCATCCATGCTTTGGGTTTTTGCTTTAGTATCTTGGAATTACAAATACAGTATATAGAGCTAAGTAATTCTCCCATCCAGGAATGGAGAACTGAAGCACTGGCCAAGAGGACGACATCTCCCAGAATTTCTAAATAAGAATCACAGAAAGTTCTGATTCAGTTGGTATGTGGTCATATGCAAACGTCCCGAGTCTTTTTTTTTTTTAATATATTTTATTGATTTTTTACAGAGAGGAAGGGAGAGGGATAGAGAGTTAGAAACAGTGATCAGCTGCCTCCTGCACACTCCTGCTGGGGATGTGCCTGCAACCAAGGTACATGCCCTTGACCGGAATCGAATCTGGGACCTTTCAGTCCACAGGCTGACGCTCTATCCACTGAGCCAAACCAGTTAGGGCCCAAGTGAGTCTTATCAAAGAAATTTGGCCAACACTGCCAGAGATTCCCAGATTTTAAGTATTCCCCCATTGTGCTCTAAATGCAAGGTGTGGTGAGAGGGCCTGTGCTCCAAAGAAGGAGTTCAAGCTACTAGTGAGTCTGTTTATTCAAAAGCACTTAAGCACTACTGAGCAGGAGGTCACAACAGAAGATTTGGTCTTGTCCTCTGCCCATAAGGAACTTGCTATATAATGAACTGTAAAACCCATACTTTATCATATCTCCTGGAATTGCCTGGAATTTTAAATTGTCAAGCAAGTAATGGACCTCAAAAGTTGGTCTAGTAGAGCATGGTTGTCAAAATATAGTCCCAGCGGTATCAGCACCAAATAGTTAGGAATGCAAACAATCAGACCTTAACCCAGGTGATTAATAAGCCCCCGGGTGATTCTGATGTTCTCTCAAGTTTGGGAACCACTGGCCAAGCAAAAGGAATCTCCTTCAGCAGTTTCTCCACCTCCGTCGCTGAATACTTCCAATACTTTGCTTCCCTCCCAGTCCATTAATCTCTCCCCCGCCACCCTATATCCGATCAATCAGATTCACAAAAATAAGCTACACATTTCAAAAAGAACATAAAACTTTATTAAGAACATTTTATATTGTCATCAGATAAAGCCAAACAAATAGGGGTAAAGAAACAGGGAAACTTCATCTTCCCATGTGCTATTGCCACGTCAGAACACTCATATGTGCGGCAACCCACTTGGGTCCCCTCCCAATAAACTTTGCATTCGCTTATATAAAAAAAAAACAAAACCAATAAAAAAAGAACACTCGTGTGGATGGCTGGAATTACAGGTGGAAAAAAATCCTCTGTATAAATTCAGTAGGTAATTCAATGCTCCCTTTCAACACAGAGAACTGGGTTTACACTTTTAAAAAAAGCTTCATATAGCGCAACAACTATGAAACAGTATTTTACCTTTAGGAGCTATTTCTTAATAGAATACAAAGCAGTTTAGTAGCTTATGTTATTTCATATAATGTCAATTTTTAGAATGGAAATTTCAGAAATGACATTCTAACTTTCCCAACTAATTTGTACTTGAGTTTCTTCATTCTAAAGATTTCTCAGAACCAGTTCAATCACTCTGAGTGTTGCTCATCTACAGTGACAACTGACAGCCTAGTTTTTGTTCTTTTAATTTTGCAAATCAAGATGGCTGGGTCATCCCAGCTTTTGTTGATTCTGAAGGAGTTCCCATAGAAAAGCCTGATGGTTCAGAGTGCCTGTGAGAGAAGGTGCCAGAACAGCTGCATCTGGACCCTTTTCCTAGAGGGAGGCTGGCTACTGAGCACAGCGGATCTGACTCCCGGCTGCCCACGTGGTTCTTTACTTACTGTAGTGATGGAAGGAGCAGAGGGAACGCCAGGGAATCTGCTCAGACTGCCACTCCAGACAGCTGTCACTGTTTGTAGAGAAAAGAGTGATGGTATCCATTCACACTACAGCACCCCTATGCAAGTGGGGCGTTACACTTTTCTTTTGAGGGGCCAGGCCAAACTGCACTCAAAGATACATGGTTTGCCTCACATGCACAGTGGAGAAAATGCTCATGATTTAGAATTTGGTATTACAATACCCACATCTAAGCCCATTTCTTGAGAAGTAGTCTACCTTTTAGAAAAGAAGACTACTTACTACTAAGGCTTACCATGTTTTAACTGTCATAAGGCTGAAAATGTAACTTCTAAACCACACCATATCATTTGTGTTCACAGTCAGTGAATTAACCAACAACCAAAGATTTGAGAAGGATTGGTCATAGGGTGGGGTTGAGGTTCAGATTCAGGTTGAGTACTATCACTTATCACAAATTGCATCAAGCTCTTTAAAAAAATAATGCATTTTTATAATAAATATTTAGAGCAGACACTGGCATTAAAATCAGTATCTAAGTCAGAAGTCTGTCTTAAATGGTGAAAATATTCCAACAAATTTCTAATAGATTTCAAAGCTTCCCAGGCATACACACTTTATAAATTAGTTTTAAGGGGAAAAAAATATATTTTGAATGAATAAATCACCACTTTAGCATATCATAAATAAGGTTAAGAGTTTGAAAATAAATTAAAATACAAGTTTTTGCTTTCACTTTAACAAAAAAACCTAACTTACATGATACGCTTTTAAAACAGTATAACTAGGTTTTTATAATTGTGCATTTGTTCCACTCATCTACCAAGCTGAATCTTTTTCTTACATATCCTACAGAGGGACGGGGGACACAAGACAGACACCTCAATGTATGAGTCTGACTACTGCACATCATTTGTCAACTACATTAATTATGTCAACATGAATTATATCCATGATTAAGTGGGTTAGGTTCCCAGTGAGTTTTCTGTGGTGGTGTTCACACGGAACCTAACCATAATTGTTTCTGTGAGAACATGTGCCCCAACTCCCAAAAGGTAACTAAAAAGCTTTGGACTAGAAGCCGGATGAATGGGAACCACTTACATGTGTCTGCTCTGAAGAAAGGTTAAATTGTTAGAAGCACTGTTTCCAGAACTACTGGCTATTAAAAATAAAGATTTGCCTTCTTCACATATAAATTCTTTTTATACTCTCTCACACTGAGGAAGAAAGAGTGAAGCCATTCAGACTAGTGAGACAGAATTGGCTTGCGGATTTAAAGATGTTTTATTGACTATCTAATTTGAATCTGCTTACAACAAAAAGGAAAATGTCTAATATGTAAAGTAATGAATGAAAAAATGTTTATCCTAAGTCATTATTGAGTACAAATCCACAGCTTAACAATGTGATTTAAGGAGAAAGCAGGAGAGCATGCAACTGCTCTAACACACAGGGTTAAGTTGAAAGGTAAAAGTACATTTGTTTTGGTAATTCTAAATATACAAATATAGTATTTACCAGATCTACCCTGTAGTGCAGCACTGCTTAATTTCCAAATATACAGTCATTCAAAACCTTAAGGAAACATTAAAAATGTTCCAGGCTACTTTATTGAACATTAATGAATATTGTGTCCTTGAGATATTAGAGCTAAAAATACCATTGCTTTTAAAGTTAAAGGCTATAGGAATAATAAAAGTATCACTATTTTGTTTCTTTTAGTCTCTCAGATGGCTTTATGTTAAAGGGATCGATATGTTAAAAGAAGATTGATCTGGCGAAATGAAAGCTGTCCTCTTAGCAAAACGTCAACATTACAACATTTCCCAAGCATTTCCTATTACTTTGATCAACTATTTCTAAACAGTTTAATCAAGGGGCCCCTACTTAACACACCTCATGTTCTTCACTGGCAGCTGGAATGGAACCCCTATGGTGCTCTGATTTGACCCTAAACATTACATCCATGGTTAGTGTTAAATTACTGACATCTAAGGAATAAGGAATCAAAGGCATTGAGAGGCACACAAAAGATATTTTGGTCGGGAAGAAGGGTGAAGATTAAGTTGAAACATTTAGTCCCTTCTACAATCAAGTCCTAATTATACCATAATTAAGTCTCAACCAAGTCCTGATTAACTCTTACCCTTCAGGAATTACATACTATATAGTGATTAGATACTGAAGAAAACAAAGAAAAGCATTTGAAAATACATAAAGAAATAGAAACATGGAATTTCTCACAAGGCCCTGGATCAAAAAAATTTACAAAAGAGCTTTTGAAAATAACCACTATTTGTGAGCTTATTAATACACAGAGATCACTTTGTTTAAACTAACTCATGTTAACTTACCAATAAAATAGTAAACAAACCAACATTTTAAACAATTTTATAAATTACTTGTCATTTTTTTGTTTGTTAGTGTCACTCTCTCAACAATATACAAAAATAACGCTACAGGACTATCCACCTAACCTGTCTCCATCTCCCACACAGTCCTGGGCCCTGGAAAGAGACTGGTCAATCTTCACTGTAGATGTCCCCCGCAAAGGGCAGGTGCATGTGGCTGCCAGTGACATTGGGCAATCGAGATAAGTCCGGCAGGCTCTGGATCCGGGACCTGAGTTCTTTGCGCACCAGGGAAACTCTGGCTAACTTGCGCTTGTATTCCTGTAACATCAAATAGTTTTCATTAGAATTCTGGCAGTTCAAGAAGTGCTATACACTCAGTTAATGCTGAATAAAAAAACGATTATTACAATGTGAGATTTAGGATCTAAAGAGACTTTGGAAATAGACAACCAGGTAAACTCTGTTATTCTTATAAAAAACCACAATCTTTTATCCCCCCCCACCCCACCCCCCCGCCGGCCGCTGGCCGCCGGCCACACCAGCAAAAAACCACAATCTTTTAATAATTTATTTTATTGATTTTAGAGAGAGGAAGGGAAAAAGAAGTGAGAGGAAGGGAGCGAGCGGGGCGGGGGGCGGGAGAGGGAAGGGGGGGAACATGACATCTATGTGAGAAACATCAATCGGCTGCTTTTGGAATGCGCCCTTACTAGGGATTGAGTATGTGCCCCGATTGCACATCAGAATCACCTAGGGAACTCAGATTTTTCAAGAGAACTCCAGCCCCTCTCCATGTCAATTAAGTGAGAATCTCTGGAAGTGGGTCCACGACTTGTGAACTTTGTAAAAGCTCCTAAAAATGATGCTGATACACAGAATTGTGAGCCACTTCCCTGCAGTTTCTCTGCCTAAAATTTAATAAAGTAGTACGATTTTTGTACGATTGACCCTTCTCTTTCAAATAACTACAACTGGGGAAAGGGGTTGGTCAGAATTACCATAACCCAACTGCTCTAACAGAATGAGGGAAAGGGGGGTTCTGACACACTGGGAGCTGGGCACACTGGCAGACAAAGCAGGCAAGGTTGAAGGCTGGATAAGTCAAGGATAGCTTTGGGCACATGGGAGAGGAGTAAATCCTTGCCATGTCTTACATGTCCCTGCATTTCTAATCTATCATGAAGAGCAACGAAGAATAAATAAGAGAGAGCTTAATAGGGAGCCATAATCTCAAGACACGGTTTTCCTCTTCCCTTTCCCCCTTCACCAGCGATGCACACAAACACCAGGTAGATTCCAGGAGAGCAGCACAGTGACATGCAAAAGATGGGCCCAAGGGCAGTTCTCATCAGAGCTGCATACGTCTCAGCTGGGTCTCATCACACATCTCCATACTCAGCACGTGCCTATTCCTTAGGACATGCGAGTATGAGGGTATACACACGTCTCCATCTGTCTCGTTGTTCTTAGCTGAGTAATTTTTTAATAAATAAGACATAAGACCTAAAACACTCTGGGGTCAGCACAAAATACTTAGGTGCTATTTGAATGTGCTAAAAGCAACTACTCTCTGCCTCTTGAGGCCGAATGTTTTGAGAAGTGTCATATATGGCTTTAGTGCTCACTACTGCCCATCCTAATCTCTAGAATCCAGATAAGATCTTCTTCAATGATTGATTTCTCTTAATCCTTTCATTCAAATGACATGTGGCACCCTGACCAGTGTGTACAGTGGTTAGAGCGTCAGCCTGAGCACTAAAGGGTCATGGTTTGCTTCCTGGTTAAGGGCATGTACCCAGGTTGCAGGTTCAATGCCCAGCCCTGGGCAGGGTGAGTGCGGGAGGCAACGAATCGATGTGTCTCTTTCACATCGACGTTCTGTCTCTCTCCCCCTTCCCTCCTTTCCTTTCTAAAACTCAATGGGAAAAAAAAATCCTCTGGTGAGGATTAACAATAACAAAAAAAGATGGCAATTAAAAGCCCTCAGCCAACTGGTATACATTGTACGCAAAAAACTGGTAAACATAACAAAAGCTGCAATCTACTAAACATCTATTATGTGCTAGGCATTAAAATAACCTAATTTAACCCTCTCTGTGAGATCATCCTTCATAAACCTGTGCAATCATGCTTTCCCAAATAGAAACAAAAGTCATCTTAAAGACAGGAGATTTTCAGTAGCAGTGGTAAACTGTCTCATGTTAGCCTGAAGATGAAAGTAGATGAAACCTGATAACTACTTGATTGTACAATCCAGGGCACTGTCCTAAAAATTTTTAAATGCATCGCTGGTGGAGATGTAAAAAGGTCCAACCAAGATGGGGAACAGTTAGTTCCTCAAAGTCATCCAGAGTTATTACATAACCTAGCAATTCTACTTTTAAAAAATAAGAAAAATGAAATTGTATGTCCGCACAAAAATTCATATGTGCATGTTCATTGCAATATAACTGATTAAGTGCCAAAAAGTAGGGGAAAATCCAACTATCCATCAATTAATAGAAAATATGGTATATCTCCTACAGTATATTATTATTCAGCAACAAATATTAATGGAATACTGATAAATGCTACAACATGGAAGGCCCTTGAAAACATTATATAAAAGCATAAGCAACTGTCCAACCGGTAGCTATGACACACAATGATCACCAGGGGCAGACGCTCTGACCAGTAGCTATGATGTGCACTGACCACCAGAGGGCAGTCGCTCAACGCAGGAGCTGCAGAGCTGCAGTGACTTGGCAGCTGCGGTTCTTGGGTGACGCACTCAGAACCAGAGAGGAGGGAGCCCAATTCCCGAGAACCGCCCTCTCACAATCTGGGACCCTTGAGGGATGTTGGAGAGCCGGTTTCAGCCTGATCCCCGCAGGCCAAGCCAAGAGACCCCAGAGGTACATGAATCCGTGCACCAGGTCTCTAGTGCTAAATGAAAGAAGCCAAATAGGCCATATATACTGTGTGGTTCCATGTATATCAAATGTCCAGAATAGAAAAATTTAGACACAGAAATGAGAGCTGTCATTGTTTAGGGCTTGAAGTAGGCTTGTGTAGAAATAGGTAAATAGATTCCTTTAGGGTAGACAAAAATGTTCTAAAATTATAGATTGTAATGATCCTGTGAATGTACTAAAAAACTCTACTTTAAATGGGTAAGTTACATTGTATGTGAATTATAACTCAATAAAACTGTTAAAGTGGGGGAGGCTTTGTTAGTCTGAGAACATAAGTACCACTGATAGTACTGTTTTTATTTTTTTAAATATATTTTATTGATTTTTCACAGAGAGGAAGGGAGAGAGATAGAAAGTTAGAAACATCAATGAGAGAGAAACATCAATCAGCTGCCTCCTGCACATCTCCCACTGGGGATGTGCCCGCAACCCAGGTACATGCCCCTGACCGGAATCAAACCTGGGACCTTTCAGTCTGCAGGCCGACCCTCCATCCACTGAGCCAAACCGGTTTCGGCTGATAGTACTGTTTTTAATGGGAAAATGGATTCCAAGTTCTGCTACTTTACTAAGAAATTCACTTTTAATAAAACTCACATGGACAAAGGAAAAAGTGAGCTGGTCTTTCCAGATGCAGTAGATACCAAGCTCAAACAATAGAAATACTTTCCATCCAATTCTGAACTGACTTCCTGGGAAGACCAATTTGATATCTGTTAATGCAAGTATTATAGTAAATAACAAATGTGATGGGCAAGAAGGTCAAAAGCAATTCTATAAGAAATAAGCATACTGTTTATAACTCTTTACAACCAACATTTTGGGTGTCAGTTTGAGTCTCCTACTGAGATTTTAGGCATTACTGCATATTATTTAAAATTTTCAAACGTAGCATTGTCATTTGATCTGAACCCTAAGGTCTCAAATGACCACACTTCAGTCAGCAAACATTTGAACATCTATCAGAGTATGTGCCCATCACTATGCTGGAGACACAAAGATGAATCATAATCCTCACATAGAAGAGCAGTTTAATGGGCAAGAAAACAAGTTAATAAAGTATGATGTGTTCCATCAGAGGCAAAAACTGATTTCTATGACACACAAAGTGGAAGATTTCCCTCCACTGAGTTTAGGGAAGGGGTTCAGAGGTGAGGAGAGGTAAGAACACTCAGGTCAATGGAACAGCACGATAAAAGGGCAGAGAGAATAAAGGGCATAATATGTGCATGGCAATTTCCTATTACTATAGTGCATGGTGCCATGTCAATTTCCTTACCAAACACGGTCATATTTAAGTTGTGAGAATTAGTGTTGATATAGGAGAGACTATATCTGAGGAAGAAACCCAGCCAGTTTACTTCATTGTCTACGAAAGAACAGATTTAGGGCCTGAACCAAGCCAAGAGTAACAGAGCTTCACAAACTATACTGTGTGTACATTACTTCATTCAAAAGACAAACTGTATAGTGAGAGAGCTCAGCAGGACTTGGTTGTGGTTACAATGTGAAGAATGATAAGGGTTCAGGCTCCATGAGTGGTTGGATGCAGGTGCTATATGTCAGAGAGCAAAGACAGGCAGAAACACCTTTGGAAACAGTTCAGATTCCAGCATGGAAAGTGAGTTATCCGTGGGACTTTTGGCAGCATTTGGAAATGCGGTTCTAGCATTCTGGGATAGAAATAAAGATTTTGGCTTTATGATGAGCAAATAGTCGATTTAAAACCTTGATATGGCCCAGCCAGTGTGCCTCAGTGGTTGAGCTTCGACCTATAAACCAGGTCATGATTCAATTCCTAGTCAGGGCACATGCACAGGTTACTGACTCAATCACCAGTGTGCAGTGTGCAGGAGGCAGCCAATCAATGACTCTCTCACCATTGGTATTTTCCTCTCTCCCCCTTCCTCTGTAAAAAGATGTTTTTGAAAAAGAAATAAAAGTATAATTAAAAAAAATAAAACCTTGGCATGTGTGAGCCAATTAGGGTTATAATGAGTGTGTACATGGCAGTGTTTTTCAATCATTTCCAACCATTTTGCCTCACCCTTACCTACTCTTATCTTCTGTATATCCGCCATCAACCATGATTTTGTCAGGAAAAGTGCATTTACATTGAACGTGGTTTTCTGAATTATTGTTTCACACCACATCCCATGATTCCAATGTGCACCTAGTGGAAGAGAATTAGGCTAACAGCAGAATGCAGAAATGTCCCCAGTGTCAGGAAGAAATGAGAAAAACGTGAATTAGAAAAAAGGACTGAGCATCTACCAGTGTTTGGAAAATTTTGAACTTTTTTCCTTAGGAAACACTACCCTTCCCAAAAGATGGTTTGGGTGCTGTGACTGTAAGAACTCAGCTATTATCCTTAACCAACTCAGAATATCTGCTCTCCAAATTCTTATGAGAATTAAAAAATTGATTGCAATTTGATATTTGAAAAGGGTTCACTTAAAGCATTACATATTTGAAAAGTTTAATGGATTCCCACACCTTACGTGTGAGCTGCACATGGCAACTTATTCCCAGGTATGAAAATGGGAAAAAGGACTAACTTTAGAGTGGAGAAGTTGACAAACACTACCCCAGCCAATCAACGGCACATCAACACTGGTAAGTCATGTTGACAGAATGTACTCTTGATAAAATGTGATGAAAATGGAATTTCTCTCTGTGGTCTTCTTCCCAAAACACCTAACTCTAGTCCATGAGAAAAACATCAGACAAATCTCAATTGAGGGACATATTGCAAAACCCTTAAGTAAGATTCTCCAAAACTATCAAGGACATCAAGCACAGGGAAAGCCTAATGAAGTGCCACAGCCAAGAAGAGTCTAAGGAGACATGATAAATGTGATGTGATATCCTAGATGGGATCTGGGAACAATCACATTCATGTTCCTATTTTTGCTGATATTTAAATGAAGAACTAGACTTACTCATGCTATATTTACATTACTTTCATTTTCTGTGTGACTGCTAGCCTCATTGCCTTAGCATACATTATCCAGTAATTAAAGAATCACATGACCTCAGGGTCATAAAGGTCAGCTAATCTGGTGTTTCCCAAATTGGGTGTCTCATTGAACATATTCCACAAGGTTTTAATAGGCCATATATTAGAGGTTCTGGGAGCAAAAATAAGCGTCTTTGCTACATTCGTGCTCCAATCCTCAATATGCTCATGTACAGAGGAAAGCTCCAAGAGTGGAATCTGGTTTGTAATATTCCTCAAAATCACTGAAATACATACTACCATCTCCCAGAACTGACCATTTATATATAAAGGCAAACATTAGACCCAATATTTTCTTTGAACCTCTTCTTGACCACCTCCAATAGCAGCAAACTCATTTTATCCTTCACTTGATTATAGAACTCTAGGTTTGTTTTCTTTCAAAACTTCACCCCTCTCTCTTCTTGCTTGCATGGTTCTGCTGAGTCCACTGTAATTCTTATGCTATAAGTAAGATGTCTCTTCCTTCTGGCTTCTTTCAAGGTTTTCCCTCTTTGGTTTACTGCAGTTGAATATAATATGCCCAAGAGTGTTCTGCCTGGCATATGTTCTGTTTCCTGATGAGTGGTTTGATATCTGTCATTAATTTTGGAAATACCTGGCATTACTTCAAATGTTTCTTCTGCTTCATTTGTTCTCCTGCTAGTCCAAGTACATGTGTGTTACACCTTTCCAAATTGTCCCACAATTCTTGAATATTCTGGGCTTTTTGGTTGTTCGTTTTTGCATTTCAGATTGGGAAGTTTCTATTGCTCTACCATCAAGCTCAGAGTTTTTCCTCACCAGTGTCCAGTATATTGAAGTGACCATCAAAGGCACTCTTCATCTGTCAGTGTTTTTTGTTTTAGTTTCTAGATTTTCCTTAACCATTTCCATCTCTCAACCTAAATGTGCTGTTTTTGTACAGTATCTACTTTTCAAAGAGTTAACATATTAATAATCAGTTATTTTAGATTACTGGTCTGGTAATCCCAAAATTTGTGTCATACATGAGTCTGTTTCTCACTTAAAAAAAAAAAATCTCTGCAGACTGTTGCTTGCCTTTAGGCGCGTGCTGTAATTTTTTTAAAAGCTGAGGTTATTTGGTAAGAGGAACTGAGGTAAATCAGCCTTGATGGTGAGTTTTATGTTAATCTGTGAGGACTGTGTTAATCTGTTGGACTGTCTAGAATATGCTGTAGATGTAGACGGCAGAGGCTGAAACTACTTTATTAAATAGTCCTTTCGCATTAGGCAGTTCTAAATGGCAGAATGATCTTTGTCACATATAATACATCCACGGTTCTTTTTGCCCTAACATAACTCATGCCTATCCGGAAGTCTGAGCTCTGATTCTCCCGAGGTATTATTTCCATTTCTTTTGCCATCTTGGTCCTTGCCTCTGGATCCACTATGGTAAGTTAATTCCTTTTATTAATGTAAAATCCAGAACTGAACAGAAATCCAGCTGTGGTTGAACCAGCATTCCATGAACATCTAGCATAGCTTAACATTATACCAGCTATGTCACTATGCTAGTAGCTACCCGACCAATGCTTCCTCCCATGAAGTGATGCCAAGTCTAGTTCTGACCACACTGATGCACTTGGCTTAGGGGAATCTAAATGCAATAAGCCGAAGTTTTTAAGCAGAGAAAGAAGACAATGAGAGTAATACAAGACCCACATCAATCCCATCCTTTGTGCAATGGTTAGGTACCAACAGGTCATTAAACTGTGAGCCATGGGTATCAGAGGCAGTCCTAATTCAACTGAGGTTGTAACCAAATTGTGCATATGTGCATTTTTCAAAGCTGTTGGCAACTCAAAGGTTAAGAATGCCCGTTCTCATATTCAATAATCTTTCTCATGTTTCATGCACACATACACACACATTTCAAATCAAACTACGTTTAGTTACACATGTCCCTAAGTCAAGAGGTAACTAAAATTTCATTAGCACCTGGCCGGCGTGGCTCAGTGGTTGACCTATGAACCAGGAGATCACGGCTGGATCCCCAGTTGGAGAACATACCTGGGTTGTGGGCTTGATCCCCAGTGCGGGGCATGCAGGAGGCAGCCAATCAATTATTCTCTCTCATCACTGATGTTTCTATTTTTCCCTCTCTCTTCCTCTCTGAAATCAGTAAAAATTTATTTGTTTAAAAATATTAACAATTAGAATATGAAACACATTACTGTAGTATGTGTCCAGCATTTAATAAATTATCAAAATTGATTATCAAGTTTGCTGAAGCTGCCTACTTAATATCTGTGCATTCTTTTATACGTAAACTAGAGGCCTGGTACACAAAAATTCATGCACTTGGTAGGGGGGAGTGAGAGCCCTCAGCCTGGCCTGTGCCCTCTCACAGTCTGGGGCCCCCGGGGGGGGGGAGGGGGAAATCAGGCCTAAGCTGGCAGTCAGACATCCCTCTGGCAGCCCGGGATCCCTTGGGGGATGTCTGAATAATGGCTTAGGGGAGCAGGCCTAAGCCGTTAGTCGGACATCCCTAGTGCTGTGCAGAGGCTGGAGAGGCTCCTGCCACTGCCGCTGCACTGGCCAGCCATGAGCCAGCCGACTTCTGGCAGAGAGGTGCTCCCCCTGTGGAAGTGCACTGACCACCAGGGGGCAGCTCCTCCATTGAGCGTCTGCCACCTGGTGGTCAGTGCAAATCATAGCGACCAGTCGTTCCACTGTTAGGGTCATTTTGCATATTACCCTTTTATTATATAGGATTATCTCAATTTTAAAATGTATTAAGTTTAATAACCCTTAAAAACTCCCAAGAATTTACTTTATATTAGTATGACTGGCTCTTGGAAAGATTCAAAGAATAAAATAGGCTTTGCTGTTAAGCAGTGACTTTCTCCAAAATCTAATCTAAACATAACCAGATCTGAGAAATGCTTTACAAACAATCTTGCTTTAGGAAGTTAAGTCTGACAGAATTCTGAGGTAGATCATGTTAGTCTATATGACACAGGGCTCTCCTTACAATGGATTGACCTAAGGACATAAGAGGTTCACATTTTGCTTGAGCAAATCTGATGTGCATAGATATAAAAAAGACAATTTATAGTTCTGACACAAATCTTATTATACTTCAAAGTGTTGAGCTGAGCTCAGCTGGTGTTGCTTAGTGGTTGAGCATCAACCTGTGAGCCAAAAGGCTGTTTGATTCTAGCACATGCCTGGGTTGCAGGCTTGATCCCTGGTAGAGGGTGTGGAGGAGGCAGCCAATCAATGATTCTCTCATTGATGTTTCTTTTTTTTAAATATATTTTATTGATTTTTTACAGAGATGAAGGGAGAGGGATAGAGAGTTAGAAATATCGATGAGAGAGAAACGTCGATCAGCTGCCTCCTGCACACCCCCTACTGGGGATGTGCCTGCAACCAAGGTACATGCCCCTGACCGGAATCGAACCTGGGACCCCTGAGTCTGCAGGCTGACGCTCTATCCATTGAGCCTAACCGGTTAGGGCTCTCATTGATGTTTCTATCTCCCTTACCCTCTCCCTTCCTCTGAAATCTAACTCTGTTTAAAAGTTATAAGCAGATAAATTAATTACATGGTATAGTTACCAATATTACCACTCCCTCAATAAATTATAATGGCATACTGAAGGAATTGGACTTAGATGCAATAAAGACTTTTATTAAACAAATAATCGTCCAATATTCTTGAAAGTAAACATTTCCCCACTAATTTGTCACATAGACTTAATTCTGTCAATAGGTCCAATAAGTATAACTTATTTATCCCAATGTGGAGAAATAGACCTTATTATCTTTTTTTAAAGTTGTACTCCTGTTTGAAATTAAGGAAACAAGATACAATAAATTCTGGCTAGCTACAATGTTAATAAAGCCTCAAAAAAAAAAAAGGATGAAATATATATAACCATTTAAAACTAAAAACAAGAGTGGAACAAAATACACCAAAATATTAATGATTGCTTTCAGTGGTTAATGTAAACTTGTGTTTCTTTTGTTTTGCTTTTTCAGGTATTTCCCAAGTTTTCTACAATAATCATGTATTGTTTTATGTTGATAAAGAGTTTGGGGAGAGCCCAGCTGGCAAGGCTCATTGGTTGAGCATCGACCTATGAATCAGGAAGTCACAGTTTGATTCCCCGTCAGGGCATATGGCCAGGTTGCAGGCTCAATCCCCAGTGTGGGGCATGCAGAAGGCAGCTGATCAATGATACTCTCATCATTGATGTTTCTCTCTCTCCCCCTCTCCTTTCCTCTCTGAAATCAAATTATATGCATGCATGCTACATGCAGCCCTAGCTGGTTTGGCTCAGTGGATAGTCAGCCCACAGACTGAAGGATCAAGGGCTCAATTCCGGTCAAGGTCACATGCCTCAGATGCAGGCTCCATCCCGGGCCCTGGTCATATGGGAACCAGCCAACTGACGTGTCTCTCTGTCCTTCCTCTCTCTCTAAAAAATTAGTGGAAAAATATCCTCAGGTGAGGATTAAAAAAAAAAAAAAGCTACATTCAGAGAACACCTTCAGCAATAGATTTTTAAATTTGCATTTAAAATTTGCATATATGTGCTATATATAGTAAATATTCTTATTTCCTATATTAAAAGAGTCTGACATCAGAAATTTCTAATCATCAAATGTCTCACGTAAAACAAATTTATCTTAAGCATTTAAAAAAATGAAAATTGAATGTTTTGGAAAACAAAAAGTTTTATAAAAGCAAGCACTCTTGAAAACCCTGGAGAATACTGTCTAGCACAGTGGTTCCCCACCTTTTTTTGGCCATGCCCCATCTAAGCATCTCTAAAATCCTGATGCTCCCTCCATGACATATAATTCTTACTATTCAAAAAACGAACTCTTATTCACGTGGAAGAGCCTAAAAGGCCATTAACTTGGTCTAAATATTCTTCCAAAGAACATGGCATCCATGGAAAAAAAAATAAAAGAACGAAAGGACAGTTGAAGTTCTGAGGAAGAAATCACTAAGAAATTGTTAAAAAAAATATGAAGTGATATAAAAAAATAGCAAATAAAGATAGAGGGGCAGACAACAAAAGTAAACAGTATTTCCAAAAACTGGGAAAAGGCCAAGTAAGTTAAGTCTACTTAGCTGTCAAATGTAACTGAAAAATGATTTCATAAAAAATGTCTATTCAGTAAATAATGTCTTTTAAAATATTTAGCATGTAGGCAAATATACATACAACATAAATGGAAAGAAAAATGTATACACATCCTGATTAAAATTATAACACAAATGCCAAAAAGTAATACAAACAAAAATCTACTGTATAATTAAAGGTAAGACAAATGTACCAATAGAAGAGGGACTATATTTCCATGTATATTTAGGAAGTAAGTATAACAGAAATGGCATTTCACCACATAGTAAGACAGGCTGAGTCATTAACTAATCATTAATCAATAAATGATGAGGAAACAAAGAACAAAGAGTAATTTTTAAGATATCAAATATACAAAAATTTAAAAGATCACTGAAATTCAGAGAGGGCATGGTTGTATTGGGAAAGATGCACTCATACTGCAAGGAACTTAAAAAAGCATAACTTTTGGAGGGGTTGAGTACACTACCAACACCTAAAGATATACACGCCCTTTGACCTAGCTATTCTATTCTACTTAGGAGAAACAAATCCTGCAAATGTTCTTAAACTATACAAACTGCCAGCAGCACCCAGATGTTCTCTATGTACTACATATAATGCACAGACTAATAAAAGCAACTCAATGGATATAATTCAACATCATCAGAAACTAAACAAACAACATCATACAATAAATACTATGCCTCATTTTTTAAATGACTTGAATCTGAATATACTGAGGCAAAACTGCAAAAGATAAACACTGTCCTGACAGCTTTCCTATCCTTACTTCCAGAACTCGGAACTATGACTGATTTTTCCTTGTAGGAGACATCAAATTGTGATTTCCAATTTTCTGCAGAAGCTTAGCAATTTAAACTAATCTGTGGTCGCCAACCTTTCAGACCTCACGGACGACCAGTGGTCCTCGGACCATCGGTTGGTGACTGCCACTCCAAAGGTTTCCTTAACAATGTACTATGAGGTACATAGGAATTTTATAAAACCAGTTTCAACTACAGTAGGTCCTTGGGTTACATTGGAGATCCATTCCTACGGCACAACATACGTAAGTCAGAACCCAACTACATAAGCACCTACATCACTCACATGGAGCACATACACAGCAGTAATGAAGCGAAAAAAACTTAAAAGAAAGGTAACAATTCCTGACCTTTACTTGTGCTAAATAAATAATAAAAAACATAAAGTTCCATTATTTCGATGTACATACATCGAAATAATGGAACTTTTTTTAATAGAAGCCCGGTGCATGAAATTCATGCACGGGGGGAGGAGGGGAGAGTCCCTCAGCCCAGCCTGCACCCTTTCCAATCCAGGACCCCTCAAGGATGTCCAACTGCCGGTTTAGGCCCGGGAGGGCCCCCTCACCCCAGCCTGTACCCTCTCCAATCTGGGACCCCTTGGGGGATGCCCGACTGCCAGTTTAGGATCGGGCCTAAACCGGCAGTCAGACATCCCTCTCATAATCCGGGAATGCTGGCTCCTAACTGCTCACCTGCCTGCCTGCCTGATCACCCCTAACTGCCCCCCCACCAGCCTGGTTGCCCCCAACTGCCCCCTGTGCTGGCCTGGTTGCCCCACACAGCCTGCTGTTCAGTCGTTTGGCC
Organism: Myotis davidii; assembly: GCF_000327345.1. Classification (NCBI taxonomy): domain Eukaryota; kingdom Metazoa; phylum Chordata; class Mammalia; order Chiroptera; family Vespertilionidae; genus Myotis; species Myotis davidii. The sequence goes on along the minus strand of NW_006292687.1, from coordinate 7,059,529 downwards.
ATCCCTCACTAACCCTGCTGCCGGCCTTGTTACCCCAGGCAGCCTGCTGTTCAGTCATTACTGCTACTGTGATGGCATCCTAGACAATTTGCATATTCCTCTATTATTAGTATAGATAGGAGATGGTGACATATCCATGAAACTACGTCCAACATAACCCAAGGATTGTCTGTATATCATGAAAATATACTTAAAATTGAGCAAAAAAATTTCTCTCATTTAATATGGAAGAATTTCTGATCTCCATATTGCCTCCTCTCCAGAAATATAAAAGTCAAAATATCATTATGAGGTCCTTATCCAATAAATGCCTCCTAAAATAACAAGCTAAGTGACTAACAGTTCATGCAATAAATTCAACTTCTAAATGGTGAAATGATTCCCATAGCAATCTATGAAATATTTTATAAATATAAATATTGTATGTATCAAGTCTATTTTAAGTTATCTACTTAATTGGCTAAAGTTAGCCATAAGTTGAAAAAATAATTCATCATTTGCAAAATTAATAACTTCATGTTTTTATTCATAACAAACCGATAATAAAAGCGTAATATGCTAATTAGACCGGATGTCCTTCTGGACGAAGCTTGGGCTACAAGGGAAGCCCAGGTCCCAGGTGCAGTGCCAGAGGAAAGCCCGGGTCCCGGGTATCAGAGGGAAGGCAGTGCTGGCAGCTGGGGGAAGGAAGGCCTACTTTTGGATGAATTTCGTGCATCAGGCCTCTACTGCATTAATAATGGCCTCCTTAAGAAATATGATATAGCCAATTCCTGAACTTTTACATTTACGTTTCATTAAAATAAAAAAGAGCATTTAATGACACATCAATGCCTGGTTAATCACAGCTGATGTTCAAAAATGGATGAGAAATTAAAACTATTTGATATCACAGCTGATTTGGTAATTATAAATCTTGACCTCTTAGTCTCAACTTTAAAGTGATGCCACCTACTTGGCACAAAAAATGTCCAAATACCTCAATATTTTTCTATCTTATGACAAAGGAAATGACAATTCACAAAAAGTTCTGAGGAATAACCTCCTAGTTTATTAGAAACCTAAATATTTCTTTACATGTAAAAAATGTTTAAAATCATTTAGGTCATTTCTTTATAATAGAAAATTGTCATGATGAAAAAAACACCCAAAAAAAGCTCCTAGAAGACTTTATTTTAAGAGAGTGATTACCTCTGAAGAAGGAGGAAGCAGGAACAGTTGCAGAGATGGGACTTAGGTTTTGTTTTAATCTTTAATTTCTTTAAGTAAAAATTAAAAACAAATATGTCTTTTTGGAAACTGATTCCCTGGTTCTAAATAATTCACTACCTCTTTGTGACCTGGGCAAGTCATTTAATGTCCTTGTGCCTAAGTTTTCTTACCTGTAAAATGGGGAAAATAATACTTGCTGATATATAGGATTAAATGAGTTGACATATGTGAAGTGCTTAGAATAGCACCTGATATACATGGTAAATGTTATTGTTATTAGCATCAGCCTCATCACATACTAAGAATATAGGGTGGGGGTAGGGGAGTAGAATCTGTTCCATTTTCTACATTTACATCTAAAACATAAATTCTATTTTTCTAACCAGTGATAAATAACCAACTTAAGTGAGAAAGCAATATAAAGTAGAATAACAAAGTTTCAGTCTTCTCAATTTTTAAAAACATGAGACAATACAGGCTTTGGAGTTTGATATTTATTTTTAGCAGGAAGAATATGCTAATGATGATGACACCGTTAGAAGATACGCCATGTCCAATACCTGCAACAAAAGCTCAACAGAAGTTAAAGAAACCATACCAAAAGACTAAAGACAAAAATGTATGACATTACTTACCCTTAATTCTGCTAACAATAAAACAAGTAACAATATGTTTAAGATTGAAGTTCCATTGCAAGATCAAAAACTAGTAAGTTAACTATCAAAAGTATCTTTTAAACCAATTCTTTTACTTTCTATGGAGAACTGGACAACTTCTCTAAAGGTAGAGAGAGAGCACAGTGTCAACAACTATGTTCTGAGAGGATATACAAGGTGGGGCAAAAGTAGGTTTATAGTTGTTCATATGGAAAATAACACAAGAAAAGAGGGGATACATGGTGATGGAAGGAGACTTGACTTGGTGTTGGTGAACACAATACAATATACAATAATGTGTTATAGAACTGCACACTTGAAACCTATATAATCTTATTACATGTCACCACAATAATTCAATTAAAAAAGAAAAGAATAAACTGTGTTTCTTATACTTACAACTATAAACCTACCTTTGCCCACCCTGTATGTGAGCAGAGGAGAAACCAACTGAAAAGGGGTAATGCTAAATTAAGAGCTAAGACATACGGTAAGAGCTCTACTGCTGGTTATTTCATCAAGTAGATGCTCTCACAGGTAGAAATGGCAACCATCTATGGCACAAATAGAGTTTGCTGAAACAAGAACTTAACACTATAGAAATGCTTAAATTATATGGTCTTGACCCTGAGAGGAGGGGAGGACGACTAAACACTAATGAAGAAAAGCAACTTAATAGAAGCGACATTATAACTTACTACAAATATGCAGAGAGCAATCTCTAAATAGAGGGACCCAGATAAATTAGAAAGTCTCTTATGTACTATTAGAATAAGAAATTACTAGAGCAGTATGCAACTTAAACAAGCACTAGTCAAATAAAAGAATCTTTTAAATAAAACCAAATCTGGCTCAACCACTTGACCATTGCTACTCTGATCAAAGGAAATATGAGAGCTTCTTTCTTTTTTTTTTTAAACTGTTGCACCTTCAGATTTCTCATCAACAGTGTCAATTCTCACTCAATTTAAAGGGTATGTATGAGCTAGGAGTGGGGTGGGAATATGTTATGCATCAGGATCAGGGATAAAACAAAGGCATAACTTAAAGATTACCTTCCTGAGCAAAACTGACGAATTGTTCGGGAACAGAGAATGGGAACTAGCACATCCACAAAAAATTCTATGCCCCAAAGTCTTTTTATTTAAACCTTTTGTATACCCAAAGGTTTCATGTATTCAGAACAGGCATTAAATATTTCCAAACATAATTTACTGTATTTGACACCAGACTGTGTAAGTAATTGCTATTTTCCCAATATTTTTATTCTTGAAAATAAGGATTTTAACTCGTAAGGTAAATTACTATAACTGGAATCTCATACGAATACATCTTCAATGCAACCAATTCTTTTAATTCAAATCTCTAAATTTACTTAGGCAGGTTGATTTGATCCAAGTAGAAAGAAACCATTAATGCAAGTAGTAACTTACCTGGGCCACTATCTAAAACAGGTCTATTTAAAAAAATGTGCACGAACATCAAGATATAAATTACTACCAAAAAGAAATTAATGAAATATACACTAAAGAAGGAAAAGGTTACGCACTTCCAATTTATGCTCTTTCTCTGCAAGGGCTTCCTTTTGACAACGAAGAAAATCTGCTAACATTCGAGTAAGTTGTTTCCTATCATCTATTTCAGCCGCCAATCTGCCATTGTAATCTGCCAGCAACATACAAGCATCCTCTACCATTTTAGAAAGCCTTTCTCCAGATTCTTTATCTAAGAAAAGCACAGAATAATAAAATTACTGCAAAACCAAAAAACAACAACAAAAGACACAATGTCATATAATATTCCCTTACCCAAACTCCCTCCAAAATTCAGATCACATTTAGGACATCTTACCTGTTATTTTATCTAGTAGGGATACTTCTTGGACTTCAACAGGCAAAGAAGCTATCCTCTGATGAACTGCTGCATCACCTGTAGCAGCATTTTCTAGATCTTGTAATGCTCTAACGAGATCTAGAGTCTAAAAAGTTATACAACTTTAGAACCAAAACAAAGGAAGCTTAAACAAATACAAAATATGACATTTATTTCATATTTTTAAAAATTTTTATTTCACATTTCTTAATCCTTATGAGCTACTTACTAATTCGAAGTTTCAAATATCAATTGCTCTAGAAGACACTCCATTTCTTTTGTATATTAAGAAAAAAAGCTATACTAGTTACTGGAAATACATAAATTGGAAACATATAACTGAGATGTGGCCCTTGGCGATGAGAAACTCATACTTCAGTGGTAGAGACAGAGTGTAAAAATCATTATCTGACTATTAAATTGATGTGGTTGATTTATATACCAAACGCACACAATGGTAAAAGGGAACGCAGACTATAACTTAAACCTGGCAAACAATTTTTTTTTAAATATATTTTATTGATTTTTTACAGAGAGGAAGGGAGAGAGATAGAGAGTTAGAAACATCGATGAGAGAGAAACATCCATCAGCTGCCTCCTGCACATCTCCTACTGGGGATGTGCCCGCAACCCAGGTACATTCCCTTGACCGGAATCGAACCTGGGACCTTTCAGTCCGCAGGCTGACGCTCTATCCACTGAGCCAAACCGGCTTCAGCCTGGCAAACAATTTTATGTATAATATAGGCATTATATTATCATTATCCTTGAATAGAATTTTGCAATATGAAAATATATATTGCGGGAGGGGGCGACAGATCACCTATCACAACAAAGAGTCTCCCACACTCCATTTCTAAATGATACAATTAAAACATAGGAAAAACATAGTTTTGAATATGCTTAAATATGGTGCCTTCAATTATTCTATGGTTTGTTAAGAAGATCATTAAAATATTACAAAGTTCCACATATCTGATGACTAGTACTTTTATAATGCTTAACCAGTATAGTAATTATTTTATTAGAAATTTTAGTTGCATTGTTTCATATACCACCTATAATTAGGAGGGAAGGGAAATCTTTGCTGGTGATTTCACAATTCTATAGTGATTCCAAAGAAAAATGACTACATTTTCTTTTTACTAGTCTTCATCCCATCCTACCTCCTTTCTTTTCTTAATCTCTAAAACTAGACCCTGGGACACTAATTATACTCATACTTGAAAAATACAGGAAGTTACCAATTCTGTGTATATATAAGTTGACACCGACAGATTACTGATTTTTCTTTAGTTATTCCCTTACAAAAAAGCTATCACTGGCATCCAGTACACAGCAAATGATTAAACAGCATAAGAATGAATGGAACCCAATAAGAAATAAGTATACTTTTAATTCATTACTAAGTTTCAAATCCCAATATTAAAACATTTTTTCATTATAAGATATACCCCTTCAATGAAAGTGAGCTTAAGAGCAATGACAATTACTAGGAAGCTTATTTCTCATGGTGCCCCAATTCATATGTATATATACTAATATATACAGGGTGAACAAAAGTAGGTTTATAGCTGTGAGTATGCCAAACACAGTTTGTTCTGTTTATTCTTGTATTATTATTTATTAATTAGTGTATTATTTTCCATATGAACAACTGTAAACCTACTTTTGCCCACCCCTGGTGTGTGTGTAATTTTTTATCAGCCTTAGAGAGTTCTAAAATTTTCTGGAGTTCCAAGAAGCCTGGCTACATGGTTTTGACAACACATGCATGCTTTAACTACCACTTATTCTATCACATCTTCACATTCCCACGAGTTAATTCTAAATTCCCAATGCTGAGTCCAGGATCAGATAATAAAAGCAAAGTTGTCTGAAACAACACTAGCCTAAGACTTTCTAATAGAGGAGAATAAAGTGAATTCAGCTGGATCATACAAAGAAAAATTTTAGTCATTCTTATAAAGAATGAGATAAATAAAATGGTGACTACAAAGCTGGTAGTCACCATTTTATCAGATTAGTTATACTGCTTCATTCTGTTAAAACCACTGAGAATGAAGTAGTATAACTGTAATCTGAAAGTGGGCAATATAAAAAGAAAAGCAACAAAATAAAAAACAAAACACTAAAAGCAACAATATTTATACAAGCACTAGAGAAGCAGATGATTACTCAAAGATACTCGTAAGGAAATACAACTGAGGTTACTCTTTCATCAGGGACTGTAGGAGGGTCACACCCTCTCTCTAGAATTCAGATAAACTACTGTTCATGATATCATAATAAAGCTCTTAAAGTGATTCTCTGTCTTATTACCAAATGGAAATATAAACCTTAGTATTTGTCTGTTTCAAATGTTATGTTCTTATTACTTTCCTAGCTCTCATCCTTTGGTGACCACACTGGCTTCAGCATTCCTGTCACTGCATCAATAGGTAGCTTGGCTCAGGCCCTAGTTGAGCACCTTGGTTGGATTTTTTCTGCCTCCCTAGTACTAACTGATATAAACCCACACTCCTAGGAAGGAACCAACTGTACCTTTCTTTCAAGCTCCTGTCAGGAGGAAAGAGCTCTACCAGCCTCTGGTTCTATGCAGAGTTTGGGTCCAGTCCTCCAACTCCCACGGAGCACTGTGTTTCTTGATACCCTCTAGGTTATTAATTTCTGGCAACCCATGTCGGCTTCCAGATCACAGCTCAGCAGAAATCAGGCCCTAGCTCACAGAGTTATGTTTCTGTACCATTTCTAGCCCACCATGATATTTACCTTGTTTTAAGAGTATGGCTATGTCTTCATTTTCTCCTTTTAAATTTTATCTGTCCCTCCTATATGTTTGAAACATAGAAGGAGGAAGCTTTAAGACTCAATACCCACATAATAGTTAAAAATGTCTTTCTGGAATCATCTAATGGTTAAGGAATGCTATACTATATCAACCTGGAAGGACATGGAATATTAAGTTAATGATTCTAATCCAATTTATCTTATCAAGAAACTACACAGTCCTAGTATAGTCACACAGAACTTGTTCTTCTAAAACTGGTTTTTACATATTTAAAAGCAAAAATACTTAAAAGGGCAGTGTTATCTCTAGGAATGAAATGCTTAGTGTACTTAAGTGATACAACAAATAGTCTTATAAAATATTTTATTTATTTAAAAGGAAATTGTTTAAGTAGTATGTATCTTACCAGACCTCATCATAATAAGCAATCAGAAATCCTTTCTATACAAAATATGATTGCCCTAATATACACTGCACAACATATTATATTAAACTTAACAAATGTTAATCAGAAATATAAGGTATGCATGTAGCTTCTTTCTTGGGCCCAGAACTATAATAAAAATCAATTTATAAAAGTGAAACACTGAAATTAATAAAGCTTGGTGGCCACATGAAGTAAATCCCTTAACAGAGAAAAACTTCTACCTGTGGTGGTTCACCTGGAGATCCCAGAGAGGAACAGTTTTCGTTTTCATCCACTGTTATCTGTTCATAAGTTCGTTTCCCAGACTTCTTATCACCATCTGAATTGACAGAAAATTTAAGGTTTAATGAAAGAATACATTTTTGTTATTGTTATTATTTATGCATTCACTGGTTGATTCTTGTATGGGCCCTACCTGGGGACTGTACCCACAACATTGGCATATTGGGATGACGATCTAATAACTGAGCTACTCAACAAAGGCTTAATGAAAGAGTACATTTTGTCCAACTGGAGTGGCTCAGTGGTTGAGAGTCAACCTATGAGCCAGCAGGTCACAGTTCGATTCCTGGCCAGAGCACATGCCTGGGTTTGTGGACTCAATCCCCAATGTGGGACGTGCAGGAGGCAGCCACTCAATGATTCTCTCATCATTAATGTTTTTCTCTCTCTCTCCCTTCCTTCTCTGAAATCAATTAGAAGATATTTTAAAAATACATTTTAATGAAGAGCTCATGATAAAAGATTATATACTTACACAGAGCTTGCTTAAGTTGTTCTAATACATCATTTTCATAAACAGATCTTTCTTCCCAAATAGAAAGCACTCTTCCAAGGTGCCTCTTACAACTTTCATCAGTTTCACTAAAGAAAAAATAAAAATATCAACAGTTAAAAGCATAGTGGTATTGAAAAGATAAGGGTGATTTTAAATACAATCAGACACTCATTCCCTGAAAAGAGCTCCAAAATGTTTACTGAGCACCATTATGTTCAGGGGTGCAGTGAGCCAAACAGACATACTTTTTGCTTCTCTTAAAGAGTTTATAGACATATTATTAGACAAACAAACAAAAAATGCAAATGTGTTAATACCAGCTACTAGGGGTTTACAAAGATGTCCCTAACCTAATGGGTGCGAAACATGAGGCTAAGGAAGATTTCTAATGGGTGATTTTGAAATTTATTCAACAAATATTTATGAATCAAAGCACTATCTTTGACGTAGGCAATACAAAGGAGCTTTATGGCAGCTGTTTTTATAAATGCCACAAAAGAGAACAAGGTGTTAAAGAGAGGCATAAAAGAGATCTGGCCCAATTCTAGAGCGATCAGAAAGGATATTTGAGGAAGTGATATTTACTTTGAGATCTGAAGACTGGATACACAGGGAAATGGAAAATAGACTTACTCCCAGGGACTTCCTACTGCCTTCATCACTACCAATGTAGGCTGTACCACTATTATCTCTGTCCCAGATTTAAATCTTCTCATTGGTCTCCCAGACTTTATTCTCACTAGTCTCTACCAATGTGAATCAGATTACACTAATTTCCAAGAATAAACTTAAAATCCTTATCCTGTGCTACCAGTTGGACATGTTCTGCTTCCTGTCTACCTCTTAGTCCACATTCCCTAAATATCATCTTCTACAAATCTCTTTGCTTGACTTGCCGGTTTCTCAGTGGTTAGAGTGTCAGTCTGAGGACTGAGGGCTGTGGGTTTGATTCAGGTCAAGGGCATGTACCTCAGTTGCAGGTTTGATCCCCCACCCTGATTGGGGCACGTGTGGGAGGCAACCAATGGATGTGTCTCTCTCACATAGATCTCTCTCTCTCTCTCTCTCTCTCTCTCTCTCTCTCTCCCCTCTCTCCCCTCTCTCCTTCCCC
>NW_006292687.1:7036483-7050648 GCF_000327345.1 Myotis davidii | reverse complement strand
CCGCCACACCCCCCCCGGGGGATTTGCCCGCAACCAAGGTACATCCCCTTGACCGGAATCGAACCTGGGACCTTTCAGTCCGCAGGCCGACGCTCTATCCACTGAGCCAAACCGGTTTCGGCATAAAAAAATATATTTCTTAAAAAAATATATCCTCAGGTGAGGATTAACAACAAAAATCCCATTGCTGCTGAGCCTCAAAAATGCCCAGCACACAGCTGTCTTGATGTTTCTGTCGAGTATTCTCTCTACTTAGAATCCTTCTCTCCTAAAGTCACATGGTGCTCATTGCATCCTTTCCTTTAGTCTCTGTTGAAATGCCACCTCCCTAACATAGTCATATTTTATCTCATGATATAATTGAGCAACGTCATGTATCTCTAGTTCCTTCCCTGCTTTATGTTTCTTCACAGTACTTATCTTTTGACATTATAATATATATTCACTTGTCTATCTAGTTATTACCTGTGTCATCCACTGAAATGTAAGCCCCACTAGAAGACAATTTTGTCTTGTTCACTATTGTATCCTTTGGACCTAGCACATGTAAGCAGTACATAAATATTTTATTGAATTCTAGGGAGATACAATATATAAAAGCCCTAAGGCAGAAAGAAATAAAAGAGGTTTGGTTAGCTGAAACTGTAGACTATAGAGTATGAGTGTGGAAGGAGTGAAAGAGTCTGAAGAGGTAGACAGGGCCATGAAGGACTATCTTTTCTTTTTGCTTTTACTTTTTTATTTACTAATTTTAGAGAAAGTAGAAGAGGTGAAGAGAGGAAGAGAGAGAGAGAGAGAGAGAGAGAGAGAGAGAGAGAGAGAGAAAGGAGGGACAGAGAGAAAGAAACATCAGTTTGTTGTTCCACTTCCGTATTTATGCATTCACTGGTTGATTCTTGTACATGCCCTGACCAACTGAGATACCCCATCAAAGCTAAAGAAACATCTTAAGTCTTGCTCAGGACATTATAATTGATCTCTAGTACAAATGAGAAGGACTCCAAGGCAAGGGAGTGTTATGATCAGCTCTGTAACTCTGACTACAGTTTCTAAAAGGATTAAACAATAGTGGAGACTACTGAAATTGTACAGAAATGACATTATGGTAATTCGAATAGGGAGAAATCTAAAGAACGGAGGGAACTCTATGTAGCATATGGAATAGGAGGAGAGGAGGAGAAAATAGTGCACAGTATAAGTCACAGAGTGAAAGATGACACCTAATTTCTCACATAGGTATCTCACTGAGAGTGAAACCTAGAGGAGAAGCAATGTATAACATGGAGCAAGGGCATACTGAGTTCACTATCAGACCCGGTGAGTTTGAGCTGTTCGGAAGCACAAAACTAGAAATTCAATATGCAATTGGACATACAAGTCTAAAAGAAAAAGATATCTGGACTGGAGCAATAAGATTGAGAGTTGTTTGGGTGTGGATAATAACTAGTTACATGCAGTGTATGAAATCGTCCAGAGGGCAAGTGAAGAATATGACTCCAGAGAGGGCCTAGGACTGAACTCTAAGACTTAAATACCTACATCTAAAAAGATGGTAAAAGACAATATCAAAATTAAAGGATAAATAATATTTATTCAAGAAAGCAACATACAGCAGCATTTCACTCTGTAATTTTAAAAGAATGCATCCAATGTGACTAAAACTGTAAAGGCATATGGTGAGTGTATTTTCATCCTTAACTCATTCAACACAAATCATCATTCACCACTAAACTATGTAATTTAGATTGATCTAACAGTCTATCCCAATAATGTTTACCCAGTTATTGATCAAGTATTTGCATATGATGTTTGGAAATAAACATTTTAAAAGGACATAAGCCAAAGTAGACTCCTACCCTCAGAATGTTTCTGTAGCAAAATTTTCCAACAGGTTAATGATTATTTTAAATATCCTAGATTTCCAAAGCATTTAACAATATTATGACACATACCCACACACTACAAAACCTTAAAATCATTACAAGTAATAATGAAGAGAAAACATACTAAGTTTATCCAGAAACATTATCTGGAATAATGATAGTTTTATAAGTCACAAATTTTCAATTCAACACCTTCATTCATTCTGAACAATGTTCATTCCAATATGGTAGTTGTTTTTGATCTCTTTAAAGAAAGCTGTAATTCAAGTACTCTAAATGCCCACCTTAGCAACAGTTAAAAAAAATTTTCTTCACAGAAGTATGTTACACATTTACAAATGCCATCTATAGATGTCTTTTCAAATGAAAACTTCAAAGAAATACATTGCATGGTTTTTAATTTAATGGCGTAAGGCAAGATTAGCAAAAGGACATATTATGCATTTAAAACACATTACCTAGTACCCAAAATAGTGATCATACCTTGAAACATGCTTAAAAGCCTCCACTATAACTGGTGCAAAATCTTTTGTAAACTCCGGCCCCTTCCTTTTGCTGTTCTGAATGACATCATTGGCTAGGTAGAGAAAAGTAAGCTTCCTGTTTGGTTTGGCTGAAAAATAAAAAATTTTAAAATCTACTTAAAATATCCTCACTTAACTTGAACAAACTTTCTCAACACCTGAATTAACCTGTTTGAGAACTACAACCAACCTACTAACCATTATTTATCATGTTAAACCCTAGCTTCTCATTCTACAACCAAACTTATCAAGTTACCATCCTTCAACTCACCAGGATAACTACTCTATGGTTTCTGGAGATCAATTATGTAGTCAATTATGTACCTTTCTGTTTCATCGCTGTTTTACTAAGCCAACCAAACTACTTTTCATTGATGGCTAATCTTATCACTATTTCCAAAATAATATTTTTATACGCTGAAATCCTCGTGTCTGTGCAAAAAGCACCTCTGTGACTGTCTGGTATAAAATTTTATTAAATCTATTAAGCACTATATGAAATTTAGTCTTTTAAAATAATGCACAATCAAATAAAAAATCAATTACAAGGTTTCAAAAACCAGAATCTGGGACATTAAATAAACAATATGAAACAAACTTAATCAGGATTCTAGAAATGCCAACTAATTTCACTAATTCACAATCAGTTCATAATCTAGTTTTGTTTATTCATAATCAGAAAGTGGTAGGGTCAATACTTTTCTTTTTAAAATATATTTTATCGATATATTTTATTTACAGAGAGAAAGGGAGAGGAATAGAGAGTTAGAAACATCAATGAGAGAGAAACATCGATCAGCTGCCTCCTGCACACGCCCTAGTGGAGATGTGCACGCAACCAAGGTCCATGCCCTTGAGTGGAATCGAACCTGGGACCCTTGAGTCCGCAGGTCGGCGCTCTATCCACTGAACCAAACCAGTTAGGCATTTACTTATTTTCTTAAACTGTACAGACCATATGCCTACTCATTTTGATATAATGCAGAATATCATAATCTAACTTAATCACCCATGTTTCCATGGAGATTAAAATTTAAAATCACAGTGGGTTTGATGAATACAACAGAAAGCTAAAATTGTATTGTTCTACCTAAAATTTCAGAAGCCTCTCTCCAGGGGAAGCTTTCTACATGGAGAGAGGCAGAAAAAAATTGAATAAACTACCCGGTTGGCGTGGCTCGGTGACTGAGCATTGACCTATAACCAGCAGGTCACGCACGGTTTGATTCCCAGTCAGGGCACATGCCTGGGTCTCAGGTTCCATCCCCAGTAGGGGGAGTGAAGGAGGCAGCCAATCAATGATTCTCTCTCATCATTGGTGTTTCTATATCTCCCTTCCTTTCCCTTTCTCTCTGAAATCAATAAAAATATTTTCTAAATTTGAACAAATATACACACACGCACACACCCACGCGCGCGCACACACACACCCACACCCCAAAGAGCATTACTGTAGGTTTTACAGAAGGAAATCAGAAAAGCCATTATCTTGAAACAAAAATATATTAAAGATTTATTATTAATTGCTGGATAGCCTCATTTATTCCCCTGGTAAACTGAATCACTACAGCCTAGAAGACATGTTAGATAGATGGATAGAGGGTTGTAAGGCACAATCTACTTAAACTTAGTAATATTCTTTGCCACAGAAAGTGCATAATCAACAGGTAATTTTTAAAAGGGCTTTATCTGTCCCAGATTGGACAAACAGTTCAGTCAAACACAGCTGGCTGCTCCTTAATAGCTGAGGTGGGTGAAAAATGGATAGAGCTGCTGTATTCCTGTATCGCTGCCAGGATGTCTCAGACTTAGCAGCCCATCCATCCTTTGTGCTTTAACCCCTTTAAAGATTTTCTATTTTTCTCCAGATAACATTTTAACTCATTACTGTGAACCCAAAACCCTAACAGGTCTGTCCTCTACACTACTCTTCATGCGCACTACTACTACTCCAATTTCCTCAACTCCTACCCATCCTTCCGACCTGTTAAATGGGTTCCTCTACACATAGGTTAGGCAGTCCTGATATGCTCTCGTAACACTTCATACGTTTCCTATGGAGCACTTATAATTACTTTATGTAATCTTGTGCTTCCCAACTAAACTAAGTTCCATGGAAAGCAACAACTGTCAATCTCAACTACCAATCTATGAAAATCAAGCCTAGCAGCTGATTCAGAATTTGCTCAGTATTTATTATGTCAATAAACTTTGGCCTAGACCTATGTCTTTACTAGTAATTATTTGTACCAAGAACTTGGCATCCAGTCTTAACTTCACCCTGCATAGCTGAAAAGGGGAACACTTGTAAAATTATACTCCTCTCAGCAACCTCAATTTCAAATTATGAAAGACAAACTTTCCTACAGGCCCAGCAGCTCTTGCTTATTTTCAATGTCTTAACTAGAAATATTTTCATTTCTTCCCCTCCATTCCAAAGTTCTCACAATCAATTACCTCTTAAAAAATGGGCAAGTTGCCCTAACCGGTTTGGCTCAGTGGATAGAGCATCGGCCTGCGGACTCAAGGGTCCCAGGTTCGATTTTGGTCAAGGGCATGTACCTTGGTTGCGGGCACATCCCCAGTGGGGAGTGTGCAGGAGGCAGCTGATTGATGTTTCTAACTCTCTATCGTTCTCCCTTCCTCTCTGTAAAAAATCAATAAAATATATTTTAAAAAAATGGGCAAGTACTGTGATGGCAAGGTCAAAGAAACACAAAGGTCAAGCAATTGAAAACAATTATCATTTTCAACATATTAGATCAGTGGTTCTCATCCTTCTGGCCCTTTAAATACAGTTCCTCATGTTGTGACCCAACCATAAAATTATTTTCGTTGCTACTTTATAACTGTAATGTTGCTACTGTTATGAATCGTAATGTAAATATCTGATATGCAGGATGGTCTTAGGCGACCCCTGTGAAAGGGTTGTTCAACCGCCAAAAGGGTCGCGATCCACAGGTTGAGAACCGTTGTATTAGATGAATCAAAATGAAAGTATGACACTAAAATTGGCAACAGTATGGGTAAGAATACCACCATTAGATACCTTCAGATACTGGTAGTTAAAATATAAATTAGTGCAACGTCTTAGAAAAGTAATTCAGTGGCTTGGCCGGTGTGGCTCAGTCGGTTGAGTGTCGTCCTGTCCACCAAAAGGCTGCCAGTTCAATTCCTAGTGGGGTGTGTAAGGGAGGCAGCCGATCAATGTTTCTCTCTCATATTAATGTTTCTCTCCCTCTTCCTCTCTTTAAAAAATCAAAAACACATATATTTTAAAAAGTAACCTGGTAATATCTATGAAAAATGTAAATAGACAAATCACCTGACCCTGCATATTTCACTTTAGGAATATATACTATTGATAAATTCATCATAACTGCACAAAGAAATCACTAAGGATATCGGTGATAACATAAAAAAAGATGACTAAAGAAATCATGGTATATCCATTACATGTATTAAGTAGCAGTTATTTTTGTTTATTTGTATGTACTCTATGGTGGAAATGTTAAATCCTGATATTTTTTACTACAAACTCTCAACCACTTAATTTGAGAGCAGAATATATGTTTTCGGGGATTTTTGTGCTTCACCTGAATTTAGAAGTAATGTCAGAAAATATTAAGCATGTCCTTTTTTTAGAAAGTACAAAGTTTCTTATCATCTTATTACCATGGTAATTCAAGTGAATTAAGAGTATTTAACTGCAATCTTGAATTATAAAGTTGGGATGCAGATATCTGTATTTGCGCATATCTCTATCTATATATCTCTCCACTAGAGGCCTATTGCACGAAATTCGTGCGGGGGGGGGGGGGAGGGGGGACCCCCCTCAGCCCAGCCTGTGCCCTCTTGCAGTCCGGGAGATGTCCGACTGCAGTCGGACACCCTTAGCGCAGCCATGGAGGCAGGAGAGACTCCTGCCACCACTGCTGCGCTCACCAACTGTGAGCCCAGCTTTTGGCTGAGCAGCGCTCCCACTGTGGGAGTGCACTGACCAGTCATTCTGCTGTTTGGTTGATTTGCATATTAACCTTTTATTATATAGGGTGTGTGTGTGTGTGTGTGTGTGTGTGTGTGTGTAGAGAGAGAGAGAGGAGATCTCAGGATCTCAACTGATGTAAAGTAAATGAGCAACCACCTAGTGGATTTTTTTTAATAACTGGCTTAACCCACACTTTCACAACAAATTTAGCCTCACTTCAGCATTTATCGTTGTCCACTCAACAATGCACCCAAAAAAGGTAATGTTAGGAAATAACTGAGAATTACTAAAATATTTTATTTTTGGTTAGAAAAATATTTCTAGGGTATTTGGAAGCTGGATTTTTTTGGTATTACCTATTCATATCAGCTCTATCAGTGGATAGAGCGTCAGCCTGCGGACTCAAGGGTCCCAGGTTCAATTCCGGTCAAGGACATGTATCTTGGTTGCGGGCACATACCCAGTAGGGAGTGTGCAGGAGGCAGCTGATCAATGTTTCTCTCTCATCGATGTTTCCGACTCTATCCCTCTCCCTTCCTCTCTGTAAAAAAATCAATAAAATATATAATTTTAAAAAATTCAGGTTTACATGTTAGGTCTCTTTGTAAGGAGTTGCCATACCTCACAGTTCAAAATGTATTCTATAAATCAGTAACATTATACTGACATGTAATTGGAATTTGCTATGCAGCAAAAATTCAAGAGTAATAACCTACAGTGTCTATTTACCTTTGTATAGGCAATTGCTTAAGTTACTCTGTTTTTAACATTTGTACTTAGACAAAATGCTTATATATGTATAGGAATGTCACAGTGCAAGATGCTGCTAGCCCAGACACAAAATATTAAAGTTATTTTGTGAAGACTGATTATTGTATTAAAACTGTTATGGCCATTATACCTAAAACACACACACACACACACACACACACACACACACACAAAAAACACGAGGTTGCTAAATAAATATCTCAGTTGACAAAGGGGGAAAAGCATTTATGCTGCTGTGCCTAAATGAACCGCATTTCAGAATCACCAATGGTTGATGAAAGAAAGTTCTCATACAACTTCAGTACACCTCAGAATCATCTAGAAGGCTTGTGAAAACATAGATTACTGGTTCCTATCCACATAACTTCTGATGTAGATCTGGGCTAGAACCCACGAATTTGCATTTCCAACAAATTATCAGGAAATACTAATGCTGCAGCCTGGGGTTCACACCTTTGAGAATCTCGGTTATAGAAGAATTCTGCATAGTAAACACAGAAAGAATTACTGGACCCCCAAAGAGTTTCAGAATTGGCAGTCTTCATCTCAGGTTCTGCCAGAGAGGTGAGACTTCTACCAGGCCACTGGCTACCTTTCATTTAGTCAGTGAGTAAACCTTAGACATCCACTGTTTACCCTTCACATCTGCTTATTTCCTACATCTCCCAATGACATAGCTGTTTTGTCTCTTGTCCTCTTTCTCCCCTTTTCTGTAGTTTCTGCTACGCTTCTACCTTCTACACATACAAGTATATATATTTACAAGCATATACATGTATATGTAATATTAATGTACCCCAAACAAGAAATATGGGAAGTAAAATAATACTTTAAAAGGCTTTGACAAAAATATGTCTAAGCCTTTCATCTCAAGTGCTTTCAGAAAGGAATAAAAAGTTTTCAATATTTGTGGGCAATATACATGTAATATTTGGTACATGTTAAATAAAAATAAGTATTATGATAAAAAAAGAATGAGAAATTCATAGTTTGGCAACCCCTGGTTTTTTTAAAAAGGGTCAAACCAACTGTCATCAGTGGCTGCTAAAATCACTGGGTGAAAGGTGATGGGGAACTGTGTAATGGATTCATAATGCACCCACTGATCAATCTTGTCCTTAAATATAAAATAAGTTCACATTATGCATCTGTTAATGTGATGGAACAGAAGTGCAGAACACTTCCAATGAAGTATTCCTTGGAAACGACTTTAGGATAATCTTGTCTGTATCAATAAAGATTATTTTGTTGAGATTTTGATAAGAGTTGCAAATTTTGCAAAATTCTGATTTTTGCTTGAAACCTTGAATTTCATAATGGGCAACAAATACTGTTAGTATTCTTCCTCAACAAAACAGGCTCACTACATTCACTTATGAGAAAAACCTGCCAAATACCCAGGTCTGATTAACCAGCTTCTCTGTCAACCATGAAAAAAGCAGCTGGTTTCATTCATAACTCAATCACACAAATATATTTCCTCCAGAATGTTCCATACATAGTACTTTATGTATACTTCCCATTTTGTCACACGGATTATTACAAAGATATGCACTCACATCTAAAACCATATTTAACTGCAAAAGACTGAAAGCTTTTTCCCTAAGATTCAGGAAGAAGAAAAGGATGTCCACTTTCACCACTTTTATTCAATGCTAGAGGCCTGGTACACGAAATTTTTGCACAGGTAGGGTCCCTAGGCCTGGCTGGCAATCAGGGCCGATCTGTGGGGTGACCGGTGGGACCACCCGGGGGGCCCCACTGGCTCCCGCCTTGGCTGGCCTGGGGCCTGTGGGCAGTTCCTGCATTGAACGTCTGCCCCCTGTTGGTCACTGCACGTCATAGGGACCGGTTGTTCCGCCCTTCAGTGCATTTGCATATTAGGCTTTTATTATATAGGACTAGAGGCCCGTTGCACGAAGAGACTCATGCAATAGGCCTTCCCTTCCCCTGGCTCCTGGTACCGGTTTTCCTCTGGCACCCGGGACCCAGGCCTTTGCTCAAGCTGCTCCGGCTGGAGCCTTCTGGCTTTGCTCCACTGCTTCACGCCTCTGTATGCAAATTAACCGCCATCTTTGTTGGGTTAATTTGCATACTCTCCTGATTGGCTGGTTGGCGTAGCAGAGGGACGGTCAATTTACATGTTTGTCTATTATTAGGTAAGATAGTGTTGGAAGTTCTAGCCATAGCAACTCAAGAAAAAGAAATAAAATAAAGAGATAATATTATCTCTGTAAACAGATGACATAATCTTACTTGTAGAAAACCCTACAGATTCCACAAAAAGACTGTCAGAGCTAGTAAAAATATTCAACAGTTGCAAAATACGAAATCAACATTCAAAAATCAGTTGCACTTATCAATTACAACTGAACAATCCAAAAGGCAACTAAGAAAACAATTCCTTACAATTATATCAAAATAAAATAGCAATAAATTTAATTAAGGAGGTATAAGACTTATACACTGAAAACTACAACAAAACATTGCTGAAAGAAAGAAGGCATAAATAAATTGAAATACATCCAATGTTCATGAACTGAAAGAGTAAATATTAAGATAACACCACTCAAAACAACTTACAGAGTAAATGCAATCTCTATCAAACTCTCAAGGGCATATTTGCAGAAAAAGAAAAATCCATCCTAAAATTCATATAATCTCATCCCAAATAGCCAAAACTACCTTAAAAAAGAAAATTATAATAGGGAGACTTACTAGAAAGCTACAGTAATTAGAACACAATTGACCCTTGAATGATGTAGGTTTGAACTGTGTGGGTCCACTATATGCTAATTTTTTGTTTGTTTGTTTTTTTATATGCTAATTTTTAAACATAAATACTAAATATATTTTCTCTTTATGATTTTCTTTTTTGAATGTCTTTATTGATTTTAGAGAGAGGAAGGGAGGGGAGAGGGATAGAAACATCAATGATGAGAATCATTGATCGGCTGCCTCCTGCCTGCCCCCTACTGGGGATTGAGCCAGTAACCCAGGCTTGTGCCCTGACGGGAATGGAAATGGAATCAGACCTCAACCTCCTGGTTCACATGTTGACACTCAACCACTGAGCAACACTGTCCATGATCTTAAGTTTTTCTTAATAACATTTCTTTCTCTACCTTACTTTAAGGACACAGTATACAATACATATAATATACAAAATGTGTTCATTGATTGTTCATGCTATCCGTAAGGCTTCCAGTCAACACTAGGCTATTGGTAAAGTTTGGAGGTAGCATTAGTTATTTGCAGATTTTTGACTGCGTTAGGGGTTGGTATCCCTCTAACCCTGCATTGTTCAAGGGTCAACTGTGGTATGAAAGAAGCATATAGCCCATGGAATATAGAGCCCAGAAATAAATCCTCACTATATAGTCACACTAATCATTATGACAATGCAAATAAAAATCATAACAAATACCATTCCACATTCATTAGGTTGACTTCTTTTCAAAACCCAAAATAACCATGTGCAGACATTGGGACCATGGTGTAGTGCAAACATGTCAAATTCGCGGTCCACAGGCAGCATGCTGCCCACAACAAATATTTTTGCAGCCCAGCCAATGTAACGGCATGTAAGAAACATTGTAATAAAAATTTCCTAACTTAATTTTTACAATATCCTGTTATACACAATTATTAATAACAAACTACAACATTCGCTAATGACTGATCACTATAATGGTGTTGCATTCATTTCCCTTATGCGCAGGTGCACCATTCTCTCCACTAATACTGTAGCAGCATATATTTTAGCAGCCGACTGCCACCTCATTAGTCTTGGACTGACTTGTTTGGTGTGCACAACAGGAAATATTTCGCTTTCGGAAAACAAGAAAAATAGGTTTATTTGCATTACGCTTATTAATTTGTGCAGTTATTCAGTGTCTGGTAAGTTAATGTTCAAGAAAAATATTAATTTTTACTAAAATGTTCTATTTATGTTATGTTAATGATTACTCATTTATTTCAGCCCTTTGTTTCAGCATGTTTCTATCGAAATAAACCTATGTTTCTATGAAAATTGAAGCTTTTGGTTTTTTTTGCAGCCCACATAAGTTACACCTTGTTTAATTTGGCCCATGTTAGCCTTTGAGTTTGACATGCTTGGTGTAGTGTAAGTGGCAATCTAAAACGGGACAGCCGTTGTAAACAGTATAAAAATTAAACATAGAATTACCACTATTACCAACCTTATTATCATCACCAACACCATTCACTTCCTAAAGCATCTATTATATGCCTTAAAATTTCTAATTATGAATCATTTAAACATGGAAACATCCCCAAACCCAGATAATAAACAACACATCTATCATTTCTGATATTTGTATCAATATTTAAAAAATTGATAACAAATCCATTTTCATTTCCTCTCTCCTTTATGGTAACTAACCACCATGGACAAATAAAAAGGATTCTATGGAAAGTAACCTCACAAATTGATCTGATCAGAAATTCCTAACTGGGAGGTAATGGTGTGTAGTCATGTCCCAGGCCTATAACTTTAGTGAAAGGTTTTAAGCCAGCCCTGTCCATTGTTCTTATGCATCCAGGTTAGCACACCTTTGATATACCAGAATACCGCTTGAAGGGGATATTAATCCTCAAGAGAACTCATAATCTTGTTAACTATCCTGTAATCAAATCCCTACCTTGCTTTCCCCTCGTGAATTTCAAATGCACAAAAGCTGCAAAACTGTTATTCTCCAGAGCATTTGAGATCTCACTCTCTGGCATATGTCATCAGTTTGGCTCAAATAAACTCTTGTAAAAATTCTCTACAATTTGGATGTTTCTTATGTCAACACCACTATCATAGAATAGGGTGTTAATCCTTACTATGCATGTAACTGAAACTACAGATATCTATAAACTAGAGTATTGCTTTGCATGTTTTCAAACTACTAAATGGCACACTGGTCTGTACCTTGCTTTTTCAGCTCAACATTTTGCTTGTTTATTGTTGTTGTTTTTAATCTGTCATGTTTTATGTAGCTCTAGTTCATTCATGAAAGCTAGACAGTACTACATTATATAAATATCACAGTATATTTGTCCATACTCTAATGAGATGTTTAAAACTGTTTCTGATTTTGTTACTAACAGGCTGCAATAAACATAACTCCTTGAGCACAGATACTAGTTTCTAGGATATATTCCTAGAAAGAAAACTGCTGGATCAAAGGATATATACCTTCAACTTTATTCGAGGTTGCTAAGCTGATCTCTTTTTTACATTCCAACCGGCAGTGTGAGAAAGTTCGTTTATCCTTATCCTCACCAATTCCTGGTATTGTCTTTCTTTTTAATTTTGCAAAATAAAGAATATAAAGTGGAGTCTCACTGTTTTCTTTTTCCCTGACTAGTAAGATTACGTATCATTTATTGGCCTTTCAAGTTTTCTCTCACGTTTAACAGTATCACCGTTTTTCTACTGATTTGTGGTAGTTCTTGAAAATAGTCTGTTATCAATCCCCTATTGACTGTAAGTGTTTTTAAATGTTCTATCCCGCCAAAAAGGATAAACCTGTTGCTGATTTTGAAATCTAGTAAGGTGTAGAAGCAAAGACAATTCCTGCCATCTCAAAGTTCACAGCTATTTTCCAGACCTTTATATATGGACTTCTCAAACCTTTCTGGCCACTCACAGAAGATAAATTCCTCGTTAGAGCCAAATACACATACACTTATATATGAACTTAAAAATGGAGTTATAAATCAATTCCTTCTACTGAATTAACACACAAGAAAAAAATAGTTTGTCTCCATTCTAAATTGCCAAGGCTACACTAGCTCTCATATTAATAAATACATCATATAGCTTTCACATGGGTCAGTAAACAAGCATCTATTTTGATTAAAACGGTTTATTAAAACCCTAATAAATAACCTTTTCGCTACATCAGAATGTCTGAAACAATGAAGAGTGCCCACTTTCTCTACCCAATGAATTAAGAATTGAGGTACAAATCCAGACTAAGCAAATGTATTTTTTAAATTTTCAGTCGCACTAACATACAATCAGCTCTTACAGATAATGTTGCTCTGCAGAAGTTAAATGATTCCGGGTATTTCAGTGAGAGCAAATTACTACTCAAAAAATTTAACTTCATTTACAGAGGCGGTATCGAAGGTTCTGAAAAATAAAGACGGTGCCCGAGACGCACATAATCAGCAAGAAATGACCTTGGTTCACTAATCCAACCACCTCATATTCAGATGAGGCAACTTCAATACCGAAATTAAGAAATTTGCCCAATCCGGGTCCTCGAAAACCTATAAATTCAGGATTTTCTCCATTGCATTCCACATCTTATTGTAGACTTCCCAGTTCTAAAACTCGGATTCCTTTATTAATTTTACAAAACTGTGCTGATGTGTTAACAGATATGACGGCAGTCACTCCCAACCTCACACCAATCTTTTCCTTTCCACTTCCCTACCTTTCTCCTACCCAGCCTCCATGATTGATGTGCAAAATGAAAAAAAATACCCGACTGCCTGAATTTCTGGCCCCAATTAGGTGCGGAGTCCTGAGCCCCTAGTTCCTGTTTCTGTGTTAAATCAATAGGTCTTTTTTAATCCTCCGCCCCTTTATTCAGCAATTACCTACAAAGCGCCGACTTTGCGGGCAGCGCGGTGCACGCTGCTCTCAAGCCCCCGGGAAACGGGAGCCAGGAAGCCAGGGCGCCGGGTCGGGAGCGCCAGGCAGCGTGGCGCTGGGGTCGCTGGGGCAGTGGGGCTCCCGAGGACTCACCTTTCCGCAGCTCCCGCTCCCACACGGTGACGATGGGGCGCGAGTGCTTGCGGTGGTGGATGAGCCACAGGGACAAGGTCTGCACGCTCTGCTGCGAGTTGCTCAGCTCCGACAGCTTCTTCTCCAGCGCCGCCTCGGAGAAGGCGGACATGCCTCCGACCCCGTGCTCACGCCGGCGCACGCGGTGGGGCTTAGGGGAGGAGAGTTTCGCCGCACTCGCTGCGGCCTCG
>NW_006292687.1:7029174-7036246 GCF_000327345.1 Myotis davidii | reverse complement strand
TGGGCATGGGCGGGGCGGGGCGGGGCGTGCCACCGGGTCTGAGCGGGCGGGCGGGTTGTCGGGGTTTGCCCGGCCTAGTGTCCTCAGGGAAAATTCTCAGTGCCAAGAAAGGAGTGATTAAAAATCTCTACGTGGGCGTGTAAATTGGTACAAGCATTTTGGAAGACTATTTCATATGATATATTTTAAAGTGCACCTTTCCTCTGACCCTGCAATTTCACTAATTGCTGTCAATGTCAGGGAAATACCAGCACGTTTGCCCACGGAGCTCTGTACTAGTTGTCTTGTCCAGCTCAGTACAGGGAAGAGTTGGGACATTCACAGCAAGTAAATGGCCGACTTAACTAATTACAGTATACATGCAACAGCTGAAAAGATAAATGAACCCAATGGTGGATAGGGTTTTTTTTTTTAAGTTATAGAAGGGAAGTATAGTATAACATTTGTTTTATAAAAGTATCCTATATAATAAAAGGCTAATATGCAAATTGCCCCCTCCACCAGGAGTTTGACCAGGGGATGGGAAGGCCAGCCAACCACCAGGGGCCCCTCCCCTTGAACCGCCCCACCCCAATTGACCCCCTCCACCCCAATCAGGGCAGGCCAGCTGGACCCCACTCATGCAGGAATCATGCACCAGGCCTCTAGTATTCTATAAAATTTTATGAATTCTTAAGTGTGTAAATGCATGGCAAAGGGTCTAGAATACACACTACATCAATCATAGTGTCAGAGAGAACTGCAACCCTTAAACTGTGTCTATACTGTTCCCATATTTTTACGAGAACATTTATTTATCACTTATATAATTAAACATTAATTTCAGAAATCTTATCATTGATCCAGCACATTTTGACATAGTACTTCTCTTAACTATGATAGTTCACAAAGGAAACAGATACTATCATATTCTAAATATTAATACAGAAATCTTTAAGAAAGACACATAAGAAACCACAGGAATTCCTAAACCATCTTTGAAAAGCACTGTTCAAGAACTTTGCACCCAATAGGCATCAAATATGTTTATTTATTTGCGTGTTTGACTATAAGTATAGTTTATCTTCTCCATTTCTTCTTATTTTAAAATTAAATATGTTTTTATTTATTTTAAAAAGAGAGAAACATCGATTGGCTGCATCCTGCATGCCCCCTACTGGAGATCAAACCCACAACCCTGGCATGTGCCCCAACCAGGAAAGGAACCGGTGACCTTTTGGTACATGGGACATGATCAACCAACTGACCCACAGGGACCAACGCATCTTCCCCATTTCTAATGTTACTACAACTTGAGGTTCAGCGATACCTCAAGTAACTTTCCCTTCTCTTTCTCTCACTCCAATATCTATTTCTGTCTCTACATTCCTCCCATTATATATCCTTTTGTTTACCCTACTTGCTTAGTCTAGTTTTTAACCTTAACTTAGTCTGAGTTTAACCTGTCTTCCAAGACCTAAATGTATCTTCAGCATTATTCTCTTCCATGAACCCTATGGCTACCCAAATTGCTACATATTATCTTCCAAATCTTCACCTGAGATTCCAACTCTTCCTACTCCATTCTTCTCCATCTCAATTCTAACCGAACTTTATGTATTATATAATGTATTCTTACAATAAAGTAAGCTCGAAAAAGAAGTGTTATAAAGAAAATCATAAGAGCCCGGCTGGTGTGGCTCAGTTATTGAGCATGAACCTATGAACCAGGAGGTCACAAGTTCGATTCCTAGTCAAGGCTCATGCCTGGGTTGCAGGCTCGATCCCCAATGGGGAGCATGCAGGAGGCAGCCAATCCATGTTTCTATCTCTCCATCCTTCTCCCTTCATCTTTCTCTAAAATCAATAAAAACATATTTTTGAAAAATCAGGTGCCTGCACTCATATATAAGGATTTCTGGAACCAAGAATTAACCAATCAGATGCAATCTTATGATGCAATGTAACCAATAAGATGAAACTCTATTATATAACCACATATTTATGGTTTGAGACAGGGTATTTACACTGAATGGCTATTGTTGTGCTGACTGTTGTCATTTTTTATTTGAAAATCTAAGGGAAAAGAGGTCAGTGCCCCTGACTAAATAGATAGGTATTGCATGTTTTAAAAATTATTGTGGCACACCACTTAAAAATCGCTGGTGTAGAGGCCTACAATAGACCTTAATAAATGCTATTATTCTTACTTTATAACCCCTTCTCATTTGCCAAGTGTTTTTACCTAATATATAATGGAAGTAAAAATCTAATGGTAACCCATAGAAGAAAATAGAACCAATAAAAGTTTTGTTCACTGTGGCTGGCTTATTTCACTTAGCATAATGTTTTCAAGATTCATCTATGTTGTAGACAATTATATTTTTAAATTGAACCTTTCTCATGAGTGGGAAATCCTGCAATATGTAATCTTTTATATAACGAAAAGCAAATTGAAACTTTTCCCATGAATATTCAATTCATGTTTTTTGTGCATTCCTCCTAGCCAAGAACAGAAATACCTCTACATTTATTCAAATATCTGTGTCCATTAGCAGCATTTTGGTTATCTTCATGTAGATCTTGAATAGATATGTTAAATAAAACTGGTTTTTAAATTGACATATAAATGAAAACTAATAGTTGAACATCATTTCTAAATTACTGTCATCCTCTCAATCTGTAAAAATTGGAAGTTTCATTAAAATTCCACAAGGCGGCAGAGTGGTTCCATTATATCTGGCTAGTGAACTGATTTAAGTACATTCTAGATATTCCCAGTATTGGTATCCCCAAATATAAAAAAGCTTTCTAAGTCAACACAAGAAATCTATGCGTATTTTCTCCAAGAAACAGCTTTACAAATGATGGTTAATTTTGTAAATCAGTTCAAAAGAAGCTTATCATTAAATTAGCTATAGAATTTTTTTAAACTTTCATAATAGTTTTAATATATTTTATTGAATTTTTACAGAGAGGAAGGGAGAGGGATGGAGAGTTAGAAACATCGATGAGAGAGAAACATCGATCAGCTGCCTCTTGCACACCCCCTACTGGGGATGTGCCTGCAACCAAGATACATGCCCTTGACCGGAATCGAACCTGGGACCCTTCAGTCCACAGCTCTATTCACTGAGCCAAACCGATTAGGGCAAGTTTTCTTTTTCTTTTTAATCTGTTGGTATAGTATAGTAATAGGTTTTCTGATGAACCATTCTTGCATTCCTGGGAACACCTTACTTGATCATAATATTCTCGGGGCCCAGTGCATGAATTCGTGCATCTTGAAAGGAACTGTGGGCCGCAAGGCTGCTGTGGGCACAGAGGTGGGCCCATCCTCCGCACCCCCACCTGGACTCTTCTGCCGCAGTCCCCAGTTCCTTGTCTGCCCGTCTACTCACTCCCACACCAATCGCTCCATGTCGTCAGCCAGTGCGAGTGGTGGCTGCTGCCCCAATCTCCCCTCAGGAGCAGGGGGAGATGGAGAAGCAACAAGGGGCACCCGCTGATGGCGCCTTGCGATTGGGGCTGGCGCTAGGCACCGGCAGCAGGTGCAAGCGGCGGCTCTGGCACCAACAGCAGGTCAGCATCCGGCACCAGCAGCAGGTGCAAGTGCCAGGGCAGGACTGTGGCATGAGGGAGCAAAGAATTTTCAGTAACCACCAGAGGCTCGCCCCAATGACAGTGATCAGCACCCCATCTTGGTCTGGTGCCCCCGCTCACCTGTTCCACCATCCTGCAGCGGCCAATGCCCACCAAGTTCTGCACTTTGCCCCCTGCTGCTGATGCCTGCCATGATCTGCGTGTGCCCCCTGGTGGTGGGTTGTTCAGTCTATTTGCATATTAGGGTTGTATATATAGAGATTATTTTTTTTAATTAATTGATTTCTTAGAGGGAGAGTAAGAGAGAGAGAAACATCAATCTGTTGCCTCCTGCACACCCGAGTGGGGACTGAGTCCACAAACTGGGTACGTGCCCTAAGAATTGAACCAGCAACATTTCAGCACACGGGATGACATTCAACTGAGCCACATGGGCCAGGGTGATCATAACATTATATACTGTTGAGCTTGATTTGCTAGATATAAGAATTGTAAATTGTAAATTCTGTGTTCATTTTTTCATTTGTATCCTGTGAGATTTTAAAAGGTTCTGGGACTTTATCCAACTCGAAGCTGCAAGTTAGCTGTTACTGTTTTGTGGGTAATGGCAGAAGACATGAGATTCCTGGGACACAAAAAACTTTTGCTCATAGCATAACAAGTAGTGCAAACATCATTTGTATAAGTACTTTTTTTTTATCCTCACCTGAGGATACTTTTTCTGCATTGATTTACAGAGAGAGTGTGGAAGGGAGAGGGAGAGATAGAAACACCAATGTAAGAGAGACACACTGATTGGTTACCTCCCGCATGACCCTGACCAGGGCTGGAGCCTGCAACAGAGGTATGTGCCCTTGACCGGAATCAATCCCAAGACCCTTCAGATAGACTGACGCTCTACCCATTGAGCTCACTGAGGAGGGAGAGAGAGAGAAATAGAAACATCAATAATGGGAGAGAATCATTGATCAGCTGCCTCCTGCATGCCTCACCCTGGGGATTGAGCCTGCAACCTGGACATGTGTCCTGACTGAAATCAAACCAGGACCTTCTGGTTCATAGGTGATTGCTCAACGACTGAACCACGCCAACGGGGCTGTATCAGTACATCTTGACTCTCCAGGTTCCACAGAAGCAAAGTGAACAGTCTCAGGTGGATGCAGCACAGGTTGAGTTTGTGTAGCAATTGAGCTTGGGGAATTCACCTCTTGTACAAGACCTGATCTTTGTTTCAGACCTCATTCTTCAAGGTTGTTCACTGAAAAATGGCCCTGACAGAGTGGCCAGGGCCTTACATTCCTGATATAGCTGGCAAGAATGTATAGTCTTTTTTTCTTTTTTTTTTTTAGAGTCTTGAGGGCCAAGATACATTGTCTTTCTCAGCATGGCTTTGTATCAAGGTTACACTGACCTTAATGAGCACAATGAATGTCCTTTTTTCCCCCCCTCTAATCCCAGAAATGACTTTGTTAAACTAGGGGTTGGTGTTGCTTGAAGTTTTGGTAAAATTCACAGCAAACAATGCTTTATTTTGCAGAAGGGACGGCAGAATTTTGATGTGGTAATCATTTTAACAGTAACTATTTTTTCCCGAGTGAACATTTGTATTTTCCCAAAAAATTAAGCCATAACATTTTCAAATAGTATATAGTCTATGATTTATTGAACCTACTATATTTTTATTTATGCTTCCTTTTCATTGAAGATCTATATTTGTACCTTTTCTTTTCCTACCAGTCTGGGTCTCCCCTCCCCTTCCACCCTCCCACTGCATCCCCAAAGATCAACTTTTAGTCCATGTATTTTTAAAAAAATATATTTTATTGATTTTTTTTTTTTTTTTTTTTTACAGAGAGGGAGAGGGATAGAGAGTTAGAAACATCAATGAGAGAGAAATATCAATCAGCTGCCTCCTGCACACCCCCTACTGGGGATGTGCCTGCAACCAAGGTACATGCCCTTGACTGGAATTGAACTTGGGACCTTTCAGTCCACAGGCTGTCGCTCTATCCACAGAGCCAAACCGGTTAGGGCTTGGTCCATATTTTAATTTGCATTTTCCACTCGTCTCCATTCTCCCCTACACAGAGCCATGGGAACTAATTACTGATAACTTCCACATATTCACTAATAGGCTCAAACTGGAGTAGGAACTAGTTCCTATTCATCCTGTTTTGTGGGCTGGTCCAGCACACCTCCACCTTTTGAATCTCTGAAAGTAGTAGATACAAATCTGTATTCCCCAAACTTTTTTTTTTTTTAAATATATTTTATTGATTTTGTACAGAGAGGAAGGGAGAGAAATAGAGAGTTAGAAACATCGATGAGAGAGAAACATCGACCAGCTGCCTCCTGCACACCCCCCACTGGGGATGTGCCCGCAACCCAGGTACATGCCCCTGACCGGAATCGAACCTGGGACCCTTCAGTCTGCAAGCCGACGCTCTATCCACTGAGCCAAACCGGTTTCGGCTGTATTCCCCAAACTTGAGGAGCATTTCCGACGCTCTAAGAACTCCCTTCCCTTGCACTGGCAGTAGCACTGGGGCAGGTCTGTGGGCTTCTGCCCCAGAGTAATCCTTCAGCCAGAGATGCCACATCCCATCCTCTCAGGCAACCCCAATCCAAGTAATTCTCTTGTTACCCATCCCCAGCCTTTTTGCTTGGTTTGAGGAATAAAATGCTGGTCCAATCGTCTCTCAATAGACCCTAGGAGGGTATAGGGCAGTGATGGCGAACCTTTTAAGCTCGGCGTGTCAACATTTTGAAAAGCCCTAACTTAACTCTGGTGCTGTGTCACATATAGAAATTTTTTGATATTTGCAACCATAGTGAAACAAAGATTTATATTTTTGATATTTATTTTATATATTCAAATGCCATTTAACAAAGAAAAATCAACGAATAAAATAAGTTCGCGTGTCACCTCTGACATGCGTGTCATAGGTTCACCATCACTGGTATAGGGTCTTGTTCAATTATCTCTGATTCTCTTTAGAATATAGGATATCAACGTCTCTTCTTTAGCTTAAGACTCTGGTTGTTAAAAAAAAAAAGAAAAGAAAAAAGGGGGATAACGTGGAACAAACTGTGGACCGATTAGTTTTTGAGGTGTCCTTTGAAGAAAACCTAGTATCTCAAATTCACAGAAATGGAAAGTAGAATGGTGGCTACTAGGGGCTGTGGGAGGAGGACCTAGGTTGTTTAATGGGTATACTGTTTCAGTTCTGCAAGGTGAAAAGATTCTGGAGATCCATTGTACAAAAATGTAAATATACTTAAAATTACTGAACCATCTAATCTAATAAAAGACAAAAAGGGTAATTGACCATACCTTCGCTATGCTTCCCATTGGCTAATCAGGGCGATATGCAAACTAACTGCCAAGAAAGATGGTGGTTAATTTGCATATGTAGGCGCCAAGCAACGGAGCGAAGCTGGCTGGCCCCGGGTAAGAGCAGTGAGCGAAGGCTGACGTGGCGAGCGAAGA
>NW_006292687.1:7014420-7029003 GCF_000327345.1 Myotis davidii | reverse complement strand
CCGAGCCAAACCGGTTTTGGCCGAGTGCACAAAAATTTGACTGGGCCTCTAGTCCTCCTATATAATAAAAGGGAAATATGCAAATAGATCCAACAGCAGAGCAACCACTCAAAGCATAATATGCTAATGATATGCTAAGGTTGTTCAACCACTCGCTATGATGTGCACTAACCACCAGGGGGCAGATGCTCCGACCAGTAGGTTAGCTTGCTGCTGGGGTCTGGCTGATCCGGACTGAGTGAGATGGGCCAGACATGCCCTGGAGCCCTTGCGCAGAACCTCCCTGGTCTGATCATGCACCGATGGGGTCCCTCAGCCTGCCCTGCACCCTCTCGCAATCCGGGACCCCTCAGGGGATGTCAGAGAGCCAGGTTCAGCCCGATCCCGCAAGCCCCTCACCTTGGGAGGGCACCGATGCAGGGTTCACGGCTGGCGAGCACTGCTGAGGCAGCACAAGCCTCTCCCGATTGGGACTGACTGGGTGGCAGGCACAGTGGGGCTGGGATGAGTAGGAGCAGCAGGTGGGAGCTGAAGGCGGCATTGGACTGCAGGTTTTGGCCCAATCCCTGCATGCCACCCAGAGGGGCCCTACCCGTGCACGAATTCGTGCACTGGGCCTGTAGTATATTTTAAAATGCTCAAGATGGTTAACATAAGTATCAGACATTTAATATCAAGATGACATGGGGATTTTATTTTGTAGAAAAGCAACATCTAAAGAATTCCACAGACAGCCCTAGTATGTCTAAAGTACTATACTGTATATAAAGATGTCATAATGAAAACACTGAAGCACTGAACGATACCAAAGTACTTCCTGAATCCAGAGTCAAAATAAACTCAGTATGATTTTAACGTCCTTTTCTCAAAGTCCTAATACGCTGACATTTGGTAAACCAGGTAACTAGCCAATTATAACTTCGGGCAATACATAACTTGGTGATGTCTAAATCTTCTGGCAATACAGAAACTTGCCTACACTCATCTGGTATATCTCCACACAAATATTTTAAAATTTAAATTTTTTGGTCAAGTGGCATAGTGTTTGAATTAATTAATTATATTTAGATGTTTCCATTATAAAGTTAAATGTACAACTAAATTAGTAAAAAGTGCTTACTATGGTTTTATGGGAACATTAATACTCTGACAAAAATGTTTACACATGTGCTCTATACTAATATTGCCTTTTTAATTTAAATCTAAATTTTCCTTCTATTTTACAAACACTTGTGTGATTTTTAAAAAATAAATTCATGCCTTCTTAATCCTCACATATTTTTTGCCCCTCCTTATTTCTTAACTTAAATTCAGTACAAGCTTTATTGGCATCTTAGGCTTCGTGAGTATTCTTACTCCTGAACGCGAGCAGTTCTATGGAGCCCTAAAATCCAGCATGGGAATTACTGTTAAATTAGTTCTAGAAAAAACATTAAAGACATTTTTCTTGAAATATGCAGAACATGTCATGCCAAATCTCGTTTATACAATAGACTGGTAAAACCGGTAAATTGCATATATATAGATTATATTCCCCAAATAGAATAACTTAAATATTAAAATGTACCTTTAGGTTACCACCATAACTGATCTTATAAGCATAACAAATGGCAATATTCCATACAAAAATCACAAAATCCACTTACTTTAAATGCTGAATATCACAGTAACTACTCTCATCTCCCTATGACCTATTCAAACTATAGACAGCATTTTTTTAAGCTACTCTACCATTTATACCCTAATTAGAAATTTATACGGAACACAATTTTATGTTCAAATATGGAAATAAGCAACATTATTCCAAATCCCAAAAGCATCCCAGCATTCTGTAAAAGGAAATATCCCCAGCGGCTACATCCATGGTCACTAGCATCATTGTGCAGCATCTCAGGTACCTTAGAGAAGAAGAAAAAAAAGAGCAACTTTAAGTTTTCAAAACTACAGATTAGTTTTTATAAGCCTTTGCAGGATAGTTTATTTGTACTATATGTAGCTGGATATACTGAGTCAATTCCTTAACACAAGATCACATACATACTGATTCTTGCTAATGTCACATAGCATTTCCTAGCAGTTTAATTAGCAATGATTATTTACCATCTGTTTAGCAAGTCAAATTTATATTGGTCCCTGCTTCATGCCTCTATCTGAACAGAATATAACCTATGGCTTATCTGAGTTCAGATATATGAAAACCTTACACTATATAAAATAAAATTTTAGTGCCCTGGCCCATGTGGCTTGGTTGCTTGAGCGTTGTCCCATGCACCAGGAGGTCTTGGGTTTGATTCCTGGTCAGGGCACATGCCCAGGTTGCGGGCTTGAGCTCCAGTAGGGGACGTGCAGGAGGCAGCTGATCAATGATTTTTCTCATCAATGTTTCTCTCTTCCTGTCCTTTCCTCTCTCTCAAATCAATAAAAACATTTAAATCAAAATGGGGTAGATATTCCTCTGTATCCTCAGAGACATTAAGCAGGATAAGAATGTGCTTGTAATCAACAATTCAAAAAGATAAACTCTAAAGGAACTGTATTTTATATTCTACCTTGTTGAGTATAGGATGACTTATCACTACTGCATTCAATCTAAAGCCTTTTTAAAAATAAGGTTTCCCTTAACAGTTTCTCTATTTTATTGCTAGTCAATACTATAATTTGACATCGTAAAAACTTACCATATCAACCAGAGCAACATACATGAATAAGCCAGCAGTAAGTGCAAATATCCACATAGAAACATTTTCAGCATAATGACCAATGAAAATTCCTGTTGCCATTCCAAGATATGCCAGCATGGCTGACAAAGCATTATAAAGAACAGCCTGCTTAACAGTCATGCCAGCCTTTAGTAAAACAGCAAAGTCACCTTTAACGAAAACAAAAAGGGGGATTAAGTAATTGAAAAATCATTTTAAAAACACATACCTAAGTCTTTGCCCTAGAAAGTTCTTAATAGTGGTTAGATCGTCGGCCCATGGACTAGAGCAGCAGTTGCCAACCTTCCAGACCTCACGGGCCACCAGTGGTCCGTGGACCACCATTTGGTGACTGCTGGACTGGAGGATCTCTGGTTCGATTCCCAGTCAAGGGCACAAACCTGGGTTGCAGGCTGGATCTCCGGTCCTGGTTGGGCACGGGCAGGAGGCAACCAATTAATGTGTCTCTCACATCTGTTTCTCTCTCCCCCTGCCTCCCAACTACTCTCTAAAAATCAATCGAAAAAAAATATCCTTGGGTGAGGATTAACCAAAACAACAAACACATCAAACAAAAACAACAACACATACCCCAAAGACTTCACATATTTAAGAAATTACCTAAAATTTTTTAGAAATTATCTAATTTTTAAGAGGAAAACAACAGTGTAAATCACTCTAACAGCTCTATACACTAAGATTTTTTTATCCAAAGTTTTTCTGAATGCTCCCACTTTGTTATGAGTGATACAAACCTACTATTACTATGCTCTTACACTGTCTTTAAGGAGCTTATAATTGGCCATAAACTGGAGGACCATGAAGAACACACATGAAATGATCAGCAAATAATAAAGGCAATTTATAATTAAGAGCTAAAGAGTCTAATGTTCTAGTTATACAAGGAGAAAATGAGATACATTAAGATGGGAATACTTAAGGCTTCATGGAGCATGAAGGATCCAGAAGAGAACATAAACCAGATGTTGATTATAAGCACTGAGCAGGCAAGTGGGAGGCCTTCTGAGTGGCAGAACACATGCCAAAGAATGGAGTGAAAATAGTGTCACGGTGTGTGCAAATATGTGTTTATAGGGAAAAAACAAGGACATGACCAGATCCAGAATAACTTCAGGAAGGGGTTTTTCTTCAGCTCCAAAGAGATTCTCTCTGTTAAGGGAAGATGACTCATTTGATTCCCGTGGTCTAATTCATACTGTGTGTATGAAGAAATGACCATTGAGGTGTGTCAGTATGCTGGCAAAAGAAAATAGTAGGGGAAGAGAATGTGAAAGGAGGCCCAGGTACCTCTTTGGCAACCCCACATAGGCAACTGTGTAATTGTACTTATAGGGTCAGAATTCTGGCTGGAAACAAACTTATATTCATTAAGAAAAGAAAGCTAGCTAGGTTAGCAGACTTAAGAGAAGGCATAAAACTTATGAGGAAGCAAAAGCTAGTGACACTCAGACATTTAGCCATCTGGAAAATAGCATTTATATGGTTCTCTTACCTAATTCATGAGGCAACTCGTGACAAAACACAGCAACAGAAGTACTTAAACCACTCGATAAACCCTCAGTGAAAGCAGCACCTGTGTAAAAATCAACCAGAAAAAGACTGAGTACATTATTTTATCGGTGTGTTTCTTAAAAAAAAAAAAAAAAAAAAAATCTTACCAGCATACAAAATGAGGTAAAAGAAATAAACCGTATTCTGGTTGTGAATTAACAGAACTTTCCCAACTGCACTCTGTATCCTTGTAAGTAACCCCAGATAACATTCAATTACGTTTAAATTTCCAATGGAGTGCATGCTGGTATGATTAAGAAGGTAAAGTTTCACTATGCATTATAAAAACCTGAGAAGTAATTGCTACTGCATCACTTATTTAAAAATATAAAATAAACTGATTTAAAAGGTTTAGAAAAAAAACTCATCAGTCAAGAGTACAAATTGTTTTACTGGCCTCAGAGGAATTCACTACGTAATCAGACTTATTTATATTCATTCTTTCACTGTCTCATAAAAAGAGTCTAAGACAAATAGCTCTCCTCCTTTTAAAAGCTAACATATTATACAACTGGTCATGTATAAACTATGACTTAGCATTTGAGTGTTCTCTGTTGCTCAGGCTGTGCACAATACAGAGGGGGAACAGCACCAGGCTCCCAGGGAGCCAAGGCCTGGGCTCATCTCAAACAGCACTATCTCCTTGGGCAAGTGGTTCACCTTGCCAGGCCTCAGCTGCCTAATTTATAACTATTTCCATGGTTCCTTTTAGCACTAAGTTACTAAAATTTGTAAGTACGTATTCTATAATCTCCTATTTGTGGTATAACAATTTAATAGCAAAAACTCTATAGTTCTTGGATAGAGATTGGTAACTCAACTTATCAGATATAAAATCCTTTATAGCATGAAAGTAGAGCTGATAGAACAGATTCTTTTACTTTAATAAATACTGTTTATTTTGCAGATAAGAGAACTTAAATGAATAGGGGACAAAACTCACACATGCTCCAAACACATTGGAACCTGATCTTAAGACCTTGCAAATTAAAACAACTTTTGGTAGTTACAATATAGGTAAATGGAGAAAGCACAGCTCTTTTCACTTTACTATTTCATTGTCAATGTAGCCAAAGAAGAAACAACATTTTGATAATCAACCAATAAGAGGCAAATATGTAGATGTGTACCAATTGCTAGGCCATCGCTGAAATTGTGCAGGCCATCGCCCATTATCACCATCCACGCCAGTGTGGCAATACCAGCATCTTTCAGCTCCTCCCGAGAGTAGCGTTGACTGTGACTGTGGGGGTGGTGGTTTTGGTGGTGGTGATGATGAAGAATATGATGGTAGTCATGATGGTGGTGAATGAGATCATCTGACTGGCCCAGTGTATCATGGAAATGCGAGTGGCATTTATTCTTGCACCCTTTGGGTACATATTCATTATAGACTTCCTGTGGGTGTGCATGGGCTATCATGACCTCTTCTTCTTCCAAGATTGCTGGCTGCTGAGAATCAAAGTGGGAGGGCTCCTGTGAGTCTGCTCGTAAATAGCTTTCAGGTCCTGGGTATAAACAAAAAGGAACATTTCAAACATTTCCACTGACAATTAAGGTAAAAAAGATCTTAAAATAGAGCAACTCTCTCCCATATACCTGAAGGTCTAAACATTAGATTATTATTTTTTTAATATATTTTTTATTGCTTTCAGAGAGGAAGGGAGAGGGAGAGATAGAAACATCAATGACGAGAGAGAGAATCATTGATCGACTGCCTCCTGCACACCCCCTACTAGGGTTTGAACATGCAACCTGGGCATGTGCTCTTGACCGGAATCAAACCTGGGACCCTTCAGTTGCAGGCCAACACGCTATCCACTGAGCCAAAACTAGCTAGGGCCATTCGAGTATTATTGATGAAAAAAACATTAATAGGTTTTAATGAATTTTAAAAATTAAATGGTCTCACATATTAAGAATTGATTTTAAACATTAACCTTCAATAACTACTCCTCAGATCCTCTTAATTTCTTCTGCCGCCTTATAAATAACCTACTCACTGACAATTAAAAAATGTATGAGTCAAAAAAAAAAGAAAAAGAAAAAGAGGGACATGGTTCCATCCTTCCATATAGTCCAAAAAGAGCAATGAGTTCTCTCCAACCCTCAGATTCATAAGGACTTACGATCATCTGCGTCTACTTTCTCCTCATTTGTTGAAAGTTGAGATTCATACTTGGACAACCGCTTCTTAATCTCCTCGTCATCATCATTTTCAGTTTTTTTCTGATTCTAACATAGCAAGGGAAAGAAATACTTTAATGGGGATCGAGCCAGTGACCTAGGCATGTGCCCTTGACCAGAATCGAACCCGGGGACCCAGCGGTCCGCAGGCCAACGCTTTATCCACTGAGCCAAACCGGCCAGGGCGGAAATACTTTAAAATAGCTGGTTTGCTTATGCGTACAAATAGACAGTTAAACAAAAGATACAGAAAAAACCTGCAGAGTAACAAACCTTCATTGGAATAAAGGCCACCTAAAAGGACAAGGCCTGCATTTAACTTGCACAGCACCCAGCAATGTATCCTAGGCACAGTAACTGTTCAAAAGGCGAAGAATCAGTGCCTCAGTAATATGAAATGTAGAAGAATCACACTCATCTTTGTGAATGTCGCCGAGGTCATCTATTCTAAGCGTGGTCTTACATACGCAGCACAGCATCCCCGGGAGCTTGTTTGAAATGCACAATCTCAGACCTAATGAATCAGATGGGGATTTTAACTAGATCCCCATGACTCACATACACATTAAAATTGAGCTCTGCCTCAAGTTATCAATTTAGAACCAGCTAGAGAGCATTTTCTTCAGGCATTTAGTAATCTGCTAACCAATGCTAGGTTTTCTCCATCTCTCTTTTGTATGCTGAAAATCCATACTTCCCATACTTTTTACATCCTAAAACTATACTGTGACACTGCATAACTAAAATACTTTTCACATAATGTAACACCATTAACAAGCTTTCTCTTTTGAAACAAATCTCAGCCTTGAATTTATAATTAGGGTTTTAACCACTATGCTTGAGTTACTGTTCCTATCTCTGAGCCCAAGCAAAAGGTCACTGTTTAAACCAGAGGTTGCCAACCTTTCGGACCTTCAGACCACCAGTCGGCAACCGCTGGTTTAAACAATGGTACTAACTTATATAGAAGATAATATTCAAAATACTAAAAATGTCACACAAAAATTACATTTATTTGTAGTACCTTTGAATATGACTTAAACAATCACTATTATATCTAAGATTTCATTCTAGTTCTGACAGTGTATAAGATATCTATACATTCTTAGGTTTGTGGATGAAAAAGAGGCTCTATAATAAATCTGACAAGTGCAGTGACTGAAAATAACCTCACAGGATAATTGATCTGATCATAAATTTCTAACTGGGAAGGTTATGGTCTATAACTTCCCTTGTGAACTGTTTACCTTTGCCTTAAGTAAGCCCTGTTCATTGTTTTTGTACATCTGCTAACACACCTTTGAAATGCCTCTTTTTCATTCCCTTTAGGAATGGAACCAGAACCACCTCAGGAGAGCACATAATCTTGTCAACCATCCTGTATTGAATCACAGATATTTCCTGGCCTTGCTCTTTCACTTCAAGTAATCTTCCTTACTTCCCTCCTTAATTCCAAATGCATAAAAGAAATTTCAAGCTCTCATTCTGGGAAGCATTGTTCTCAGTCTGATGAGATCCTGCTCCCAGGCATGTCCTGTTTGGCTCAAATAAATTCTGATAAACTCATAAAAATGTCCAGTTTTGTATGTTCTTACATCAACAGGTTGTAAGAATTTTTAAAGGCAAGCACACACACAAATCTTTATACCTACCCTTAACACAATACCTCAAACAGAGGACGTATTTAAATATCTGTGAATATAAACAATTCAGGGTATTTTAAATAACTTCACTTGATGCTTCATTTCTCATTGGGCAATGACTCTCTCTCGAGAACTTACAGATCTTTTGTTTTAAAAATATTTTATTGATTTTTTACAGAGAGGAAGGGAGAGAGATAGAGAGTTAGAAACATCGATGAGAGACATCGATCAGCTGCCTCCTGCACATCTCCTACTGGGGATGTGCCCGCAACCCAGGTACATGCCCTTGACCGGAATCGAACCCGGGACCCTTCAGTCCGCAGGCCGATGCTCTATCCACTGAGCCAAACCGGTTTCGGCGAGAACTTACAGATCTTAATGAATTCCTTTATTCCTTAAGTATTAAGGGCCTATAATGTTCCCTTGCTAAGCGCTGGCAATACACGTAAAATAAGAAACAAAGGGTCTCTGTTCTCACAGAGCTTATCACCTACAGGGAAGGCGGAGGCTTTACACAGATAATGATTACACAATTCTTTGATTGCATTTTCAAAGAAAAAACACAGAGTGCTCTTAGAGTGTATAACAAGACAATACCACGTCTCAGGACA
Organism: Myotis davidii; assembly: GCF_000327345.1. NCBI lineage: Eukaryota > Metazoa > Chordata > Mammalia > Chiroptera > Vespertilionidae > Myotis > Myotis davidii. Next base: position 7,020,291 of record NW_006292687.1, on the reverse strand, counting down.
GGCTTCCTCCAGAAAGTGATATTTGTACCAAGACCTAAAGATGAGCAGGGGTTTGCTGGGGAAGGGTGAGAGAGACAGTATTCCAAGCAGGGAGAATAGCATGTAGGGGGGCCAGGAAGGGGCCAGCCCATCTTTAACAGAAAGAAGGACAAGGTGGTTGGGGCCTAGTAGGTTAGAGACAGGGTGGCTAGAGATAAGGCTGGGCAGCTGAAGAGACCAGACAATGCAAACTGGTTATACTGTAAGAGTTGTGGCTACAAGCAATGAGAAATCACTAATGGAGGGATTTTAAGTAGTGGGGTCCAACCTCATTAGATTTTCATTTAAACAAATCACTCTGCCTGGATTAGAAGACAAAATAATGTCAACATGTCCATTAGGAGGCAACTATTGTCACCCAGGAGGGAGATAAGGATGGCACAGACTAGAATAGCAAGGAAGATGGAGAGAAATGGAAAAATTCTAGATATATTTACTATAACTAGGTTGAATATGAGGGGGGAGATGTCATTGATGATTCTCAGATTTCCAGCATAAGCAATAACCTTTACTGGCAGAAAGTTTGATGTTGAACTGTTTTAACTATCTAACTACTAGTATATCAAGTATGAAATGTAACCCTAATTTTAATAGAGATTTCAGATTGTCATAGATGGCAAATAACCTAAAACTATGATATAAAGTGGTGCAGGATGGATGTCTTAAGGAAAATCCTAGGTAAAATGTTCTGTTATGGGTCTAAAGAGCTCTAAATACCATGTAATGAATAGCTTTTTTTTCTTTTTAAAGAACCAAATGAGATTAAATAAGATCTGGATGTCCTTGAAAAAAGACACTCAATCTAAAAAGGAAGAGGACAATGTTGGCAAAAATCCCACCTAGAAATTATGTTTACTTGCTGTTTAATGTTTCTTACACATTCAACAACTATTTTTTTTAATAATCTTTTATGTGCCAGTCACTATTCTAGGAATTGGAGATGTAGCAGTGAACAAGACAAAGAGGTCCTGGCTCTTAAGAGCTTACATTCTAGTAGAAGCTATTTTAGTTTAGAACAGGGATTATCAAACTTTGACTACAATCTACAGTAATATATACATAGTGATATATATACTATACTGTAGTATTTTTTTAAAGCATATTTTTATTGATTTCAGAGAAGAAGGTAGGGACAGAAACATCAATGATGAGAGAATCATTGATCAGCTCCCTTCTGCATGCCCCTCTCTGGGGATGTGCCTTGACCAAAGAACCACAACTTTCTGGCTCATAGGTTGATGCTCAACCACTGAGCCACGCCAGCCAGGCTACTGTTGTATTTAAAAACATTGATTCAAGATCGATTTCACACTCACTAATAGGTTACAAGCTAGAGTTTGAAAAATACTATTCTGTATTAAATCATAGAGAATCTATCATGTTAAAGTGTCAGATTAAACAAAAGTTATCTTTAGATAAAATTTAAAAACTAAATTGAAATTATAATGCTCAGCCTGGCTGGTGTGGCTGAGTGTTGACCAGGAGGTCACAGCTCAATTCCTGGTCAGGGGGAGTTTCAGAAGCAGCCTATTGATGATTCTCTCTCATCACTGATTTTTCTCTCTCTCCCTCTCTGAAATCAATAAAAAAAAATATTTAAAAAATTATGTTCAATACATTATGGAATTTGAAATAGAAAAAAGGTAAAACCAACCAACAAACCCCCAATCCTATTCCCCCCCAAAACTAAAATGACCTTTTATTTTTTTTACTTTTTAAATATATTTTTATTGATTTCAGAGAGGAAGGGAGAAGGAAAGAAAGATAGAAATATCAATAATGAGAGAGAATCATTGACTGGGTGCCTCTTGCACGCCCCCTACTGGGGATTGAGCCCACAAGCTGGGCATGTGCTTTTGAGTGGAATTGAACCCAGGACCCTTCAGTCCGCAGGCCTACACTCTGTCCACTGAGCCAAACCGGCTTAGGGCACCTTTTATTTTTTTAAGGTAAGAAAAATTCCAGGTGGGTTTGGGGGACTGGGTAGAAAAGGTGAAGGAAGTAAGAAGTACAAATTGGCGGTTACAGAATAGTCATGAGTACATAAAGTACAGCACAGGAAATGTAGTTAATAATATTCTAATAACTGTGTATGGTGCCAGGTGGGTATGAGAATTATCGGGGGTCACTTTGTAAATTATGTAATTATCTAACCACTATGCTGTATACCTGAAACTAACATAAAATAATACTAATATAAAATAATACTGAATGTTAACTTTAATTAAGAAAAAAAAGTGTCAAAAAGCCTGGGAAGATCACACAGAAATGTAATAATGGTTGTATTACAGTGGTGCACTACAGGAAAATCCTATGTAATAAAACCCTAATATGCAAATCGACCAGATGGCCAGTCATATGATGTGCACTGACCACCAGGGGACAGACACTCAACGCAGGAGCTGCCCCTTGGTGGTAAGTATGCTTTTACAGGGGGAGCGCTGCTCAGCCAGAAGCTGGGCTCACACTGGCGAGAGCAGCAGTGGTGGCAGGAGCCTCTCCTGCCTCCGCTGCAGGCAGGCGGTAAGGAGTGAGGGGTCCCAGACTGTGAGAGTTATGTCTGACTGCCTGCTTAGGGAGCTGGCCTAAGCTGGCAGTCGGAGATCCCCTTAGAGGTCCCAGACTGTGAGAGGGTGCAGGCTGGGCTGAGGGCCCCCCCCCCGCGCACATAACTTTGTACACTGGGCCTCTAGTATTTTTCTCAAAAATTTTCCAAAAGTTTTCTAATGAGCATGTTTTATTTTGATACTTTACTCTAAAAATAAATTAAAGAAATGTTTTTCAGAAAGATTAATTCCAGAGAACATAAAGAAATAGGATATTGCCTCAAACCAGTCCAAAACCAATGAGAACACAGATGATAATTTCCTGAATTAAGAATGAATAAAATGCCCTGGCCGGTTTTTCTCAGTGGTTAGAGCACTGGCCTGCAGATCACAGGGTCAAGGTTCGATTCATGGTCAAGGGCACGCACCTTGGTTGCAGGCTTGATCCCCGGCCCAGACAGGTTGGGGCATGTGTGGGAGGCAACCAACTGATGTGTCTCTCTCAGAATGATGTTTCTCTTTCTCTTTTTCTCCTTCCCTCCCCTCTCTAAAAAAAAAAAAAAAATCAATGGAAAAAATATCCTTGGGTGAGGATAAAAATAAAAAAAAAAATGAATAAGTTATTCTTATTTCACTTCTTTCCTCTAAATTTAGGTCCAGCAAAGAGAAGATCCAAGATTTGCAATTTGAAAAACATCCCCCCCCCAAAAAAAAAGTATAAAAGCAAACAAAACCAAAGCACAACAAAGGGGGGGGAAAAAAGATTTGCAATTTGAGATTTTTGTGAATGTAAACTCCGTAAGGGGAAATATTCCCAGGACTGAGTAGAAGGCTACTTTCCTTTCATACAAGCACTCGTTTCCCACAGTGAGTTCTATGTTCAGTGAGAATAACTCTGCTAGTTTTCAAATGTCCTTATGAGTTATAGCTGTTATTGTAACTATACAATTTAATTACCTATTGCTCAAACTATGTGATGATGGTGAGAATAGATACTTCTAGGAAAACTTAAGTTGAATGCATTTGAAAGTTAAAGACAAGTTGCTCTAAAAAAAAGAGCTATCCAATTATGTAAAGTGACTACTGTCTACAATTTTAAAAATTTCTGAAATCCAAATTCTACACTCAAACTATCCTTACAAGTATGTAACCTCTTGCTCAACTTTAGACAAACCAAAACTGAAGATTGTAGATGAAGCATCATGGCTGTAGAAAAAAAAAATCATCACACAGAATCTAACTCAAAGATAATCTTGATCAACATCAGGAGTATACAAATGTTCTAAGTTAAATTAAAATGTCCAAGATATGTACATGTAATTTTTAAGAGTCCCCATTGGAAAAAAAAAATAAAAAAGTCGCCACTAGGTTAGTCTTTAGAGTGACTTGCCTGGTCACATCAGATAAGAGGCAAATAACCACAGGCAACTCAGTTATTTTTACCAGAAATAAAGAGTCTACTGTTTGGTGCCGGAAGCCAACTCCAGCATGTCATAATTGCAAGAGTTTCATCAAAAGGTTGATGGAACTTGGGGACTCAACAAGGGCTGAGTCACATACGTTGTCACCTGTTGGGAATGGCTGAGGACATTTCCCCAAACCTGAAAAGGATGATTGCTTGCAGCCAGACAGCTCAGGGCATCTTAATCTACATGTTATTGCCTCCTACTGGCCAAACACCTGAACAGCCGTAGGCAAATTCTTCCAATCTGACAATGGATTTCTGTACCTAACCCTACCCTTTGAAGTATATATCTTCACCTTGCCTTAGGACAAATTGTGTTAAGAAATAGCAAGGGATGCCCTGGCCGGTTTGGCTCACTGGACAGATTCGATTCCCGTCAAGGGCATGTACCTTGGTTGCGGGCACATCCCCAGTAGGGGGTGTGCAGGAGGCAGCTGGTCGATGATTCTCTCTCATCGATGTTTCTAACTCTCTATCCCTCTCCCTTCCTCTCTGTAAAAAAAACACACCAATAAAATTAAAAAAAACTAAAATAAGTAAATAAATAAATAAATAAATAACAAGGGGTCCTGGGACAAAGAGAACTTAGTTTCTTTAGCTAAGCTCCTCTGACCCTCAAATGCCTTTCAAAATTATGTTTCATCTCAGGACTCTTTATTAAGTTACACACAGCCCTTCTCCAGATTGCTGAACCCTTCTTGATGCCGGAATAAGAACCCTGGCAGTTTGGCTTCATACTATCTTCGAGAGGAAATTTACAAAGGTCGTATCTGTGAAAGCCACGTATCCTTTCCAAAAAACTCTGAATAACTAGCTACTGGGTGAATAATTAGAAGTTAATCACATAATCATAACTACCAATGAATATTGATGATATATCCATGGTTTTTCTTAAACCACTTTACTGGGGTATGATTGAGATATAAACAGCTTTACATATTTGATGTACACTACTCAGAGGGTTTGGGGAAAAGTATATACCCATGAAACCATCAGGGCCATAATCATGAATCTTCTGATTTTCAAGGATCCACTTGTGCCCTGTTTGGTCATTTATATAAATGTTTATCCTTGCCTTTCTCACCCTCTCATGAGTTTGAAGGGAATTCTGAAGACAGAGAACTCCAGCATTAGAAAGATATAGACTTGCTCTCCATTAATGTCTCTCAGAGCTAAAAGTATCTCAAAAATGCTCAACACCTCTCAAACAAAGATCATATACCCAGGACAAGCTCTGCTAACAGTCTAGTTAGAATACTACTCTAAATAAATGTTTGATGCATAGTAAGTACTTAGTATACTTTTTCTTACCTTTTTCTTCTTATCTTTAAATTGCTTGATCAATGTGAGTACATGTTCAACAAGAAACATTAAATACAAGCCTCCCAGAGCTGTTAGACCCTTCCATGTGGAATCAAAATAGGTACTTTCTTCTATGTTTTGAGAAGACAGATAACTGAACAGTGGCCCTCTCTTCATTTCCATTGCTGTTTCTTCATGGCTGTGACTATGGTGGTGACTTGCATGAGACTAAAAGCAAAACAACATGTACTTTATAAATTCACTAGTTTCACACGTCTGAAAAACTGGCTAAGATAAGGTCAAACTTGAAGTAATTCAGAATTGGGCAATTAAAAGGATACTCTGGAATGAGGGAAGTTTAGGACATTAAATAACAGGGAACTGCCAGACTTAATAGTCTGTAGAGTTTACTGCTTCCACTCCTCGCTGGAAAGCTCACACCACTGTCCTCAGTGCGCTTACAAGAAGCCCAACCTGTAATGAGCCTGGCAAGTACCTGATCCAGGGGCTGGCCAGTGG
>NW_006292687.1:7007111-7014406 GCF_000327345.1 Myotis davidii | reverse complement strand
GGAATGCAGCAGAGACTATGTTACTTCATGTTAGGAAGTTGGGTGTGGCACATACACAGAGGACAGACTAGGTTTGGTGTTGGGGTTACAGGATACACCCCATGTACATGTCACTTTGTGCAGCAGATATTCCTGAACATCTGCCATTTGATGGTCAGGGAGTTTGCCACAGCAAAACAGCTCCCTTTCACTACTGGAGAAAGCATGATGAGATATGTAGAACTCTAGGAATATCCCCCCCCCGCCTCACACTTACCTGCAAATTTCTAAGGGAAATTTAAAAAATTAGATCCAAATATTTTCTATCTGCGCACCTATCCCAAATATTTAATGGAAAAGTAAACTCACTTTACCAAACTTGCTTTACTTAAGAATTCACTCATGTTACCAAGTACAAATCTATAAATACACACATTGACTCAACTCTGAAGAAAAACCCTCAAGTTTCTTGGGTAGATAGCCATGTTTTTATTTTTGTGGCAATTACACTAATATGTAAGCAGACAATTCACACTATTGCAGACTGTCATAATACTAGCATCTGAGTAGAATCTGTCTCCTTTTATTAACTGGACCCCCCTAAATTAAATTAGTCTTTATAACGAAAAGCAAAAAAAAACACAGTAAGATCAAGCACAGCTCTGGCTGGTGTGGCTCAGTTGGTTGGAGCATTATCACATACACCAAAAGGTTGTGGGTTCGATTCCCAGACAGGGCACATACCCAGGTGGCAGGTTTGATCCCCGGTTGGGGCTTGTGGAGGAGACAGCCAATCAATGTTTTCCTTACATCGATATGTCTCTCTCTCTCTCTCTCTCTCTCTCAAATCAATAATAATAATAATAATAATAAAAAGATCAAGCCTCAAAATGCAGCTTTTGGTTACCAAATATATTTTAAAATCAACTCCTCTAAACCAAATTTCTTACCTTTATAAATATCAATACAAAGAATTCTAGTGCACACATTTGTAATACCTTAACTAATAATTATTAAAAAAAAAAAGAATTCTAGTACAAATAAAAAAAAAGTATGTATATTTTCAATGTTGAATAATACAATACACTAATAGGACAAATTACCATACTTACATGTGGAAGAAGATGTAAAAAAGCATCACCACTCAATGTCCCAACAGCCAATGCCACAAGGAAACTCAGGAGAAACTTAAAAAACACCCGATTCATGAGAGGCACTAAGATAACACCCAGCAAAGACAGGAAACTGATGATGGAAATGGCTATAAAGCCACCAACCCAGGCTGTCAAACAAAAGAGCAAAGGTAAAAACATACAATTGATAAACTTTAAAAGAGAGACTTTGGAGTAGCATAAAGTAACTTATAATGTAGGCAGTCTTAAAGAAATACAAACTCAATAACCAACAAATGGGCTCGAATGAACAATTTGAGTGAACTCTCTAGGTAAAGAGCATAACCTAATGGAAAATCCTTCAGCTGGTAGTGAAAGAAGGGAAAGAAATGATAAACAAAGATGAATTCTAGCTCATTTGGGAACTGAGCTTTCAGACTCCTGTAACACCTAAATTATGAAAGAGAAGAGGAATATGTTAAAGGAGAGAGAGAAAAAAGGGAAAAAGAAAAAAAAGGAAAAGAATTATTTCCTCAGTAAACAAAGCAATTATTTCTTCATTCTAGTTTTTGAGCACCGAAATTCTAGCCAGGGGTGAGGAACTTATAGCCGAGCCTTATAAGGTCTGGCCATGGGTGAGAAATGTCCAGTCAGACTTTATAAGGCCACCAGAGATGAGGACCGTCTCCAGAACATCCGGCCCGCAGGCTGTATAAGCCCTGTGAAATCATTTGGTCTAGCCCTGCTAAGGCTAGGAGTGAGTTAAATGAGCAAATATAACAGGCTAATTTTTTTTTTCATTCTTTACTGATTAAAGTATTACATATGTCTCCTTTTCCCCCCATTGACCTCTCACCAGCCACTCCCACCCTCCACATATGCCCTCACCCCACTAGTGTCTGTGTCCATTGGTTATGCTTATATGCATGCATACAAGTCCTTTGGTTGCTCTCTTATCCCCCGCCTTCACTCTGAGGTTTGAGGGTCTGTTTAATGCTTCTCTGTCACTGGATCTATTTTTGTTTATCAGTTTATGTTGTTCATTATATTCCACAAATGAGTGAGATCATGTGATATTTATCTTTCTCCGACTGGCTAATTTTGCTTAGCATAATGCTCTCCATGTCCATCCATGCTGTTACGAAAGGTGAGTTTCTTCTTTTTTACAGCAGCATAGTATTCCATTATGTAGATGTACCACTAGCAGGCTTATATTTAAGTTGATAATTCTGTATGGCTAGCAAATGATTTATAAATATCCAAATGGCCCTGGCAGAAAATAGGTTCCCTAACCCTGCTCTACACTATAGCATAGCTTATCCTGGTTTGATTTATTAATAACAGACCAGAGCCCTGGCTGGTATGGCTCAGTGGATAGAGTGTCAGCCTGTGGATCAAAGGGTCCTGGGTTTGATTCCAGTCAAGGGCACATCCCTTGGTTGCAGGCTCAATCCCCAGTAGGGGGCGTGCAGGAGGCAGCCAATCAATGATTCCCCCTCATCACTGATGTTTCTCTTTCTCTCCCTTTCCCTTCCTCTCTGAAATCAGTAAAAAGATATATTAAAAAAATAAATAAGTAACAAACCAGAATTGGGCTCCTAAACAGCAGAGATGAACTCTGACCCTTCTTCCCAAACAGGGTGACAATATAAAAAGCCCAAATTTCAGATAGCCCTTGACACTTCATGACCTCAGGCAAGTTACAACCTATGTTTTACTCATTTATCTATTTTTTTAAAAAAGATAAGTACCCCTTTTTAAAAGCACTCATTGGGCCTTTTGCTAATGGCCCACGGAGCCCTCAAGAGAAAGGGCAAAGTAAAAACACCGCTTTTGGGTGAAACAGCAGCATGTTGTGTTGTTTTGCTTCAATCGGTGGTGTGACAAGTTGTTAAAATAAAAAAAGATAAGGCAAGTTACAATCTAAGTTTTTTTAAGGGTCTGGCTAACATGCTTGCTTTTTTCATTCAAGGCAGAATGATCTCACTCATGTGGAATCTAATGAACAAAATAAACTGATGAACAAAATAGATCTAGAGACATAGAAGCATGGAGCAGACTGAGGAATCTAAGAAGGACGGAGGGGTGGTGGAGTAGGTGGGGAGAGGATAACCCGGGAATTTATATGCACAGCTCATGGACACAGACAATAGTGTGGTGAAGGCCTGGGAGGGGCGGGTGCAGCGTGGAGGGGATCAATGAGAAAAAAAAGGGGGGACATATGTAATACTTTCAATAATAAAGATAAGTTTAAAAAGAGATGTTATATTTGAAATTATGCTAAAAGTGAATAGGTTTTTGTAAATATAAAGAACACTAACAACATAAATGTATCTACTGGAAATTATTTTTACATAAAAAAACTCAATTCTACCTATTTGTAAAGAATAGGTCTTTGGAGGGATTTCAGCTTTCTTTTCACTCGTTGTATGAATCAGACACGATCTAGCATCAATTTGATTGATGATGGCTGGGCAGAGATAGTTGAACTCCATTTCATTCAGCAGAACCTGGATGCCCATGCCATGTGATGTGAGCAGCTTTGACGCATTGAAACACTAAAGAAAACAAAGCAGTGAAAAGCACCAAAAGGCATTCCCATTAGATAATCCAAAAAAGTTGTTTGATGACACAATACCCTTTCCTTACTGAAGCTGCTTCTTAATTTTAGGTTAACACTGATTAAAATCAACTTTTGTTTTAAGTACTTTGGAATTTCTCAAACTACCTGGAGGTATTATGTCATAATAGTGTTATCTCACCTCTCTGCTTACTTCTAGGTAGAAAGTTACATCAGTCGCCTAGGGAGAAAGCTGTAAGTGAAATAAGCTTGAGGATAAATGAACATTCACAAGCCTGTTAACTCACTGTATAAACCTATTAAGGAAATGAGCTTTAATTTCGAGATGAGGGTCATTAGACATTGGCACATATGTTATTTTAGTACCAATGCTACTTGGCCTAAACAAGCCCCAAACACGTCATTCTTACAACAATGACCATACTTGCAAAACTTAGTTCAGTTCTAACTACACACTTGGCAAAATAATGCTCTACGAGAGAATATTAAAGTACGTACATTACTCTCACACAGGGTAAAGTTGGTAATAAAAGCAAACCTGTATTGGCAGGCAGCTGTTTCAACAATTTAATGAGATGACTAGTTTGAAGAGAATCTTCTGAGTAACCTAAGCTCCTTCTATCCCCCCAGAATTGGTGGTAGCAACTGTTTCTCATCATTTGTAAAGTTATTTTAAACTCCACCAATTCTTGGTTAATAATACAAAGAACAAACTTTATTACCAGTGTCGCTAAGGGAATGACCATTAGTAGTAGTATCCCAGAATTAGAACGTCATATGATTGCTTGCATGAAGTACTTAAGTTTTGCTTATTAACATATATCAACTAACTCCTTGTTCTTGACATCTTTCAGTCAAGGCAAACTGAGTACAGCCTTGAAGTCTAATCTAGAAAAAACACATGAAATCAGAACTTCATTGCCCAGGCATTCACTTGTCCAATATGTCATTCTTGGCAGCAGTTCCAATGACTCCACAAATCATTACAATCCCTCTGTAAGGAGGTATTAACGTTCTTGAATTCTTCAACCCCTTCAACCACACCTTTCCCTAAAACATGGATTCTAACTCCTACATTTTCCACCTCCCATTTTCTACTTTTTATTAATAATACTCGCCTTTAAAAACTTTTTCCAGCCGAAACCGGTTTGGCTCAGTGGCCTATGGACTGAAAGGTCCCGGGTTCGATTCCGGTCAAGGACATGTACCTGGGTTGTGGGCACATCCCCAGTAGGGGGTGTGCAGGAGGCGGCTGATCGATGTTTCTCTCTCATTGATGTTTCTGACTACTCTCTCCCTTCCTCTCTGTAAAAAATCAATAAAAAAAATATATTTAAAAACAAAACAAACAAAAAAACCCCACAACTTTTTCCAAAAATAACTTCGATATTTGCTTTCTATACTTATTTTAAATTCTATATAGAAAAGTTTTAGCCCAGCTGGCATGGCTCAGTGGTTGAGCATCAACCTATGAACCAGGAGGTCACGGCTCAATTCCCAGTCAGGGCACATGCCCAGGTTGTGGCTCAACCCCCAGCGTGGGGTGTGTAGAACGCAGCCAATCAATGATTTTTCTCTCATCATTGATGTTTCTATCTCTCTCTCTTCCTTCCTTCCTTTCTAAAAGCAATAAAAATATATTTTAAAAAAAGTTTTGAAGGCAGCACTATTCTTACTATCCTCCAAGTTTTGTTTTCTTTTTTAAATCAGAAGTGATTACAACATGGTAGGGACACTTTAGGCCAAGTGCCTTGCTGAAAAATTCCTTTTTCAGTAACTTAACCATTTTATTTTTACTTTAAACTCCTTACAACTAGAGATAGAATGGCAATGACAGAATAGACAAGCAGGCATATTGATTAAAATAAGAACAGCCTTTATCTTACCTCCTGAGTATTTGCATTTGTGTTTCTGGAATACATAAACTCCTTTCTGGGCTCACTCACAGATTCATTTGTTTTTCTCCTAGCGGGCCGGCTCATCCGGCTCTTTTCTGTAATACTGGGTGGAGTGGAACTGCTCACATCTTTAGGGAGCTTTCCAGGTTTTGGAGTTTCTACTGTCTCCAGAAAATGAGTTCCTTCAGAGACAGCATTGTATACAGTTGAGGTCACTTCACTAGCACCAACACCATCTTTGACTAAAACATTCCTTCTACTATTGGCATGTTCTGATCGGCGAGATCCTTTCCCCTGGTTGTTTCTAGTGTCTTTACTGGAACTATCAGAGTCATGGTCTGGGCAAAGAACTTTCCGATTATTTTTACCGGAAGCAGCATGATTACGGTGAGAGTGATGCTCATGGTCAGAGTGATGCTCATGGTCTGGGTGATGGTCATGGTCGGAGTGATGCTCATGGTCGGAGTGATGTTCATGGTCGGAGTGATGCTCATGGTCATGGTGTAAATGAACTCTTTTAATCTTATCTATGCCTATATTCTGAAGTAACTTTCTGAACCCTTCAACTGACAAAGAGTTATTTTCTCCATAGCGATGGAAAAGCTGCTGTAGATGATGTCGCTGGGTGGTAACTGCCAAATCAACATCAATGCCAGATTCCCAGTTTGGAATTTTCTCCGTGGTCTGAGGGAGAGCAGTTGCTGATTCTACTTCACGAAGGAGATTTGTGACTGACAGAGTGAAGGTCAGGATGAAGATTAAGGGTAAACTCCTCGCCATTGCACCTTCCTAGAGAAGACAGAGAAAAGAAATTGTGTCTTCACTTCTATAATAATTTGAATTAAAAAATCTCCTGCTAAACACTGATGTCTAAATCAAACAATCAAGGTCTATAAAACCTCATTTAGTGTGGCCAGTGTAGTGTTAGGTACTGTGAAAATACACAGACAAGTGTCCTAGGCTCTACCCTTGCATTACCAAAACAAGAGAAATAACTGGAGAACTGTTGAGTGTTAAGATTCAGTAATTAGCACTATACAAGCAATAGTAACTCAGACACTGGAGAGATCCATGTGGCCACAACCACATTGGCAACTCCTTACTATGTTGAGAACAATGATTTAAAACAAAACTTACCTCTACCATCGCCATTTCATAAAACATTATTTTAACAGCAAAGGGAGTAGAAACAGCAATCTCAGAATTATTCAGTTAAAATTTTTCTTAAACTATATACAAATCAATTTAAGGCTTCTTTCCCCAAGAGCACTCTTCAAAGTCACCCAATTACGCCTCGGGATATGTTCTATGCGTCCTCAAGTAGATGTGTAATTAAACCACACAGATGGGATCTGATCTTTCTTTTCCTATTCAAAAATGACATCATGCCCTAGCCTGTTTGGCTCAGTGGATAAAGCATCGGCCTGCGGACTCAAGGGTCCCCCGGTTCTTCGATTCTGGTCCGGGGCATGTACCTTGGTTGCCGGCACATCCCCAGTGGGGGGCATGCAGGAGGCAGCTGGTCGATGTTTCTCTCTCATCAATATTTCTAACTCTATCCCTCTCCCTTCTTCTCTGTAAAAAAATCAATAAAATATATTTTTAAAAAAATGACATCGTTCCAGGTCAGTACATATAGACTGACCCCATGCTTTAGATGACGGCATAATAATTAAGCTCTTTTTTTTTTAATATAGCAAAGGTGGAGATTTTTTAGAGCAAGGA
>NW_006292687.1:7006356-7007060 GCF_000327345.1 Myotis davidii | reverse complement strand
GAAAGAGTCCCACAGAATGGACTCCCATATGAGGAGGGGGAAAAGGGTCCCCTAATTAAGCTCTTTAAACTTTATTTTATCACAGATCATCACTCATCCAGACAAGGGTGTTTGGAGATAGAAACTGAGTTGAGCCTTGAAAAGCACAATTCAGTTCAGCCGAGAAAGGTACAAGTCCATAGATGTGGATAGACAGGTATCTCAGGACCCAGTCGTCACCAAACTCTGGAGCGAGAGAGCAAGGGCCTGGGTCGACCTAGCTCTACCACTTTCGGCCGTTTCTCCTTGCACCAGGAAAAGCAGGCAGTACCCATGTCCAGGGTGACTGGGGGAACCACATGAACGGTTACATGGGAGCGCGTGTTCCCAAACAATGTCGGCGGTGTTGCACAGCTGCTGATGAAGCTGGGAGCAGTGAAAATGGAAGTGCCTAGGGACCATAGGGATAGGCTCCAGAAAGAACAATCTTTCGGACCTGAAGTTTTAATAGGCAAACGAGAACCATTAAGAAATCATTCGCAGGCAAGGAGCGGGGTGGGTTGGGACAAGCACAGACGGAAGCGCTGGGGGCAACTCCGCGCCTTTCTCCCGAGAGGATGCTGAAGGCGACCTAGGACCCGCGGGCGGACCTTCTTCCCTGCAAGTCCGCGAGTGTTGTCGGAAAAAACCATAAAGAAAGGGCCGGGAGAGAGGCCAGTGGAGAA
>NW_006292687.1:7005893-7006327 GCF_000327345.1 Myotis davidii | reverse complement strand
AATAACTATTTCCAAGGGTTTTTTTTTTTTTAATTGTTAATACACGTCTCTACCTTCGAGTAGGAGATTAATAATACTGTTTCCCCCAGAAAGTCCTCCGTTGGACTCCTAAGCCCATCTGGGCATCCTACACTGGGAAGCCCGACCCCCGCGGCCCGAGGGGCTCCCCTTCCTGCAGCCCCCGCCCGGACCTGCGGGACTCACCTCTCCGCGGTCTCGCAGTTCCACGTTCTGGCCCCGCGTGCAGGTTCAGTTCCCCACAAGCGGTCCGGAGGGCTCGGAACCAGCCAGTGCTTCTCTCTCTGTCTCGAAACCCCTACAGGGCACGGGGAAGCGGCGAGCTCATCGGCCCGGACGCCCCTCGGTCGGGGGGACCACGGCACAGCCACCCAGAAGCCGCGCCCCACGCGCCCTCGCTTCCCGGGAGCAGGACA
>NW_006292687.1:6962901-7005365 GCF_000327345.1 Myotis davidii | reverse complement strand
CCGCCCCGCGGGCAGCTGCCTCCGAAACGCGGTGCGGATCACGCCAGCGGGAGGGGCGGCCTCGCGCGTGTTTCCGCTCAGAGGGCGGAAGTGCGACCCCAGAACTCGGCCTCGGACCAGCCAGCAACATGGTGGCGTCCGCGCTGGAGGCGTCTCACGTATTTTGCTGCCCCAACCGGGTGCGGGGAGCCCTGAGCTGGAACTCGGGGCCCGGAGGACTTCTGGCCTTCGGTACCTCCTGCTCCGTGGTGCTCTACGACCCGCGGGTAAGGGCGGTGGCCGTGCGCCTGAGCAAGGGGCGGGGTGTCTGGGCGCGCCGCCATCAGTCTGGGGTCACCAGGTCCCACCGGTGCCCGGTTAGCCCCACGTAGACACCCGAATGATGACGACCTTTTCTGAAGCCTTCTGTGGAAACTGTAGTACTGCTAAAAAAATTAGTTTGGGTTTTGAAAGGTTTGCAGTTTAGGTATGGACTAAATCCATTATCACAGATGCTATCTCATTCCTATATTTCCCGCAGTTATAAACTTGCCACTTGTATTTTAGCTTTGGAACTGGACATTTCATTTTTTAAACAATTCTTTCATTTATTGATTTGAGAGAAAGAGAGAGACAGAGAGAGAGAGAGATTCATTGTTCCACTTATTTATGCATTCATTGATTGATTCTTGTATGTGCCCTGACCCAGCTACCCTGCCATGGCTGGAATTGGACATTTAAAAGAAAGTGCCGCCCTGGATGGTTTGGCTCAGTGGATGGAGTGTCTGGGGACTGAAGGGTCCCGGGTTCGATTCCTGTCTGGGGCACATGCCCTGGTTGTGCGCTCGGTGCAGCCAATCAATGATTCTCTCTCATCATTGATGTTTCTATCTCTCTTTCTCTTGTTCTCGCCTTTCCTCTCTGAAATCAATAAAAATATTTTTTAAAATAAAATAAATAAAAGAAAGTGCCATTGGGTTAAAGGTCACAGGGGAAGGGTATCCTAAGCACTTATCAAGTGCGGATCAATACCTGATTAGTCATGACATGCAAAGTGAGCCATGAATATGTACCCATTAGTCACAAATTCCTCTACTGAAGATATTTTTCCTCCTCAACAAAACCCTCAAATTGATGCAGGCATGATCGCAGTAGGGCCCTGAGACCTGTGCGAGCACGAGGAAGAGGTTTCTTATCCAGCCTGGGGTGTCAAGACAGGCTCCCCAGATGAGGACAGGAGTGGGAAGGGGAGTGAGTAGTGCCCAGGACCAAGGCAGGTGAAGACCTGAGAGCTTAATATGATGAGAGCACAGGACACTGGGAATGTGGAGTGGTGAAAAGAATTAGAGTGAATGGATGGTGTAAGCCACAGTTACGAGTTTATAAATTAAAGGAAGGTAATTTTTGTATGAGGTAATCCATCAAAAATACTGAAGTCTGATCTTTATTAATTTAATAATTCCTCTGTAGGATAGATTCTAATTTACTAACTGGTGCTTCTTTTGTTAAAGAAAAGAGTTGTCATTACCAACCTGAACGGTCACACTGCTCGAGTCAATTGCGTACAGTGGATCTGTAAACAGGATGGCTGTAAGTATTAATCTAATTGTTAAAGCTGATCTGAATTGTTTTCTGATAAAGTATGATTAGTCATTTTTCTTTCATCACTTCTCTTATTTTACCATCAGCTAATCTGATATTATGCAATTGGAAAATAGAAGGAAAACAGTATGCCCAATGAAATATCTGACCTGTACTTTTACTTTATAGCAGTTGAAGCATGGATAGCACAGCAGTGCTTAGGATGAGGGTAGACTAGAGGCAGCCCTGAGTGTGGTAAGATCCACCACCATTGCCTATTTCTTCTGTTTGAAAGCCTGAAAGCAGGCCCATATTAGGACCCAGGCTGGGATTCCAAAAATTTGACTTGTTTCCATCACAGACAGGCTATTGTTTTTTTAGGCAGGACATTGCATTTTTTCTTGACCCTAGTTTGTACCTTAGTAACACCTGAAAAGTAAAGGCTTGGACTGAATCGGGAGCTTTTAAGGTTTGTGACACCTATGAGATCAAAATTATTTTCAGAGCCGTAACCGGTTTGGCTCAGTGGATAGAGCGTCAGCCTGCGGACTGAAAGGTCCCGGGTTCGATTCCGGTCAAGGGCATGTACCTTGGTTGCAGGCACATTCCCAGTGGTGGGTGTGCAGGAGGCGGCTGCTCGATGTTTCTCTCTCATCGATGTTTCTAACTCTCTATCCCTCTCCCTTCCTCTCTGTGGAAAATCAATAAAATATATTAAAAAAAAATTATTTTCAGAATAATACCAAGAGGTTATTCACAGTTTTCATTCTCATTCTACCACAGTTATACAGTGGCCCTTTCAGCCGCTGTGTGGTGAGTGATACCACAACAGATTAAATACAGAAACAGATATGAAAATCCAGCTGTATGCTAATAGTTAGACGCTAAAGAGACATGCAGAAATGTAAACCAGTGCCTCTTATTAATTTTTTTGTTTTAGAAAATGTAGGGGTTTTCCTCGCCATAAAAACGTTGTTTTGTTAACATGCAATGGAGTTTATTATTATTTTAGAAAATATTTTTTATTGATTTCAGAGAGCAAGGGAGAGGGAGAGAGAGGTAGAAACATCAATGATGAGAGAGAATCAGTTATCAGCTGCCTTCTGCATGCCCCCACTGGGGACTGAGCCTGCAACCCCGAGCATGTGTCTTGACTGGGAATCAGACCATGACCTCCTGGCTCATAGATGCTCAACCACGAGCTGCACCGGTCGGGCTGGAGTTTGTTATTTTTAAGAAAAATAATAAGTAGTTTTCAAATATTTTAGTTTACAAACCTAATGTGTTTAATATTTGTACATAGAGTCAGTCCATATAAACAAAGGCTTTATGGGGTCCCCAAACATTTTTAAGAGCATAAAGGAGTCCTGACACCAAACTGAAATTTGCTGGAATAGATTATCTCCAGGTCTCTTTTATCTCTAACATCCTGTGACTCCATAGTGTTTAATTAGCATACTGCTTTTAGATGGTGCTTCCAAAATACAATGCAATTTCCTCAAATGTCTTAAATATACCTACTGTAGTTTTCTTATGGACTCTGAATTAATTTAAAAAAATATTTTTATTGATTTCAGAGAGGAAGGGAGAGGGAGAGAGATAGAAACATCAATGATGAGAGAGAATCATTGATTGACTGCCTCCTGCATGCCTCCTACTGGGGGTTGAGCCTGAAACCCAGGCATGTGCCCTTGACTGGAATCGAAACTGGGACCCTCAGTCTGCAGGCCGATGCTCTATCCACTGAGCCAAACCAGCTAGGATTCTGAATTAATTTTTATTCCATAAACATTTATTAAGAGCATTCTGAGCCAGGCACCAATGCAGAATTTCCTGAATTAGTGAGACTCTACTATGATTTTATTGGTGACAAAAAAAAAAATGAAGTTGAATAGCTACTTATTTCAGTTGGTAATGCAGGATTAGTTACATTAGGTTAGTATAGGGTATCCCAAAATTCACTCAAGATTTGAATTTGCGTGAGCATTAACAACAACAACAACAAAAATAAAAGCCTAATTTTACTTGGTTTATTGAATCAGATTCTAATATCTGTTGCCCTTTGATTTCAATCCCTTCAATTTGACAAGCATTACCAAGTACTAATTATGGCCCAGGAGCAGGGACAATGAAGACCACGGCTTTGCGTATGTGCCAGCAAAGCCGTGGAGGCCATTTACCCGATGTGCTATTCCATACAAAACCCTATACTGTATACTTTATGAATCAATAGAAAACTTACAATTTTTAATTATAAACCTGTGTTTTCTAGCACAATTACTTCTTGCGTGAATTTTGGGACACCCTATAAAAACCATTAAATAGTAGAAAAAGTGGCTGTAGTGCAGATATTAAAACAATTGTAATTTTATTAATTGCCACCAAATGATATCAAAGACTACTTGAATCTCAGTATAGGGATTTGTTATAAAAAATTTGGGCTTGTATATTTTATCTTTTCTTTAAAAATGAGGTTACATAAAATAAATTGCTTGTGCATCACTAATCTGTAACTATTAGAATTGATTTTCTCTAAGAATAGGGTTCTACCACCAGATAATTTAGATATTCTTTCTAACCCACATATCAGGTATCTTATAGTGATGCTCAAAATCATAGTTAGATAAATGGCTTAATTTCCGTGATACTTGAAGATATTCAATCCCAAGATCATAGCTGGCTGACAGCAGGGTTAGGATAGGAAGCTGGAACTTCTGAGTCCTTATTTAATGTTCTTTAGACAGTCCCCCAGCTGCTTCCCCTAAATGTCTAGCACATAGGCCAGAAGAAACAAAGAAATGGAAAATCCAAACTAAAATTATATATTATTTCTCCCTTTTATTTTTTTTTAATATATATGTTACTGATTTTTTACAGAGAGGAAGAGAGAGGGGATAGTTAGAAACATTGATGAGAGAGAGACATCGATCAGCTGCCTCCTGCACACCTCTTACTGGGGATGTGCCGGCAACCAAGGTACATGCCTTTGACCGGAATCAATCCTGGGATCCTTCAGTCCGCAGGTTGACGCTCTGTCCATTGAGCCAAACTGGTTAGGGCTATTTCTCCCTTTTGAAAAACCTAGATTGGGTACATCCTTCAAAACTACTGGTTGGTATGCTCATTATCACAAAAAAAGGAGGAGACTGAAAAAGGATGACAACTAAATACACAATATATGGTTCTTAGATTCTGAATTTTAAAAAAGTTATAAAAGATATTACTGGGACAATTTGTAGAAATTTTAATATGGGCTATATAGTACATAATGATATTGTATCAGTGTTAAAATTCTTTTTTTTTTTATACATTTTTATTGATTTTTTACAAAGAGGAAGGGAGAGAGATAGAGAGTTAGAAACATCGATGAGAGAGAAACATCAATCAGCTGCCTCCTGCACATCTCCCACTGGGGATGTGCCCGCAACCCAGGTACATGCCCTTGACCGGAATCGAACCTGGGACCTTTCAGTCCGCAGGCTGACGCTCTATCCACTGAGCCAAACTGGTTTCGGCGGTGGTAAAATTCTTGAGTGTGATAGTATTGTGGTCATGTAGGAGAATGTTCCAGTTCTTAAGAGATCCATAGTAAAGTGTTTGAGGATCAGAGGTCCTGATGCCTGCAACTTATTTTTAAGTAGTGTGTCAAAAATAATAAGGAATCTCTTTATACACAAGGTTGGGCAAAAGTAGGTTTATAGTTTGTATGGAAAATAATACAGTAATTAGTAAGTAATAATAATACAAAAATAAATAAACTTTCGCATACTCACAACTGTAGGTCTACTTTTGTCCCACCCTGTACACATGGAACAAGCTATTAAGCAACTATGGCAAAATGTTAACAGTTGGTGAATCTACGTAAAGGGTATATTGAGTTTTCTTATAACTTTTCTATAGCTTTGAAATTTTTCTGAGTAGCTGTTAAAAAAATGAGAATATTTACTGACATATCTTTTCAGCTCCTTCTACTGAATTAGTTTCTGGAGGAACTGATAATCAAGTGATTCACTGGGAAATAGAGAATAATCAGGTGGGTAGGCATGTTTATAGTTATAAGAAATGACTGTTACATCTTTTATTTTCAACTTTTTCCTCATTCCATTATGTTCTTTCTTTATGAAAGTGCCTCATTCTTGCTTATCTATAATCCAGGTCCTGTATTTTCTGTACTTCACAGGCCCTGTACCCTTCCCTCTAATATTTGCTCCCATATTCATATGCTGTCAGTCATTTCTGTGAATTTCCTATTTATTTTGGAATAATTTTTAAGCAGCTTTTACATGGGCTGTTTCATCAGTGATATAAAAAATTAATACTGCTGTGTTCATAGAGTAGCTGGTGTCCTGTAGATATAGATGTACATACCGTAATTCTCAGTGATACAATATGCTATGCTCGGTATGGATAGACCCTTATTGATGGACATTTAGGTTGTTTCTAGTTGTAAAAAAAGATTAAAAGTGAAAAATTAGTGTGGTAGGCATTGGAATATCTGCCATACAGAAGATGCTGTTGAGGCAAAAGCCTATTCATGAATCATGTACATAGTTTGAAGGCAAAATGTACTTGAATAAAGTACAAGGGTGGCTCCAGCGTAGATGCTGTAACTTGCTGCCCCACAACCATGGTGGAGTGAGTTCAGCAAAGGTTTAAGAGGTGTCTTTTGGGTTGGTTCTTAAAGTATGAGGTGATTTCCTTTGGCGGAGTTAAAGGAGTGAGAATTTTTGGTAGGAAAACTAGCATGAGTCAAAGCTCAGGTGAGAAAGGAGAACCCTCTGCTCAGGAGTGTCCAGTTGTTTTGTTTTTGTTTTTGTTTTTTAATATATTTTTATTGACTTCAGAGAAGAAGGGAGAAGGAGAGAGAGAGAAACATCAATGATGAGAAAGAATCATTGATCGGTTGCCTTCTGCATGCACCCTATTGGGGATGGAGCCCACAACCTGGGCATGTGCCCTTGACCAGAATCGAACCCGGGACCCTTCAGTCCGCAGGTTGAGGCTTTATCCACTGAGCCTAACCAGCTAGGGCAGGAGTGTCCAGTTTTAATCAAAGCCTAAGATGTCTTTAGGGCAGGTCTTCCTTATTTTATTTTATTTTTTGTTAATCCCCACCCAAGGACATTTTCCCACTGATTTTTAGAAAGAGTGGAAGGGAGAGGGAGAGATGCAGAGAGAGAGAAACATCAATGTGAGAGAGACACATTGATTGGTTGCCTCTGCACGCACTCCTCAACCAGGGTCGAGCCTGCAACCAAGGTATGTGCCCTTGACCAGAATAAAACCCAGGACCCTTCAGTCCGTGGGCTGAAGCTCTATCCAGGGAGCCAAACCGGCTATGGCTAGGGCAGTGCTTTTTCTAAAGTGTGTTCAGAGAGTTATTCATTTCTTAAGATGTTCCATGAAAAAAGGAATCCATGGCCAATCCAGTTTGGGAAACACTGCATTTACCTCTAAGAGAATTCCCTATGCATGAGGGTAGCGAGGGCTCTGAAAGGTTCTGACGTGGATGAACCTGCTTACTTTTGTTTGCCTTGCATTTCCCAAACTTGTTTCAAGTCTGAACTTTCTTTTTTTCTCCTTTCAAACCTCTTAGTAGTCCTTGTAACTTTAAGAAATTCAGTTTTAGGAATGTTTCAAGATAATACATGGTGGGCAGTAATACTAGAGAAGCAGAATAGGAGATGATCCTATTAGAATTTGAACACTTGCTTTAAAAGTTTGTTTTTTTATTAGCAGGCATTTGGAAGTCATTGATAATTTCTAAGAAGAGGAGTATAAATATCAAAAGATTAATCTGACATCCATGTGACAAAGTGGAAAAAATGTGAAGGAAGGAAAATGATTTTGGTATTGAGTACCTAGTTATCAAAGGAGTGGGGAGCTGGTGGTTAGGGGAGTGAGTAGTTAAAAACCATGAGATTGTGTCTTAGGGCCCTGGAGAAAGATGCTTCTACAAAGGAAAATAGGCAAGAGGGAAGATGTGGATTTCATTTGTAGACATGTTATTTGCACACACAGAATTGTCCTTCCCAGGTCTGGAAGTAGGGATTTTGGAGCCACCTGGACTTGAATGAATGCAAAGGGATATGCAGCAAACTTAACTCCTGTTTGGAATGATTTTGGCAGAGGAATCCAGAGAGAGAGGATTTTAGCATTCATTTTTGAGATTTGAGATAAGACTTGGCAAGACTCTTTTCCTCAGTGCTGCTCCAAACTCCTGTCAATAGAAAGTACTGCAGGCTCAGCAAGTATCTGATGGCGGACAGCAAGCTTAGCTTGGGAGGGGACAGAGGGGAGAATGTGAAGCCCAATGGGGATCAATTGTGTAAAGACAGGAGGAGGAGTAAGAGGATTTAGGGGAAGGGGCCACACATTGTAACCTGAGGGGCTTAAATGTTCTTTTCCATATGCATTTCCATGCACACAGGTGCTCAACACACCTTGACTTCTGATAACAGGGAGTAATTCTAAGCTGGTATGAGGTTTCAGTCTTTGAACAGTGAGCATTGTTTTTTAAGAAGCTGGTGAACTTGAAAGATTTCTTTTGCTTCAGTTTTTAAAATTCTGTGATGTTTGAAATATAACCCTGTTTAAAGATCTGAAGTGTTTTCAATAGATTTAATTTTTTAAGGCATAATGATACAGACTCAAAACGAAGTTTCAATATAGAGAAGTATAAAGAAGGGAAAAAAACTATATACAAAAATCTCAACAGAGTTAACATTCTGATGAACATTAACTCAGCTGTGTAGTATGTATGTATAATTATACATACTGTATCTGAGTAATTTTAAATGTTTTTCGAGGAAGTCAAAGGTTAATGATGAAAGAAAGTTAGTGTACAGACCCTTATACATAACAATTACCTCTGGAGTAGCAGAGTTTTGCCTAAGTAATTAGGAAATAGCTGGGGAGACACTTAAGGACACCACTATTTGAGAAGATAATTTATGGAAGATACCTTTCAAAGGAAGTGGTGGAGTCTCACACATTTGGAAATCTAAGAAATACACCTAAAACAACAGAAATGATGCCACAGTGAAGAATCTTGCATGGCAAGCAGGTGGACTTGATAAACAAATGGGGTCCCAGTTCTGTTTGCCATGTTTCCATTTTGCAGCTATGCTGGTTTAGGCAAGTGTCTTGTGGGGATGCTAAAATCACTAGGTAGTAGTTTGATGAAGAATAGAATACATACTCACTCCCAAAGTATAATCTTGTATCAACCCCCAAAATTTTAAGTTCACAGTGAAAAAATCTGGCAGACACTACCTTTACTAAGATACCAAGGTTAACTTCACTAAAATTGGGACAGATTGACATCATGAATGTGATGCACTTAGATAGTATTGATGACAAAACATCAGACATAATTCAAAAGGACCATTCCACAAAGCTGACCTATGTTCTTCAATTTCTCAATGTCATGGACATCTTTCCATAGTAATAGCATATATTTATCTACATTATCTTTTTATTGGCTACAGTGTATGTGTGGAGTAATTAATCAGTTCCCTATGAATAATTTTTGGTTTACTTTTTACTATTATAAAGTGTGTGATCGATGCCCACATCCTCTACCAAAACACACACACACACACAACAAAAGTGAGTGTGAATTTATCTTTTATTATTTGTTAAACTATTGCTGGTAGCACCTCAGATTTTAGATGTGAGATTGCTGTGTCAAGGTTATGCACATTTTTTGTATCATTAATATGGTCAGACAGAGTTCTCGAAAGTTAACATTCTCTTCAACTGAAAGGACCTATTTCTAGGTCTCACATTTTATCAGTACCATTAATCCTGTGATTTCAGTTAAAGGTGAAACTGTTAATTCCTTTTTATCGCAATGTTTTTGCCATTTTTTCTGACTCAGCTTTTAAAAGCGGTTCCTCTCTACGGCCATGAAGGACCTGTTTATGCAGTGCATGCTGTCTACCAGAGAAGGGCATCGGATGCTACATTGCGTACACTGATGGTTTCTGCAGCTTCAGATTCCACTGTTAGAGTCTGGTCCAAAGAGGGTTCAGCTGGTATGTCTAAAGACTTTATAATCTAACTAGAGGCCCAGTGCATGAATTCGTGCACCTTGAAAGGAACTGTGGGCTGTGGCCGATGCCCACCATGTTCCATGCACACCCCCTGGTGGTCAGCGCACCTCACAGCGACTGTTCAGTTGTTCCACTGTTCTGTCTATTTGCATAGTAGGGTTTTATATATAGAAGATAGATAGATGTAAATTTCCTGCCAGTCTTTTCATATAAGTAATTTTGTTCTCTGTAACTTTGTTAAACATTGACCATTTCAATTCGCATGGTGTGTAGGGCTCAGGATTGACTTTGTTCAACTCCTGCTAGTGTGATGATGATGCCCAATCTCTAGGTAGATAAGCTCAGAGTTAGTCGTTCATGGTGTTTTCCGTTAATTTTTAGTAACCTGCCTTCAGACCTTGAGCTTTGGAAATGGATTCACTCTGGCTCTCTGCTTATCTTTTCTGCCTAATACTGATGGTGAGTATCCTCTTAAGAGCAATATATTTTCATATCTCCATATGACCAGAACTTAGAAACATTTGGTCTCAATTTTGTATCTAAATTTTTTCATGAAACAGGTTGAGACCTAGCTAATATACTTTGTTGTCAATATTCAAAAGATCTGAATATAGAACATAAGATTAAAAGAGGCTATTAGGATTTTGGTAGCTGTTGAAAATTTAAATGGCTTCATAATGTAATAAAGATTGATACTGCTATTTATGAAATATATTGCTGATGTATGTAGATCTAATTTGGGAAAATAATCTAGCTCTTTAGATGGTGAAGGTCTGGGATAAGTTGGAAAAGTACTGAAGATGGACCATGTGAGCATTACAAGAGGACAGCCCCTTTCTATTCTGCATAATGACATTTTTGCCTAAGATCACTTACTTAAAATCTCCAAACAGAAAATTTTCCCTTTTGCTAGGAAACTCATCTGTACTTCCCTTTGATCATCCCTCACAAAGATGATGGCCAGTGTGAGTCTGTCTGTGTCCTCAGTAACCTGGAGGACAGGCTAGGTGGAGAGAGGCGAGTCTGGAAGCCACCAGCCTCTTGCCTTTTGGGGTACAAGCTGTGAACTCATGGTTTCATGTGATTCCATTTTGTGCAAGGGCCCCGTCGGAGGAGGAACTCACACATTCTGGTTTCATAACATTGAATTTAAATGTCTTCCCACATATACCGAGGCCAAGTGACTGGAGTTTTTTGGTTTTGTTTTTAGTGGAGTTAAAGTGAGAAAATCTTTGAAAAATTCACCTGGTAGCAAGGTGTTTCCCTAGAGCAGTGGTCGGCAAACTCACTAGTCAACAGAGCCAAATATCAACAGTACGATTGAAGTTTCTTTTGAGAGCCAGATTTTTTAAACTTAAACTATATAGGTAGGTACATTCAACTTTAAATTCACGGTTTTCGTCTTCCGTTTTTCTTTGCTTCTTCTTTGTAGCCATCTCAAACAGGGCACCTAAAAAAATGTTTCATTTTTGTCACCCTCGAGCGATTTGCGGATGAGACTAGCACTAACCACTGCACATGAGACTGCTGACTGACTGGCTCACTCAACTCATGCATGAATCGTGCACGCCTCCCCCCCGTGCTGCGTATCCCGCAGCCCGCCTGACCAACCGATACCCCCCACTTCTTCTAACACCACTTCTTCAAAATGGACTCGCCCAGGCTGAAAACCGACTTCTGTGCATGGGCCACGAAGTTTCAGTCGCACCGTACATGCGCACCTGCACGTGGTATTTTGTGGAAGAGCCACACTCAAGGGGCTAAAGCGCCGCATGTGGCTCACGAGCTGCAGTTTGCCGACCACTGCCCTAGAGAAAGAGTTCCTACTTTATTTTGCTCCACAGTCATGAAGGCTATCCCTTGGTAATGTGAATTAGTTTTTTGTGCTATTAAAGAAAACCAATTTTACACTTGCACCTCTCATAGCTTTTTAACCACATATTTAATTATATGTGTTTTTATTTGGTTCTCTAATTGCTTCAGAAATTTTGTTTTACTATTGAATTCTCAAAATGTGAGGCCCTCAAAGTAACAACCATACCATGACTCTATCTTTGTGCAGTAACCATGATGCAAAGCTGATAGTAGCTCTTCATTTTATTATTCAACTAGAGGCCTGGATTTGTGCACTGGTGGGGTCCCTCGGCCTGGCCTGCGGGGATTGGGCCGAAACTTGATCTCTGATATCCTCTGAGGGGTCCTGGATTGCAAGAGGGTGCAGGCCAGGCCAATTGATCCCATCAGGGCTGGGGAGGAACCGTGGGAGGGCTCCAGGGTATGTCTGGGCCTGTCTCATCCAGTCCCGATCAGCCAGACTCCAGCAGCAAGCTAACCTACCGGCTGGAGTGTCTGCCCCCTGATGGTCAGTGCTTATCATAGTGACTGGTTGAACAGTCGAACAAACGGTCAGACACAGCATATTAGCCTTTTATATACATAGATTGGGCTAACTTCATATTAGTCTTCGGGCTGACAGTGAAAATGCTCCCAACTGCTCTCATGCTTCTCCTTTCGCTGCTCCTTCTATCGCAAAATACGTATAATGGAGAAAAGGGCTCTCAATCAGTAGTCATTCATTGCCAAGTAACCATTTAATAGGACATTTAGAGAGTTCACTTTATTCCTATAGACATTTATTGAGCATTTTCAATTTATTTGTTCAGTGATGTGAGAAATAGAAACCAGAGTTCTTTATTTAGAGTTTAGAATCCAGCAGAGGTGATAATCATAATGTCTGATTGAATACTTAACAGCAAAGCCTCTTTTTTCCCCCTAGTACCAATACTAGCATGTGGCGATGATGACTGCAAAATCCACTTATTTGTTCAACAGAATGATCAGGTAATGGATGATATTTATGAAGAGACTGACATTAGCTTCTGCTTAATTACATTCTTAATGCCGACTATTTCCAGATTATAGAATTTAAGGAACGTTCTCGTCTAAACCACTATAACCCAATAGGAGTATTTCTTTTACAATTCTTTGTTAGATGGTTTCCCACCAAGCAGCTGCTGCCTTGACTACCAGGTCCAGGGTTGTTAGAAGGAAACAGGTTGGTAGGTGGGGGAGAAAGAGAAGGAAGATACTGTGATAGTGTTTTTTCTTTGAAAAAATTTTTTAAAAATATATTTTATTGATTTTTTACAGAGAGGAAGGGAGAGAGATAGAGAGCCAGAAACATCGATGAGAGAGAAACATCGATGAGAGAGAAACATTGATCAGCTGCCTCCTGCACATCTCCCACTGGGGACGTGCCCACAACCCAGGCACATGCCCTTGACCGGAATCGAACCTGGGACCCCTCAGTCCGCAGGCCGATGCTCCATCCACTGAGCCAAACCGGTTTCGGCTTTTTGAAATTTTGAGTGACGTACATCATACCTACAGTGAAAACACTCCCTGGTAGTGTTCATTTGTCTTTCTGAACCTTATGTACACTTTGAGTAGTTAAACTAGGGAAGGGAATTTCTAGAAAGGGGGTTCTTTAACTAGAGGCTCTTTTATTTAATAAAGGAGATAGTTTCTTTGCATTCTGTAAGACAGTTTAAAATGGTTGTGAATGTTCCACTACCTACCTTTTATCTATGTTACATCATAGCGTATATCATTCTATTTTGTAAACATTTAGAGTATTTGAGGTCTACAGATCTTATCTACTCAGCATTACTCAATTAGATGGTATAGGTGATTATGAGATTTTTCATGAGACCTCTATCTTGTGTCTAATCAGATAGTGTTCCCAGTTTTTTTTGTTGTTGTTGTTTTTTAAAGAAGAGATGCAGCAGGACTGGCTGGGACCAAATGAAATCGATATACATGAAAATATTAAATTCTTACCCCAGGCCTGATGATTTTTTATCTTATAGTTTCAGAAAGTGCTTTTTCTCTGTGGACATGAGGATTGGATAAGAGGCGTGGAATGGGCAGCCTTTGGTCAGTATGAAATTTTGCTAAATCACTGTGATGGGGACTAGTGTGTGTAACTTCCAAGAAAGCAGCCCCCTATGTTTTAATTTAAAATTTTCTTTGTATGTACTATCGGAAAAGAGGATACTTATCCCTTCTGTTAACTATTAATTGGGGTGGTAGGAGATGAAACAAGTTGATGTTTAAAATAGGACACAAGCCGACTATTCCACATGCAGGCGTTCTTGAAAAGTTCTTTGTAGATCTTAGACTGTATATAAGAATATCACATGCTACAACCATATATCAGCATTGTACTATATTTGTCAATGTCAGTAAAACTGAATATAGGTCAAATGAATGAAGGGTAAGGAAGCAAAGTCTAATTTTTTCAGGAAATCTAGAAGTGTACCTGTTGTAGAGGAGAAAGTCTTATACCTAAATTTAAGAATATATTGTTTTAATAATAATAAACTTTTTTTTTAATTAGGTAAAGATCTTTTCCTAGCAAGCTGTTCACAAGATTGCCTGATACGAATATGGAGGATGTATATAAAATCAACATCATTGGAAAATCAGGATGATGATAATATAAGACTGAAGGAAAATACTTTCACTGTAGAAAATGAAAGTGAGTAATAATGAAAATATTTGATGTAAGAATACTTAGGTCTCCTAGCTGAATCATTTTTTTTTTATTATAAATCTATGTGAAGGTTAGTTTTTCAGAAATATCAGAGCCCTACATAAAATTTGATACTATGCATTTTTCCTTTTTTAATTTTTATGGAACAATGAGTCATTTTTCATATATGAAACTTATTTTTTGTTGTAAACCATACTAGTAAGATTTTTAAAAATTGCTGAAAATATTTCAAAATGTTTTCTCAATAAATTAACTTGTATAATGTTACTAAATTTGTAATTTTAGTATATGAAGATCAAAAGAAATGTGAATTAGCTGTACTTTAGTTGGAAGATACTCTACAAGACAAGCTAAATTCCTACATTTGAGGAGTATATATAATTCTGATTTTCTTACTGTTTGGCATCAGAACAGTACCCCTGCATGGGGTATTGATCCTGTTGAAATAATTGTATTTGAAGAAGTTATTTTTATTTGTTTTTTGAAGAAGGTGTTTTTGGATGTGTATCTAAATTGTGAAGTTAATTCTCAGTGAACATTGTTCCCCCAGGAATTCTCTTTGTTATTACTCTTCTTTTAAAAAAATATATATTTTATTGATTTTTTTTTACAGAGAGGAAGGGAGAAGGATAGAGAGTTAGAAACATCGATGAGAGAGAAACATAGACCAGCTGCCTCCTGCACATTCCCTACTGGGGATGTGCCTGCAACCAAGGTACATGTCCTTGACTGGAATCGAACCTGGGACCCTTAAGTCTGCAGGTGATGCTCTATCCACTGTGCCAAACCGGTTAGGCCTATTATTGCTCTTCTTGATTATAAAGCCCATAAGAGTTGAGATTTTGGTAACAGTTTTATGGGGGGAGCAAAGAAATACTATAACCAGCATATTATGAGTAGCTATTCCCAAAGTTGAAATTTTTTGTGATATTTTTATGAACTATTTTGTTTGAAAGGTCACAAACTTTCAAACTGAATTGTCTTCCTTTACTTCTGCATTTATCTTTTTTTGTTTGTTTTGTTAATCCTCACCTGAGGATATTTTAATTAAACCCGAGTCTCTGATCCACAGGCCAACACTGTAACCACTAAGCAAAACTGGCCAGGGCTATCTTAATTTCTTTTAAGTGGCATTTTAGGTTATTATACTGTGATAATGATAAGCATAGCTAGAAGGCTGGCATGTCTGTTTTTTGCTTTTAAGTTGTAGTATAACAATATATCCCAGAAAATATTAAAAATAGGCCATATTCTTTAATGTTTATTTCTGACCGGGTAGAGAAAAATTTATCTAGAAGAGTTTTGAGGAAACAGCACTTTTCATTGCATTTGTTAAAGGTATTAAAATGGCATTTGCGGTTACTCTGGAGTCCGTGCTGGCTGGTCATGAAAGCTGGGTGAATGCAGTTCATTGGCAGCCTTCATTTTACAAAGGTAGGACAAAAAACACACATATATCCCTCATCAGTTAAATCTCCCATGCAGAATGTTACACTGACCAAATAAAATGGAGGGTAGTTTGAGTGTGATTAGAAATCTCAAATGTAAGACATTTTCAAGTTGACAAAGTGTAATACTGCAGCCCTGTTCTGCTGGACACTCAATTCCACTGCAAATTGTACTCCTAAGCAGGAAAAGGGTGATTGCTGCCACAGTTACTGTAAGTGCCTCACCTCAGTAACTTTTTTTCTGAAAAGTTTCAGACTAGTCTTTATGGGATTGGAGAGAAATTGAGTTTTGGGCGAACTTCACTGGATCCTTTACCCTTGGCAGTGCAAAGATGGTAACACTGACATGCATAATTTATGAGAAAATAAGATCCCGTCCTCCTTTTGCCCTTAACCTCCACTTCTGGAGTGATAGTTGTGTGTGTGCTCGTGCTGGTGCTGGGGTGGAGCTGAGTAAGGCACAGCCTCATTCTTCCCCAGAGCTCCTTCCCCAAACCAGATATGGAGACTATCCATCATTACTGTTCAGGTAACCACTGTTCAGCTTTTATTATATTATGTATTATTTGCTACCGTTTTAAAAAAGAGACATAGATATTGAGGACTCCTGTGTATTCTTTCCAAGCCCTGGCCTCTCCGTCCTTCCCTAGAGGCAACTGCAGCACTGAATTCTGGGTATTAGCACTCCCAGGCATGTTTTTATACTTTACACATTGATGTCACCACAAACAGTAGTTTCACAGCTATTGACACGATCTCAGTGTGTCCTAGCCTCTTACAACTTGCCTTTTTAGCTTACCATACTAAATATTTGGAGTTGTATCCATGTTGATTCCTGTTAACTCTAGTTTGTTTATTTTTATTGCAATGTAATATTACACTGTTTAAATATACCACAACTTGTTTACTTGTTCTTATGGTAGACATTTGTGGTGTTTCCAGATTTTGCTATTGCATTGCTAAAGTGAACGTTTTTGCAATATCCATGTTGTTTTTTCTAGTAGTGTTCAAACATGATACCTGGTGAAAACCTAAAGAAATTAGTTTATATTTTTTAGATGGTGTTCTACAGCAGCCAATGAGATTATTGTCTGCCTCAATGGATAAAACCATGATTCTCTGGGCTCCAGATGAAGAGTCAGGAGTTTGGCTAGAACAGGTAAAAATGTGGATATTTAAGGAATAGAAAATTGAGTTTATAAACTGAATATTTAATTCCCAAGTCTGTATTCCTAGAGCTGCAGATGTTCACTCTTTGTATATGTTAAATGAGTGAGAACATAATCTCTGGAATCAGTGATTTCTATTGATTATGAATTGTTTTCTGTTATTGCTATAGGTTCGAGTAGGGGAAGTCGGTGGAAATACTCTGGGATTTTATGATTGCCAGTTCAATGAAGATGGCTCTCTGATCATCGCTCATGCTTTCCATGGAGCATTGCACCTGTGGAAACAGAATGCAGCTAACCCAGTAAGAAAAGCACTTGAAACCCAGGTTAACTTATAGCACTACATCAGTGCTTCTCAACCTTTTGGCCCTTTAAATACAGTGACCCATGTTGTGACTCATGTTGTGACCCAATCATAAAATTATTTTTGTTGCTACTTCATAACTGTAATGTTGCTACTGGTATGAATCGTAATGTAAATATCTGATATGCAGATGGTCTTAGACCCCTGAAAAGGTCGTTCAACCATCAAAGGGGTCGCGACCCACAGGTTGAGAACCGCTGCACTACATAGTACCAGTAGAGACATTTAAGTTTAAATGACATCACTTCTTTTTGTAAGCATTATACTATAGTTTACTAGGTAAGAAACTCATCCTTTTCTAAGAATAAAAATATTCATTTCTCCAGCATTGGTGAGGCATTGAAATTTGCACATAATTAAAATTTCTACATAAATGAACTTTAAGCTATATAAATTTTAAGTTCTTCCTTGAAGCTATGTAAATTTTTTTATAGGAGCTTTTCCTAAAATCTGTAATTTTCCTATCTTAAAGAAGGTAATATAGTTTGACAGTTTCTTGTTGAATGGTTAGGTACTCCATAGATAATGATTGAACAAGTGACTGACAAAAGGGCATTCTGAACACTTATTTTGTGATGGATTATATTGATGCTCTCAGGGGCTGCTGTTATGTGTAATTCTATATGGCCTTCCAAGTATTGGGTCCTTTGAGCTTTTTCTTATAATTTTGGTCTCTTCTCAAAGAGAGGTAGTCTTCTTCCTCTGATCATGCTGAACATTATTCCATCTTTTACTTTCTAATTTGCTTCTTATCTGCTGCTTGGGTTTGGGGAAATGCTATAGCAGGAGCTTAGTGGCTAAGAGCACAGGTCTTAGAGCTAGACATCTGAATTCAGATTCTGCACCAGCACTTACTAAGCAGAGGTATGTCCTTGACATTACCTAAGTCTGTCTCAGATTTCTCATCTGTAAAATGTGGATAGTAGTAGCATCTACACTTAAGGTTTTTATGATGCTTAAATGAGTTAATATTTGTACAGCATAAAAAACAGGGCCTGGCATATATTGGATACTATGTAAAAGTATTTTAATAAATGAAAGAAGTCAGAACATTGACTGAAATGTGAATCACCAGATAATGGCTTCCTTTTAAAGTACAAATTCATGGATTTGCATAACATTTAATTTGTGGGCCTTGTAATAGGTGTGTTACCCATGAGGATTTGACTTCTCAATATATAGTGAGACTTGCTCTATCCCTTGTGTCTTCTATTTGTAGTTGATTTTCATGATCGTTTTCACTTTTTTTTCTAATATATATACGATCTTTTTTTTAAAAAAAAAATAGTTTATTTGAGAGAAGAATGGAGAGGGAGAGAGAGATAGAAACATCAGTGATGAGAAAGAGTCATTGATTGGCTGCCTCCTGCATGCCCCACATTAGGGACTTGAGCCCGCAACCTGGGCATGTGCCTTGACCTGGAATTGAACCCTGACCTTCTGGTTGATAGGTTGACTCTCAACCACTGAGCCACGCTGGCTGGGGTTGTTTCTACTATTAAGTGAAACAGGAAATCATCAGCGATGACTTTTAGAAATAAATATTTTGGGGGATAAATTTAATTTCATTCTTAACTGAGAGCTCCTTTGAGCTGTATTTCAGGTGATCTTTGAGACCCTTCATAGTAAAAAGCATCAGATGACTAAGGAGAAACTCAAACCAGAAGACAGAATCTAACTGTACTTGTGCTTGTAACTTGGCTTCAAATTTATGATAGCTACTTACAAGTATTGAGGGTGATTTTTTAAAAAAATTGACTATTTTTTAGAGCAGTTTTAGGTTCAAAGAAAAATTGAGTAGAAAGCATGGAAGATTCCCATATATGCCCCCTCCTTCCCGCCTGCCAACCCCACACACCCCCATACAACCTTCTGCACTTCAACATCCCAAACCAGAGATGTACATTTGTTACGATCAAGAGTGATTTTTTGTTGTTGTTAATTCTCACCCGAAGATATTTTGTCCATTAATTTTTAGAGGGAATGGAAGGGAGGGGAACAGACACAGAGAGAGAAACATCGATGTGAGAGAGACACATCAATTGGTTGCCTCCTACATACGCCCAGACCAGGGCCAGGAACTGAGCCTGCAACTGAGGTGCGTGCCCTTGACCGGAATTCAACCCAGGACCCTTCAGCACATGGGCTAACTTCTGTCTACTGAAGCAAACTGGGTAGGGCAAGAGTGTGATTTTTAAAAATAAACTGCCCTTTAGGACTTGCAGTGGAAGACGACTGATAGTCCAAAAAGCTGCCCTTTGTTCAGAACTTTCCGGAAACTCCCATGAGTGCTAACTTTAGAATCAGTTGTATGCCACAGAGGAAATTAATAGCATTTCTTTGTCATAGCCTTTTTATTTATTTTTTGACCAGAAAATAGTACAGTTTAACTTAATCACTGACTCCATTCATCAATCTTGTCTGTGAATGACCTTTTAGGTATTTAGACAAATTTAATTTTCCTCTTAAGACAAGTTTTACCACCACTTGGTTTTTGCCCTAATAGACATTCAAAAGTTGTCAAGCCTGGCTGGTGTGGTTCAGTGGTTGAGTATCAACCTATGAACCAGGAGGTCACGGTTCGATTCCTAGTCACATGCCCTGGTTGTGGGCTCAATCCCCAGTGGGGCCACGTAGGAGGCAGCCGATCAAGGATTCACTCTCATCATTGATGTTTCTATTTCCTCTTCCTCTCCCTTTCTCTCTGAAATCAATAAAAAATATATGTTAAAAAAAAAAGATGCTCTGTGGCCTGGCCAGGTGGCTCAGTTGGTTGGAGTGTCGTCCCATACTCCAAAAGGTTGTGGGCTCAATCCCTGGTCAGGGCGCATATGGAAGGCAACCAATTGATGTTTCTTTCTCACATCAATGTTTATCTCTCTCCCTAAAATCAATAAAAATATATCCTTGGGTGACCAGCCATATGACATTTTCTGTATTTTGTTATTATTTATATGGTGGCTTGTGTAGGCTCCCTTAGAAAATGAACCAACTAGGCTTGATTCACCCGTCTGTCTTCTACTCTGCAATTCCCTTGACTTAGTAAAGGAAGCCATTGAGGCACACAATTGGAATCTAATAACTCATTTTACTCTTCACTTATTTAGTTTCACAAGTAAATGCTCACATAGTACCTCCTTTGTGCTGACATTGTTGTGTATTCTTTACAAATACAAACTCATTTACTCCTCATAATGATTCTATGAGTTAGGTAATTTTATAGAAGAGTTAATTTAGGCATAGAAAGGTTAATTAGTATTTGGCTTCTAGGAGGTATTCAATAAATTATGAATGGAGGGGAATTTCCCAAAGTTACATTTTTAAAGGACATAGAACATATTTGAATGTTTAAATTCTAATATGCTTGACTGAAAAACAGTCTTTTTTTTTCCCTTTGGGGCGGGGGAGATGGAGAGGGAGAGGGCAGAGAAAGGCATGGGCATCTCCCAGGAGGGAGAGCACACAGATTCTATTATTTTAAGATCCCATCATGTTTACTTAGCTTTTCACCTTGCTTGGGGATTTCCATCTTTCCCAGTAGAAGACCTGAGGGCTGAAGGCATTATCAGGTTTTATTTTGAGTGGTGGTGGTCTTTGGTTATTTTGATGTGTCATGAGCACTTTCATTACAGAGAGAGTGGACTCCAGAGATTGTCATTTCAGGACACTTTGATGGTGTCCAAGATCTAATGTGGGATCCAGAAGGAGAATTTATCATCACTGTTGGTACTGACCAGACAACTCGACTTTTTGCTCCATGGAATAGAAAAGATCAATCACAGGTAAAATGTCGTCATGCTTGACTGAATAAAAAACATCCATGAGCATGTGAAAAGTGGAGCAACATCATTAGCTATTAGGGAAATGCATATTTAAAACCAAGATGAGATGTCACTACACACCCTCTGGAAAGGCTGAAGTAAGAAATACAGACAGTAACAAGTGGTGATAAGGATACAGAGCAACTGGAATGTTCATACATTGCTAGAGGAAATGTAAAAAGATACAAGCATTCTGGAAACAGTTTGATATTTTCTTAAAAACTTATGCATACATGCACTCTTTACAA
This sequence comes from Myotis davidii, assembly GCF_000327345.1. NCBI lineage: Eukaryota > Metazoa > Chordata > Mammalia > Chiroptera > Vespertilionidae > Myotis > Myotis davidii. Next base: position 6,984,143 of record NW_006292687.1, on the reverse strand, counting down.
TTCAAATAATTCAAGTGTTAAATGTATTTACTTCCACACAAAAGTTCTGTGATGCCTTGTAATTAATTCATTAGGAAACACTATCAAGTCTGCAGCAAAAGCTAATTTCTAAAGTCATAGTGTTACATAATAGTGGTTGAGGGTGGTTTTTGTCCAGGAAACTTTTCAATCTTGGACTGAGCTTAGAAAACTTGACCGCTGGTAAGCCATCGAACCGGGGTGCTCAATAGAGAAAGCCAGTATATGCAGCTTCATTTTCTGACAAACACTCATGGAACCCAATTGTGAGTCAATACATGAGAGCTAATGAAATTGGCCACTGACATCATTGCTGTAGTAGCATATGGTAGATTCACATTAATAGAGTTGAGGAGATGGGGAGTAATATTATAGTCAAATGAAAAACAAGGCAAATGATTTGGAGTGACTTTCTGTTGCTCTTGGTGACGTATTACTGATATGGCTCAGTTGTTTATCCATGATCTATTAAAAACAAATCATTAAAAAAATAAAAAATAATAAAAATAAATCATTAAATTGGACTGAACAAAAATGTAAAATTTTTCCACTTTGAAAGACACTGTCAGGAAAATGAGAAGACAAGTCACAAACTTGGAGAAAGTATTTACATATCTGGAAAGGCTTATATCCAGAATATATAAAAAACTTTTCCGAAGACAGTAATAGGGAAACAAACCATCTAGTAAAAAAAAAAAAAAAGGACAAAAGATTTGAACAGATATTTCTCTAAGAGAAATAAAGGCAGGAAAAGATTTTCAATACCAGTCATCATTAGGGAAGTGCAAATGAAAGCTACAGTGAGATGCCATTGTACACATATTGAAATGTTTCAAGTTAAAAGACTGACCAAGTGTTGATGAGGAAGTGGGCAATTAGAACTCTCATATGCTGCTGTTAAATGTATAAATCACTTTGGAAAATACTTCGGCAGTTTCTGAAATCCTATATAATAAAAGCTTAATATGCTAAGTGTCCCGTCATCCGTTCAGCCAATCAAAGCGTAATATGCTAATGATATACTAAGACCGCTCAATCGCTTGCTATGGCGTGCACTGACCGCCAGGGGGCAGATGCTCAGACCTATAGGTTAGCTTGCTGCTGGGGTCCGGCTGATTGGGACTGAGTGAGACAGGTCGGATATGCCCTGGAGCCCTCCCATGGTCCCTGTCCAGCTGGTCAGCCTCCTGCATCCCTCCCCAGCCCCGATCGTGCACCAGTGGGGCCCCTCAGCCTGGCCTGTGCCCTCTTGTAATCTGGGACCCCTCAGGGATGTCGGAGAGCTGGTTTTGGCCTGATCCCACAGGCCAGGCCAAGGGACCCCACTGGTGCATGAATTTGTGTGTCGGGCCTCTAGTATTTCAATATACATCTCCCATGTCATTCAGCCATTCTACTTATAGGTAGTATTTACTAGTACCCAAGAGAAATAGAAGCTATAGCCATGCAGAGACTTGTACACGAATGTACATGCCTGCTTTTTTAGTTAAAAACAAAAACTGGAAACAGCCCAGATGTCTTCACAGGAGGTGGATGGATCAACAAGTAGTGGTATATCTGTACAAGGAACTACTTAGCAGTGAAAAGGATTAACACAACAACATGGATGAATCTGCCCCAGGGTCACAGTTTCATGGCATAATCAATGATTTTTTGTGTCTGATATTTTGCTTGTTGAAAAAAATTCTGTTTTTGAACTGATGGTCATTTTTATTTATCCTATGTTAATACCCAGGTGACTTGGCATGAAATTGCACGGCCTCAGATACATGGATATGACCTGAAATGTTTGGCAATGATTAATCGGTTTCAGTTTGTATCTGGAGCAGATGAAAAAGTTCTTCGAGTATTTTCTGCACCTCGGAATTTTGTGGAAAATTTTTGTGCCATTACAGGCCAATCACTGAATCGTGTACTTTGTAATGTGAGTATCCCTCTAAATGTTTTAACTAAATGTAGTCTCCTCATTGAAATTTTAAAAAATTTTGCTTAAGGCTATAAATGAGTAGAAAGGAAGTCAAACCATTTTATTGGCTTGACAAACTTGTGGTGCACTAATTTAAATATTAAGTATTTAAATATTAAAACTGGAAGTTTTGTAACAAATTAGCTCAAGACAGTAAAAAATTTAAATATTAAATTAAGGTATGAATACTGTATATCATCACTGTGCTGGTCTTGATGGTTAGCACATAGTTTCATATGAGATAATTTGATTTATATAACTTACAGATCATTGGCATTTCAATTTTTACTCTGTAAAAATTTTTTTTGACTATTAGAGTATTTAAATATGTTTAATGAAAATATGGTGACTGCCTTTCTGGGAAACGTCTGTGTTTGCGCGAGCATCATTAGGGATGTGCCCATGAGACTCTTGGAAGTAGAGCTCCGGGCCTTCCATTTCAGCTCACTCTCTGCTGGAAGCAGCCCAGTGCATTCCCTATGAGACCCTGAAACTCAGTGAGCTGTTAGGATTCGATGAGAGGATGCCTAGCTTTCTCGATTGGGTAGAGAATTGCAGGTTAGCTGAAAACTGTCTGTTGGGGAGTAATTGCCTAGTGTTGCATCTGTTGGTTCAGGAAATGAAAGTTGGGTAGGTATCCATACAAAGGTGATCTTTAAACTGCTTCTCAGCATTTGTGAGCATGACATCTTTGTAGTGCCTGATGTAATAGTAACTTTCAGTGTTTAAAATGTGTATCGTACTTTTACTCCAGCAAGATGGTGATCTTCCAGAAGGAGCTACTGTCCCTGCTTTGGGATTATCAAATAAAGCTGTCTTTCAAGGTAAGGCTAAAAAGAATTATTGGTATGTAAATCTACTTACACACTTGTATAACATGTACTTAATATTCATTATAGCCAGTATTTTTTTAAAATCACAATACACACATCTGTCTCCTTTCTTACATATTTTGTGATAAGCACTCTGTACACATGCAGACCCTGAAATGGTGTCATGGAGCACTACAACCACAGATGCTAATATGGGTAGCTGAAAGAATGCTCCATGTTTTACAAACTTGGGAAATGTTAGGTCAAAGGAAAGGAAGGACTCCTTATGGAACTGACTAGTGCTCCTACCTCCTACGAGCACATTAGAAAACACTGGAGTGGCAGAAACAGAAGCACCCTTGGCTTTGCAATCACGTGGATATGGCTTTGAATTACACTACTTTGAAGTACCACTACTTTCTGATTGGTGGCCTTAATATTGGAACGTGTTTAGGAGACGTAAAGTTGGTGACTATCTTCATGATGTTATATGTTTCTTTTAAACCAGGAGATATAGCTCCTCAGCCCTCTGATGAAGAAGAGCTGTTAACTAGGGCAGGTTTTGAGACTCATCAGATGGCCTTTCAACCCTCCATACTTTCTGGTAAGGACTCACAAAAAGATGATTTAATAGAATCATTAGTACTCATATTTGCCACTGCTGACCTAAATAAGTGCTCTAGCATTTGCTTTTTTATTTGCATGGAAATAGAAAAAATGATTGCAGTGCTATAAATTTATTGTAGAACCTCCCACTGAGGATCAGCTTTTGCAGAATACATTGTGGCCTGAAGTTCAAAAACTGTGAGTTAAACTGTTAGCAATTTGGTGTGATTCTGTCATAACTTGTGATTCCCACCCACCCGCAACTTGATTTTTCTCCTTTGTTTTCCTCTTACCTACATTTCCCTCCCCCCTGCTCTAAAGATTTTTTAGTGGCTTTCATAATAGGTGAGACTCAAACTTCACATAGATTTTTATATTACTATTTTTTTTATTTACTAGGTGTGTTTATTGGTCTTAATTTTTAATAACATATATTTATGTATCTTCCATTTAAAAAAAATTTAGATTTGTTATTCTGTTTGTCTTTTTTTCCTTTGTTGGTTCCCCATCAAAACCTTTCCATGGTTTATTATTTATTGTACTGGCTGGCTGGTGGTGAAAACTTGTTTTTTTTTTATTTTTCTTAATCCTCACCTGAGGATATTTTTCCATTGATTTTTAGAGAGAGTGGAAGGGAGGGGGAGAGACACCGAGAGAGAAACATTGATGTGAGAGAGACACATCTATTGGTTGCCTCCCACCCATGCCCCAACCAAGGCTGGAGATCAAGCCTGCAACCTAGATACTTTCCCTTTATCGAAATCAAACCCGGGACCCTTCAGCCCGAGGGCCGACACTATCCACTGAGCCAAACAAGCTAGGGCTTTCTTTTTTCTTTTTAAGTCCTCACCCACAGACATGCTTAGAGAGAGATAGAAACATCAGTGTGAGAGAGATCATTGATTGGTCGCTTTCTATACAATCTATTGGGATCGAACCTACAACCTAAGTATGTGCCCTGACTGGGAATCAGACCTACAGCCTTTCAGTGTATGGGATGATGCTCAACCAATTGAGCCAACTCTGGCCATCCAAACCTTGTATTTTAATCTTACTGTTTGAATAAGTTATATTACTTCTAGGGCATGGGCATTTTTCTACAGTCTCTGTTTTTCCCCTAAATGTTTGCCTGGGCAGAAATTAATGTTCCTTAAAAGAACTGCATGTTAGCTAGAGAGGTTGATGTTATTCTTTTCACATTTTAAAACTTTTAGCATGAGGATATTTACTAATACAGGGGTCATGTATTTTCTCGTTTTAAATTTTAGATATGGACATGGTTACGAGTTGTTTTGCGTTGCTTGTAATAACTCAAAGACTCTGCTTGCCTCAGCTTGTAAGGTAGGGGATTTTACTTTTTTACTCTACTTGGGCACAGGTATTTGAGTTGTTAGATTGGTAGTATTTTAGTCAGAACACTGTGTGAATGGCCCCTGGTGCCTGCTCTTTCTAAATCTTGCTCTCGCAGTCTCTTTTTCTTTCTGTTTCATCAAAAGCTTGCAAGTCTGTTTCAGCTGCCCATTTTTATTCCTAAATACTTGATTTGAACTGATTTATGTCCCTACTCAAAAATTCATATCTTAATATGAGACCTAAAAATATGACACATTAAAAATAATTTGAATCCCAGAGATACGGGAATGAGAAGGTGAAACTAGAGGGAGGGCGCTCCATCTGATGGTTTCTCGAGGACACTCTTAGAAGGGACCTAAGTGAGGGGAGCTCCTCCGCCTGAGGCCCCGTGTGGCGGGTGGTGGCCTGCTCAGCTAGCCCCCGCTTATAGCTGCAGAATAGTGCACTGCAGACATTTGCCTGGGAGACCGACCGATCTTGAACTCACTGTTCATAATCTCTCCACCTGCTGTGGAGTGAAATAATGTTTATGGAGGATTGTCTGAAGGGTCTCACACCCACACATTCCTCTAACTTTTCTAAAATGTATTTACTTGTTTTAAGCATGATGATGAGAGCTGCCCATCTGGATGGCCCACTGTCCCTGCCTTTGCTGTGGCTTCTTGCCACTGGTTGGTATTGAGAGGCATCGTAAGAGATTGCTGTGCCCTCCTGCTCCACCCCCTTGCTGTCCCCTCTGTGAGGTGGTACTAGCAGTACTTCTGTTACAGGGCCTGTGGGAAGAATGCGGCTTAGTAGCAGGGATAGTTGTGCTGCTACTGAGCAGCTAATTTGTCTTTACCTTTGGGCACTGTCAGTCGTAGATAATTATTCCCAGTGTCTTTTCATTTTCCTAAGAATGTTTTTCACAGAGCAGAAGTTGTATGATTTGGTGAAGTCTAACTTACCAATTTTTTCCATATTGGGTTGTGTTTTTTAACACACGTTTAGTGCTATAAATTTCCCTCTAAGCATTGTTTTTGAGGCATTCCGCAAATTTTAATGTGTTGTGTTTTCATTTTCATTCAATTAAAAATACTTTCTAATATTCCTTTGATTTCATCTTTGACCTATAGTTTATTTTGAAATGTAGTATTTAGTTTCCATATGCTGAGCTTTTCCCAGTTATCTTTCTGTTGATGATTTCTAATTTCATTTAATTGTGGTCAGAGAACAAATATGATTTGAATCTTAAACTTTAATCTTGGTAAGTTTCCGTTTTCATTTTGGAAAGAATGGATTCTATTTCTGTTAGGTAGAGTGTTCTGAAAATATGAACTAGGTCAGATTGGTTGATAGTATTGTTCAAGTATTTATCCTTTCAGTTTTATTGAGAATGGCATTTTGAGATCTCTGACTATAATTGTGCACTTGTCTTTTAATCCTTGCAATTTAGTCAGTTTTTACTTTATGTATTTTGAAACTGTTGTAAAAACATTTTGATTGTTAGATTTTTTTGATTAATTGGCTCTCTTTAATTTCTGATTATATATTATGCTCTGAAATCTACTTTGCTATTCATATTGTCAATCTAGCTTTCTTTTGAATTGTGTTTAAATTATATATCTTTTCTATCATTTTACTTTTAAGCTACCTATTTTCTTTTATTTCAAGTGGGTTTTTGGGGGGCAGCATATAGTTGAGTCTTGCTTTTTTTACTCATCTTGATAATCTAATTTTAATAGGCATTTTATTAGATCATTTACATTTAATGTCGTAATTTATATGGTTGGACTTAAATCTGTCATCTTATTATTTGTTTTCTACTTGATCCATCTATTTCTTGTTCCATTTTAGTTACATTGGATTAATTGATACTTTTTTTTAAAATATATTTTATTGATTTTTCACAGAGAGGAAGGGAGAGAGACAGAGAGAGTTAGAAACATTGATGAGAGAGAAACATCGATCAGCTGCCTCCTGCACATCTACCACCGGGGATGTGCCCGCAACCCAGGTACATGCCCTTGACCGGAATCGAACCCGGGACCTCTCAGTCCGCAGGCTGACGCTCTAGCCACCGAGCCAAACCGGCCTCGGCTAATTGATACTTTTTATGATTTTACTTTATTTCTTCTGTTTGGTTAGTAGATATAACTTTTTGTTTTGTTATTTTATTGGTTTTACATTTTACAGTATACTTCTTTAACTTACCACATTACCTTGAAGTAATATTGGATTGTTTTATGTACTACTTAAGAACTTTACAGAAGTATACTTTTGTTTTCCCCTACTTTGTGGTATTGTCATTGTACATTTTACTTATTCACAGAAATTCCATAACATATTGTTATTTTTGTTTTGACCAGTTATCTTTTATAGAGATTTAAATAATAAAAAAATTCCCATCGGATATCATTTGCCTTATGCCTAAATGATATTCTTTAACATTCTTTGTAATGCAATTCTGCTAGTCCATGAATTTTATTTTTTTAGGTTTTGTTTGAAAAAAGTAGATTTCTTCATTTTTGAATGTTATTTTGGTGGCTAAAGAATTGTTGGTTTTTCTTTTGTATATTAAAATGCTCCATTTTCTTCTGACTTGCATTGTTTTTCACAAGTTCACTATAATTTGTCTTTGTTCCTCAGTAGTGGCTCTCCCCCTTCACCCCCCCAACTGCAATTTCATATTTATTGCTGGCTTTAAACAGTTTAATTATTGTTGCTATAATTTTCTTCATGTTTCTTGTGCTTGGGTTTTCTTGAACTTCTTGGATCTGTAGGTTTATTGTTTTAAGTATCTTTTCTTCTTACCCTTTTTGGGGATTCTAGTTAAACCTGTGTTTAACTGCTTAAAGTTGTCATGGAGTTGGATGATGATGTGTGTCGTTCCCCCCAGCCCCCCTGCCCCGATTCATTTTGTCTCTCAGGGATGAGTGTTTCATGGGTTTTGGAGTGCCATCGTTTTCATTTACTTTGTCTGGATTTTTAATTTTTCACACAAGGGAGTAAATCTGATCCCTGTTACTTCATGTTGACTAGAAGTAAATGTCTTTAAACTACGTTTCATCTCTGTCCTACAGGCAGCTAAGAAGGAGCATGCAGCCATCATTCTTTGGAACACCTCATCTTGGAAACAGGTGCAGAATCTGATTTTCCACAGCCTGACTGTCACACAGATGGCCTTCTCACCTAATGACAAGTTCTTACTAGCTGTTTCCAGAGATCGGACCTGGTCACTATGGCGAAGGCAGGACACAACCTCACCTGAGTTAGGTAAAAACAGTTTCTTATTGGGAAGGAAGGATTGAGTAGGAAGGCAGTACTATCCATTTTGTCCACCTTGAGCATCTGTTGGGTGAAGAAAAGAACAAATAATAACAGGTGAAAGGCAGAGTCTCACTGTTGTGCAGTCTTTCAAAATTCTGTAATAACTGAAGCAGACTCGACCTTCCTTGAAAAAATTAAATGCAGGTGGCCTTTGGGTTGACTTCCTTGTGATTATGTAGTCAGGATGGCATGTGTTCAGACATCTCAGTGAAGGAAACAAAAATCTGTATGGAGAAAATTTAGTTTATTAAATTTTGCAGATGGTTATAGAGTGCCACCATAAAACCAAATGGATGGCATAGTCCAAGCTAGGGATTTATGGGATAGGAATAATGAAGATACAGTTAAATATGAAACTTACAGGAACTTAGAAGGACCATTATCTTTACCCTTTCTTATCCACTCCTGTCACTGATCACTGGGAAGGGTGTTTTAGGCTTCCATCTGTGGATAACATGGCCCCCTGGGCAAGATGTTAACACATTTACCTGCATTCTCTACTGATCCTGACATAAATTGAAAAAAAAAAAGAAAAGAAATAAAAGCTTGTGTGCTTTCAGCAGTGGCCATTCCTCTTTCCTCAGTTTCTTTGGGTAAAATCTTGAGAGTGTTTACATGTCTGTTGTTTACTCCTACTTTAAATTTTTCCATTGACGCAGTCTGCATGCAGTTTGATCTTGTGACAGTTCTAGCCCCTTAGTTTCTTGGTCTTCTAGAGACCATCAGGGACTGTGACACAGACTCAGCAGTACGTGTGAGAAAAGACTGGTTGCTCCTGCAAATAACTAGTGACTTCTAACATGCAACATTTACTTTTTAAAAAGTTAAAGTGATACTAGTAACATATCCATTAATTTTCTGTATCTTTATGGATTATGGATTAATAGATACCTTCTTTCCTCCTCATAGCAGTTATATGTTTTAGGTTTAGTCCATATAAGGACTAGACGTTAGCTTACATTTAAATCCTACAAGGGAAAATATTTTAAGTTTGGGTTTTTAAATAATCACTTAAGGGTGCATTAATCTTTTTTCCATAGCTTAATATGCAAATCTGGCTACTTCCTGAGTAAGGTTGAATTGCTTTAGGCTTCTTCCATAGGCATAAACTGGACGTTTAGCTAAGTGCCTGGAAGACATTTGTCATCAGTCACTAGAGAGCAACTAGTCAATATAACTCATTCCCTACTAGAAAAGTGACAGTATTCCCTTGGCCTTCTGGTTAGGGGTCAGCTGCCGAGCCGTGGTCTGTTGCAAAAGTCAGCATTTGGAAATTGAATACTAAATTGCATGATGTACATGGCACTTAAACATAGCTTTTTTAACAGGCAAAATACCAGCATTCTCTGCTTTGTGAGTAGTGCATGTGTGTTTCTTTCAGACCCAATTTTCAGTCTCTTTGCCTTCACCAACAAAGTCACTGCTGTGCACAGTAGAATTATTTGGTCTTGTGATTGGAGTCCTGACAGCAAGTTTTTCTTCACTGGAAGCCGAGACAAAAAGGTAATTTTTTTTAACTTAATAGTTTTCAAATGTAAATTAATATTGTTACAGGTATGTTTGGATAGAAACCACATAATCCTGACTTTCTGATACAACTTTTAAAAACCGATTTATATATTCCCTGTGTGTTTTTCATATACATATATACAAAAGTATTTTCTTGTTAAATGCTATATAGTACATTTCTCTGAAATCTCAAATATGAGAAGACCTTTCTGACATGGCCTGCATCAGTTGGCCCCTGTGGGAGAAAAGTAATAAATGAAGTGGATCAAAATTAAGAAAGTAGGAGAGCAAGAGCAGGGCAAGGGGCATATGGGGAAAAAGTTTCTACTTTTCTGCTGAAACCGGTTTGGCTCAGTGGATAGAGCGTCGGCCTGCGAACTGAAAGGTCCCAGGTTCGATTCCAGTCAAGGGCATGTACCTGGGTTGCGGGCACATCCCCAGTAGGGGGTGTGCAGGAGGCAGCTGATCGATGTTTCTGACTATCTCTCTCCCTTCCTCTCTGTAAAAAATCAATAAAATATTAAAAAGTTTCTACTTTTCTTTTTCATGTTTTTATGAATGAAATGTTGTCTATAACAAATGACTATTACCTTTTCATTCAGTGGTGAGAGTGGGGTATGTGTGTGTATGTGTGTGATCCAACATTTCTAGAAACCAAAGTAAGCTAGCTAGCAATGGGTTCTTGACCAGGACCCTCACCCTTGTTCTCTGGGGCATGTTCACCTGGCTCCTGGTCTTTCCTCTGTTTCGTACTCTTGAATTCCTTTTCCTGCGGTGCTTGCAGACCACAGAGTGTTTCCTCTCCCTGCCCTCGCCAGTCCTAGTCATGGTACAAATTACTGAAGTTCAGGGCCAGAGTGGGCAGTGAGATGCTGACATGTCAACCCCTGAAACGCTTTCTCTCAGACCTTCACTTCTGTTCACTCCTATTTAATTCTTCCCTGGCATTTATTTCCTGTGCTCTGCTAGCTGCCCAGGAAGCAGGGCTGTCCTGCCCTCCACAGTCACGCCCAGTAGCAGATGGCCAAGCTGTGGCTCTGAGGGATACGCCAGGGCTGAAACAGACAAGGAATCATCCACTGCTCATGCTCAGAAATGCTCTTCCACTTGCTGGGCAGAGCCTTCTACTTGTAATCTTGCTTTGGTCCTGGATTTTACACTTATTATCCATTTCACTTCCCTCTCCCACTTCTTTTTGACCAATCACACCCCCTTCAGGTGTAAGCTTCCAGGGAAACCTTATGTCTTATGTAGGTTATCCTCAAGGTTACCCCACAGCTGATGCCCTGAGGGGTGGGTGATATAGAGGAAGAGCCAGGGACTTGATTGGTCTCTATACATTTTGTGGTAACTTCTTGGGCAAGTGCCTGAGCCCCTCAGTGAGGACATGATCAGTTGAATCTCGCTGGATCAGAACTCCTGAGTGTGAAGAGCATGCCAGACCACCCCCTGGCAGGGACAGTCCATCTTTGGGTGGCACATGTAGGTAATTGAGGTCTCAGCAACTTGTGTCTGCTACGCTGTGGCTTCTTTGTGGTGCTTAAAGTGCTCCTCAGTTCTGGAACACACATGTAAATGCTGAATTTTTTTGACTGCCAGAGCAGCTATTTTGCATATCAGTGTCATTGAAACTTTCTGATGCATTGCTGGAAACCTTGCAAAAAGAATGTTTTACAGAGTCTGATGTGTTTGTGTTAGGTGGTTGTCTGGGGTGAGTGCGACTCCAGCGAAGATGCTATCGAGCACAGCATTGGCCCCTGCTCCTCCGTCCTGGACGTGGGTGGGTCTGTGACAGCCGTCAGCGTCTGCCCGGTGCTTAACCTGTCCCAACGGTTAGTCTCTGCCGGGGCTTCCATGTATGTTTTCTTTAAGAAGATCACTTGGGCCCTAACCGGTTTGGCTCAGTGGATAGAGCCTTAACCTGCGGACTGAAAGGTCCCAGGTTCGATTCCGGTCAAGGCCATGTACCTTGGTTGCCAGCAACATCCCCAGTAGGGGGTGTGCAGGAGGCAGCTGATCGATGTTTCTCTCTCATCGATGTTTCTAACTCTCTATCCCTCTCCCTTCCTCTCTGCAAAAAATCAATAAAATATTAGAAAAAAAAGAAGATCACTTGGTTTCAGTACGTAGCCCTCCTACACTCATGGGCTCTTAGCTTCTGAGCTGATATTTTTTTCATAATATTTGTTTCTCATAAGAATTTTTAAATTGGTAGAACTTGCTGATATTTAAAGTGGTGAAAGGGAAGTTGGGAGTGTGGCTCAAAGGTTCTTATTTCACCAAATTCAGGACTGTGGTACTTTCTGTGTAATCAGTGTCTTCAGCAGAATGGGGACCCCTGCAGCTGGCCAGGGAAACGTTGGTTCTTGGGTTTTGCCAGTGGAGGACAGAGGTAAAACTGGGCACCCTCGGTGGAGAGGAGACCCCTTGAGGGCACAGTACAGCAGGGCCCCATCTTCTGGGCTGGTGGTTTTAAACAGATCTTTGTAGATGTGGGGTGGTTGGGAACACTGAGGAGCTACACTGAGGAGGGATGGTGGAGATAACAGAAATTCTTGCTAAATTAGTAACTGCCTTCCTTCCCTCCCTCAAAAACAGATACGTGGTTGCAATAGGGTTAGAGTGTGGAAGGATTTGTTTATACACCTGGAAAAAGACTAACCAAGCTCCAGAAGTAAATGACTGGGCCCCCTGTGTGGAAACAAGCCAGAGGTATTTTCTTTCTATTTTTTGCTTCCATCATACTAGATAGAAATCATGAAATCTTTAGTGGCACATTTTACGCCATGTTTGCATGGAGAAGGACACAGATCTGTATTTGTAGTGCTTGCCACTAAGTGGTAACCCTGTGTTGTGTGGTTTATTTCTTGAAATTGATGTTTGTTAACTCTATTTTTAAGAATTCACTTAACCAAATTACTTGTTTGCATATTATCTTTACAGATTACACATTTAAAGCTAATCTCCAAATGACTTAACTGTTTTTAGTAATTAAATCCATCCTCACACAAAGATGAGCTGTCACTGATTGTACTCAAGTCATAGCCTGTATGGTATGAAACTGGAAGCAGTTCCTTTAGAAGGATTTCAGGAAGCATTGAGGCACAGCAGCACTGTGGAGATGTGAGTGACCTCCCAGAGGGGCCACTCGCAAAGACTCAGTCATATGGTGGCATAGCTTCTGGTGTGCTGATTTTAAATGTCTCAGACTTCAAGATTAACCTGTAGTCCTACCTTTGAACCTGAGAGTGGACAGGTGACAAGGACTTCTTGGTATTTGAAAGTCTAATTGGTGTGCTCTGTCATTTTCACGTTTACTGCCTTAAAATATAAGTCCTTTACTTTATTTCTTCTTGATTTGGATGCCTAATTTGCAGGTTAAACTTACAGAGAATATTATATTTTCATAGAGATTTATTAATAATCTATGTTTGAGAGCATTGTAGGTCTCTCTGCCTTGGGAGTGGGGATGGGATTTAATATGAGCATTAATATGGGCATTAATATGATCATCTTCAAGGTCATGCACTTGAAGATCACATTAAAGACCAAGGTTCTTTCACTGGGCAGTTTATTAAATCATTTACTGTCCTTCCTTACCCAGCAGTAGGTATGTTAGTAAGAGTCCATCCATGTCATAGGGGTGTCAGAAGAATAAAATAATCTAGAATATGTTGCAAAGCTGGAATTCTTAAAGAAACACATTCAGTAAAGTTATCTGAAAGGCTGATCTTAATAGCCATGTCATGAATTTCACTGATCATTAAAACAAAATTTGACGGAAAGTCATTATCTATTTCTTGCTCTTTTGGTGGTATCCTCGATTAGTCATTAAGTAAGAGATGTTTTCAAGGTTAGAATAAAATGACTAAAAAATTAGTGATGGTATTTTAAAACCTGTACATTGTGATTTTCAGGTTTTAATTTCATTTATGTTAATATTAATAGTAGGAGTATACTAGTTAAATTACATGTAGGTAAGCACCCAGTAAAATATTTTTTAGTCATGGAATACATTGATTTAATGCTTTCTCTGTCTTTGTTTTAGCCAAAGCCATACACTTGCTATCAAAAAATTATGCTGGAAGAATTGTAATGGAAAAACTGAGGAGAAGGAAGCAGAAGGCCCTGAGTGGTTACATTTTGCAAGTTGTGGTGAAGATCATACTGTGAAGATATACAAAGTAAACAGAGGTGCTCTGTAATGGACTTAATAACTACAAGCATATAATCATTAGTGTCTTAACATTTTTAAATCATGTAAATGGATAATCTGTCTTCATAATTTCATTGAGTTTCATTTGTAAGTCCTATAGGAGTATATTAATTTGTATCACAGACCTTTTGAAATCTGATGAAAGCTTCCGACTCTATTCAAAATTGTTTTATATACAGACATCCTCAGGACCTTCCCCATACCTTCCGGGATTCAGACCTGCATCCATATGTTTCAGATAAGAACTCTGTTCTTTCTTCATGACTGAACTTGCCTTTCTCTTTTCATATGCCCCTATTTGGGACATATCATTAATTATCTTCTTCAGAGGTAGGACATAGAAAATAAAAAAGAGGTTAAAGCTAGATTACTCAGTTTTTTTAAAACAGTTTTTGTAAATAGACCACACAAAGTGTGGTCTTGACTCCTTTTTCCCAGTACACACTAAACATTTTAGGAATTTGGCAGGCCATTGGGAGTTTGAAGTGTAGCCAGCCATTTCTTTCATTGTTTAAAAGTAGATGGGTTCTTCTTTTAGGGTTTGACTTAAAGCAGAATATCTGAACATTTAATCTGATAGATGAAGGGGCTAAAAAGTCAAGTTCTGAATCATTTGATTTTATGTGAAATCACAAATGAGTCATGAGAGTAAAGGACGTCCCCAGGAAGAGTGAGTAGTGGGAGCAAAGGGAAGAAGGTGAGAGAAACAGAGTGTTGGGTGTGCCAGCTGAGGTTTGGGAGGTGGGCATAGGAGTTGGAAGTTGGGGTGAGAGATGTTAAGAGGGGGTATGATCCCTGGCCAGTGTTACTCAGTGGTTAAAGCCTTGGCCTGTGCACAAAGGGTCTTGGGTTTGATTCCCGGTCAAAGGCACGTACCTTGGTTGCAGGTTCCTCAGCTCTGGTAGGGGCGCATGTGGGGCAGGAGGTGACCAGTCAATGTGTCTATTTCATGTAGATGTTTCTCTCCGCCCCCCCCCCCTTCTTTCTTCCTCCTCTCCCTTCCACTCTGTCTAAAAATCAATGGAAAAAATATCCTCGGATGAGGGTTTAAAAAAAAGAGGGAGTAGGAAGACTCAGGCGAGAGTGGAGGTTTGCCCTGATCCTCTTGGAACATGGAATCAAGGATATTTTATTCCATTGGATATTTTGAAGGGAATATTAAAAAAAAATTTTTTTAAGAGAACAGAAATTAATTGCATCACAGTCCTATATCAAGGTATCAGAAGGGCCACCACCCTCTGAGACTCTGGGTAGAATTCTTTCTTCCTTGCATCTTCCTTCTCCTCTCTTGTGAATCTATTGTAGGTTTTTTGCTGTGTGGTTACTGGAGCTTATATAAAACTTCATCTAGATATAAAAGTCCATTTTACACTGACTACAACTTTGATTTTATACAATAACTTCCCTTTTATTCCCTCCCCTTTATGTTGCTTTTTTTCTTCTGGAAATACACATTTTTAATGGAAGCAAAATGGGGCAACGGCATCACAGCCCACAGGGATTGAGCTTAGGCGAGGCAGGGCCGGTGCTGTGCCGGGGTCATGGAAGCCACAGCAGCCTGGCAGGACAGAGGGGGCGGGGGGGCCTGGCCGTGGGGGGCCTGCGAGGAGCCCAGGCTGCCAGCTTCAACCCTGGGGAGGAGTGGAGGATCTGGCCCAGCTGATTCTGTGAAAACCTCAAGGGTGGGCACCTGGCGGCTCCAACTGGCTCCTCAGCTTAATTACTTAATCACACCCCATGAGTAATCAATCAACCCACGAGTATTTAATCATAGCCTGCGAGCCGGATGCGAGTGAATGACCTGTCAACCAGTTTTTATGATGCGCACTGACCATCAGGGGGCAGATGATCAATGCAGGAACTACCCCCTGGTGGTCAGTGCGCTCCCACAGCAGGAGTGCTGCTCAGTGAGTTTACTGAGCGGCGGCGGCAGGCGCAATGTGGCCGGGATGTGTGGAGCAGCACAGGCTCCTCCCCAGCCGCCTGCCACTTCGTACACTACTATATCCCTCGGGAATGTCGGACTGCGGATTTTGGTCCCATCTTCGCAGGCTGTCCCATCTTTGCAGGCTGTCTGACATCCCCTTAGGGTTCCCAGATTGCGAGAAGGTGCAGGCCAGGCTGAGGGACCCCATCAGTGCATGAATGCGTGCACCGGGCCTCTAGCATTAAAATATTTTTCCATTGATTTTGAGAGAGAGTGGAAGGGAAGGAGAGAGACACAGAGATAAAAACATCAGAGAAACATCGATGTGAGAGAGAAACATCTATTGGTTGCCTC
Source organism: Myotis davidii (assembly GCF_000327345.1). Taxonomy (NCBI): domain Eukaryota; kingdom Metazoa; phylum Chordata; class Mammalia; order Chiroptera; family Vespertilionidae; genus Myotis; species Myotis davidii. Next base: position 6,968,073 of record NW_006292687.1, on the reverse strand, counting down.
CTGTACACACACCGACCGGGGCCAGGGATCTAGCCTGTAACTAAGGTACATGCCCTTGACTGGAATTGAACCTGTGACCATTCAAGACCTCTGGCTGACACTCTGACCACTGAGCCAAACCAGCTAGGGCAGGTAAAATTTATTTTAATGACACATTTAACCCAATGTATCCAAAATAGTATCATTTCAACATATCAATATAAAAGATTATTGATTATATTTTGTACAATATAAAGTGAATCTTACATTTAGGGCTCATCTCAGTTCTGACTAGCCACTTTTCAAGTGCTCAGTGGGTACCCATATTTGCAGTTCTAGACAATTGGGTCTGTATTTACTTGTGCATGTGTGTGTGTGTGTGTGTGTGTGTGCGCGCGCATGTGTAGTGAGCATCTGCGCTTCCCACCCTCAGAAGGCAGGACTCCCTGAACTGCTGTTTCCCTGCTTTATCAGCTGAAGGAGCTGAGCCTCTCACCCCACTGGCACTCGGGGAGTTGTTCAGATCCCATGCATGCTGGAGTTCACAGCAGATTTAGTCCTTCAGAGCCCTTTCCAGCATAGAATTCAAACCCTGAAGTTGCCCTGAGAGCAGGCCTAGTCTTGGAGAACTGAATCCATGGCTGGTTATTGTTTTGTTAGTTGAGCTTGTAGACAGTTTGCCCAAGTTGTCCTGAAGCATCTTCCTCAGTAATCCTCTGTGTCAGCAGTTGCCAACCTTTCGGATCTCACGGACCACCAGTTGGCGACCACTGCTCTGGGTAATCAGTTCAGTAAGCATTCAGAGGACTAGCTGCACACGGGGGCAGCCTGTGTTGTAATGTTACACACACAGGCTGTAATCTGCCGAAGGAGCACCCTTTGAACTTGTGGTAGTCATTTGAAATGTGAAAACAAAAAGGTAGTCTTGGAAGTTTGCTCTGGAGAAGCCAAGTGCTATTTCAGAATCTCCAGCCTGCCCTTCCCTGTTGTCCTGCTATCTTATTTTCATGGCTTGGTGCACAGCACAAAGTTCAGGTTGACGCGAAGTGCCAGCCTAAGCAGTTGCGGTCTCCTAACCTATATAGCTTTTCTAGACACAGGAGAGGTGACTAGGCTGTTCCAAGTACATGCTTACCCTGGACAGCAAGGGGCCAAATTACTGTCTTCCCAGTAGCCTCAGGGAAGCTAGTTATTGATTCCAAAGGGAAGATTTGGGAATTAGAGGGAGACAGCAAACTTAGGAGTGAAATAAAAGGGCAGAATCCCTCTCTTTAAAATTGGAAATCCTACACATCATAGAAAATCCTGGGTTGTCTAAGAGGAATGCACTGCCTTCTACCCACTTTTGTACAACATGAGCATCCTGAACTAATCATAGTGGGCAGGAGAAAACCACACATCTGATGTAGCAAGAGTCATGAGATGACTGTTGTGGAGCTGGAGGCAGGGTGGGTTCCATTAGGGCCACATGGCAGCTCTACATTGGGTGTTTTTCCAAAGTAAAATCGGTCAGGCACCCCACGAAAGCCCACTATCCAAGCCCATGAAAGCCTAAACCCCTGGGCATCGGATTTGCTTTCTTGTTCTCCACAGCATCTAGCACGGTGCCTTGTCAAATATTTGGCGAATTCAAGGGTAAGTTTGACAACATAGATGGCTGGCTGGCGGAGGAAGCATTGTCCAGTGTAATCCACCAGTCAGTAAACGGTATTGTCAGATCCTTTTCCTATCTTGGTGGCATAAAGAGCTAGAGGGCAAAGGGGATCCACCAGTCAGTAAACAGGGTATTGTCAGATCCTTTTCCTATGTTGGTGGCATAAAGAGCTAGAGGGCTAGAGGGAATCAACCCAAAAGGGACCAGGAAGTGGGGTGGCCTTCCCCTGAAGAACACAGGGAGGCACCAATCCCCAGAAAAGCAGCCTCAGGAAGATCCCTGTTCCGGGTCCACCCCTCTCCTGTGGTCTGCTTCCTAGGGGTGGGGTTTTGTTGTTTTGAACATGATGGGCTTAGATATAATGGAGCCTTGTTCCCAACCATGTCATGGTTCCGAGCTGCCCTTTTAGCTTCTATCCACAGGAAGGCCTCCAGTCATTTGGGAGGAGTTTCCTGGGCTTCCGATCTTTCTCTCCACTGCTCTTCAGTCATTGCACCAGAGCTTGGACTCTGCAGGCTTTGGGGAGAAACCTGCTCTGTTGCTTCCTCTCACTGATTCTGGCTGTGCAGGCCGCCTCTGGTTCCTCAGGTACCCAATACCCAGTAAGCAGGTTCTCACTGAGAGGGAGGTATGCATGTCACTCTAGCAGGAAGTACTAGATTAATTTCATTATCCAAGCCAAATCAGCCTACTCTGACCCCCCCCCCCTCCACCCCATCCCAATTACTTGGTAAGAAACTTGATCCATCATAATTGTGGCCCCCAGCTACCTCCATGGTCACGAGGCCTGGGGGTGTAAGCCAGTGGGAAAACATCTACCATTCCTCACCACGCGAGACTTAGCAATTATAATAGACTTTCTTCCCCATTGAAATAACACCTCATACCACCTAACTTCAGCCTTAGTTGCTTCCAAGGCACTTTCCTGTGGCTCCTCCCACCTCATACCTTCTCACCATCCAGTGGCTAGAGGCCAGGACCCCTTAAAAGTCTCTATCCCCAGGGCTCTGCCCTCTCCCTGAACACTCCCCAGCTCCTGTGATGACCCCTCCCATAAGATGTGTCTCCAGCCCCGGACAGTGCCCTTCCTGAGCTCTGGGCCCAAATCTGCACTTAGACATCCTAGACTGAGTTTCACACTGTCTATGCCTGAGCCCCTGCTCCCTGCATCCACCCAGTCACCCTGAGCCAGTCTTCCCTCCATCCCCTTTTGTCTCTGAATTCCATCACTCCTGCACCCTCTGGGCCTCTGTTCAGGCCCTCATTGCTCCTAACCAGGACTTGTGCCCAGTCTCTGCAGGACAGTGCCTCCTGTATCCTCCCACACCACTGCCCCTGCTCAGTGCCGCCCGGGGGTCAGACACAGTGCTGACCTGCAGGACTCCTGGTGTCTTCCTGCACTGCAGTCTGACTCACTGCTCATCCTCACGCCTCATCCCCACACAACCACAGTCAGTGCTTCAGCTGCATTGAACTTCCTGCTTCTGGGATTTTCTGAGCCTTTTCTACCTCCAGGCTTTTGCACATGAGTGCTGCCCTCCCTCCCTCACCTCCTCTTCCAGGACCCTCTGGGGTCCCCAGTGGGGAGGCTTTCATGGCTTCAGCCCTACCTTTGCTGAAGGCCCTTCTCCAGCACTCTGCAGTGTGGAAGGGTGATCTGACTGCCCGCCCATCTCCTTCATGTCCTCCTCAGGCCCAGAGGCTACCTTGTGGACTGATGTCTTCCCAGCACCTGCTGTGTTCCTAGCGGGAGCAGCTACCCAGGGAATGCTGAGTGAAGGCCCCTGACAAAGCCTGTTTCATCTTCAGTGATTCAAGGCTGGACAGTTGCCAGAAGTTGTAGCTGGTTTTCCTGCGCCCACTTCTCCCCACCCCATCCACCCTGGTCATTGCCATTAGACCAGTGGTTCTCAACCTTCCTAATGCCGCGACCCTTTAATACAGTTCCTCATGGGGACCTTTCAGTCCATAGGCCTACGCTCTATCCCCTGAGCCAAAGTGGTTAGGGCAACAATAGGTAAATATATATGTGTTTTCCGATGGTCTTAGGCAATCCCTGTGAAAGCGTCGTTTGACCCCCACAGGGGTCGCGACCCACAGGTTGGGAACCGCTGCATTAGCCAGTTCTGCCAAATCATCTTGCTTAAAAATCTTCAGAATAAAATTCCAGGCCCTTAGCCTGGCCCAAAGCCTTTCGAACTCTGCCCCCAAACCTGCCCCACCTTCTTCCTCCACCCTCCACCGCACAGACGCTGCTGGGAGGAGCTCCCCCGCCACTCCGCATTTTCTTCTGTGTGCCATCTAGCAAGTTATTCTTTCTCATATACCTGCTTATTTAATTGCTGAATCAGTAGTACAGGTAAGAGTGCTGTTCCTGGCACACAGAGACAGCTCCGTAACAGCTTCTGTTATCGTTGCCGGAAGTCACTTACTACAGGAGGAAGTGCAGTGGATAGGGGCTAAGATGGCATCAGAACCAAAGTTCTTGCTGGAAGTATCACCAGGAGGTATCAGAAAAGGGTGGCATGGGCATCACACGGACCCCACCCGGGGATGGAACCTGCAACCCGGGTACATGCTTTGATTGGGAATGGTGCCGGCGGCCCTCCTGACCCACCTGAGCAGCACCGGCCAGGGCGTCCTCTGCGCTTTTATCCAGGCAGCGCACACCGTTTGTTCTGGACATGGGCACCCTTCCCATCTTGTACCACCGCGGTGTTTCCAGAGTCAGTGGTCCACTCCTGGAGCCCCATGTCCGGTTCCCTGGCCCTGCCCACATCTGAACCCCTTACTTAGGACCCCAGCATGTTGCCCCGCTCCCCCCACGTGGTTCCACACCGTGCACTTCACCAGGGCCCCCAGGACTTGGTCCCCTTTCACTCCACTCCCCGATAGGCCCCCTACTTCACACCTGGGCCCTATTTCGGGCAGCTGACCGCCCGCCCCGAGCCTGGCCCCACACTTGCCGCAATCGTGTTCCGGGACCAGCCGCTCCGCTCGGGGGCATCCCGGACATAGGCGCGAAGGCGGAAAGGGACAGGCGCTCTCGTCCAGGTCTCCTCCTGGCTACCGGGTTCGGACTTGATTTACCAACCTCGTACATCTCCAATCTTACCCTCGCCTGCCTTTGCTCAGCCGCATTCTCAGAACGGCGAGCACACGCTCCTCCGGAAAGCGCCACCGGAGTCCCTGCAAACGCCCTGCCCCGCACACCGGATCCCGCCGCGGAGAGCGACGGTCCCCGGAGCCGCGAGGAGCTCGGACCCGGGGCAGTCCGCGGGGAGGGTTGCGAGGATGCCGAGCAGAAAATGCAATCTGCTGCTTCTCTCGCCGGCCTCCCCGTGGGACGCAGACAAGGAGAACTTAGCACTCCGGGTCCGGGCAGCTCCGTGCTCCGTGGGGACTCTCTTCTAAGCGACAACAGAAACGGGCATTCTCTCCCTGGCCCCAGGTGGGAAAAGGCAGGAAAAAGTGAAACTTCGTGAGTCAACGCGGCGCAGGCCAGCCCGGCCCGTCCCAGACGCGCCGCCCATCGCCGG
>NW_006292687.1:6941119-6962556 GCF_000327345.1 Myotis davidii | reverse complement strand
ACGCGGCTTCTAAGGAGTTTTCTGCTCCAGGTGGCAGCGCGTTGCCTAGTTTGGGGCGCATTTTGAATGGAAAGATTTGGAGGGACGTGCCCACGCGTCTGCTGCGTGGACACGGCTCCCTGAGGTCCCATCTGCAGCCCCGGGACTTCTTGCTGCTCTTGCTCCTTAGACTTTCCAGGGGTCTCCGGCGAACCTAGACCCTTCCACCTGTCCCCAACCTCCGCGAACAGGGCTCAGGGTTCTGCCGTCGAGTCTGCCGACTTTAAAGGTCCAGCTGGAAGCGGGGCAGCAAAACGCAGGGAAGTCCAGTGGCCGCGGCTGTCGGATGCTCCCCGGGTAGCGGAGCGCCGCGTGGGCGGTCAGGGCGCCTGGAAGACCGAGGCTGAGGCCGCTGGGCAGGGTCCCCCGCCCCAAAGCTGCGTTCCTGTCCGCTGAGATAGCTCACAGGCAGCTTTTATTTTCGAAACCTCCTTTTTCTCATTTTTGAACAACGCCTCTGCCCCCCAGCTCGCTGCGGGGCTGGAAGAATGAGCAAACTGTAAACTTTGAGCGCTGGGTACAAGGCGAGCCTGGAAATCGGACACGAGGTCGGGGTGCCTTTGAGTTCAGAAAGGTGGAACAGGCTGGGTAAGTGTGAAATCCGCCCCGAGCCGGCCCTGCGGCGGTTCCCAGCGCGTTACTGCAAGGCGGGCGCCCCCGCCTCGCCTCGCCCCGCCCCGCCCCGCAGGGTAGGATTGACCCTCTTGCTAGAGACCTTTGAGGGGCTTCCTGGAGCCCTGAGCAGGGCTGGTCCTCAGGTTCAGTGGCAGGTCGTGGTGCCGGCCCCCGGATTTGGGGTGTACGTGTTGCTTTGGTGAACATTTGGTGACTGCGCCTCCCTGTGGCAGGACACCAACCACGATTTGCATTTCATTAATCGGGTAGCTGATTCCAGCTCTTTGGGTTATTTGCTGAGGTTTCAGTTAGTGACTTTTTCCCCCCCGTTGGGGGCTTTGAGGGGTGTGGCCTTCTTTTTGCGTGTCGCAGCCTGTGGTTAAGGGGGGAGGCTCGGGTGGAAGGCGGGCCTTCTGCTCCACTCCCCACTGAGAGCAGCACATTCACCTGCGGGAGACAGACAGCCTTTGTCCCTCTACTTCCACCTTCTATCCCTGAGCGTTTTTATTATAGAAATCTCCTGCCCACTGAAATACACGGGTACACTGAACACCCACAGGTGCGGCGGGAGGGAGGGAGGTTTCCCTTCCATTTGAAGCAAGTCCCAAAGGCTGTAGCAATTCAGTCAGTAATTATTTTAGCACCTTATTCTCCTCCAGCTCTGACCCATGCCCATCCCCCCCCGCCCCTCCCCAAAAGTAGAGCTGTATTCTCTGGACACCTCCTTGTTTCACTCTTGTCCTTTAAGGAACAGCACCTCCCCCTTCAAATTCATAATTGGGATGTGACCGCCAGGATTTCAGGCTGGGCTTCAGAGCCCCTTTAACATCTACTGCACACGTGCTCCTACCCTTACTGTGGGGTTATCTCTGGATAAACCCATCACAAATTGAATATATCATAAGTGGAAAATGCATTGAATACACCTACCGAGCGCCATAGCTTAGCCTAGCCTACCTTGAATGTGCTCTGAACACTTGCCTTAACCCACAGTTGGGCATCAGTTGTTCACCCTCGCGATGGCATGGCTGACTGGGAGCCACAGCTCGCTACCACTGTTGAGTATCACAAGAGAAGATCGTACTGCATATCAATAGACCAGGAGAAGATCAAAATTCAAAGTATGGTTTCTGCTGAATGTGTATCGCTTTCATGCCATCATAAAGTAAAAAACAATTGTTAGGTCAAATCATCCTAAGTTGGGGACTATCTGCACTTGTGGTAGCGTTGTGTGCATCCTTATGTACCGTATTTGCCGGCGTATAAGACGATTTTTTGGCCCTGAAAAATATGCCTCCAAGTGGGGGGTCGTCTTATACGCCAGGTACACTTCAGATAGACTGCCCATAGTGCTTGCCCTGTGCCATAGTGGCCTCCCGATGCCCGCCCACTTCATTCCACATACCGTTCAGGCATCAGCAGCGCTGCTGGGTGTATGCTCGGCTGTTATGCGATTTTGCTGTTATGCGATTTTACCACACTCGCAAAATCGCACACAGCCGACCATACACCCAGTATGATAGCGCAAAATCACGAATCGCGATACCATACTGGGTGTATGGTTGGCTGTGTGCGATTTTGCGAGTGTGGTAAATTCGGGTTACCGTATATTTCTTTACATATGCATTGAAGATTCGCGATTTTGCGCTATCATGGTGCCTGTTAGAATGTTGAAGAGCTCGCACTTGCGCACTAGTGAGGTCCCAGGGAGATGCTGATGCAAGGGTGGACCAGACTGCTATAGTGACAGGGCGGGCAAACAGGGAGCAGGGACCAATCAAATCAGGCTTTGTATACAGCCAACAGCCAACCACAATACTGCCCCATTGTACAGTACAGCATAGAAAATGTCGACCAGTCAAACCCCTATCATCCCTATCATGGCACCAAGATGTCGTTGATGAACTTTTAATATCAGATGATGAAGAGGAGTGTGAAGGCTTTTAAGGTGAAACTGTCACGCCAGCAAAATTGCTAGGGACTTGCCCGGCACTTGCTCTCTACCTCTATTTGTTATCTTACTTCTATCATTGACAGTCCCTCTAGGTTGTGGGCTGCTTGCCTGTGTTCCTGAGAAGCATCTACGGTACCAGTCTATAGAGTGTGTTTTCTTTAGTGAATTACCGGTATGTTTACCGGTAATAAACTTGCACTGTTTTATGTATATGTTTGATTACATACAGCCTTGTGACAGTTTTCCTGCATGTCATAAGCATTTGAATATAAATTAAAATGTTAAAATCAAATCTGATATTGTTTTACCTTTTATTTGGTGTGTGGAAGGTGTGCGGAAGAGGGGGTAGTCTTATACGGCGAGTATATAACAAACTCTGTATTTTGAGTGGAAATGTTAGGGGGTCGTCTTATACGCCCAGTCGTCTTATACGCCGGCAAATACGGTATTTATCTGTTTATCTACTTAGTGCAAGTTCCCAGCATTTTCTCTACATTATGATTGAAGTAGGCTTTTGTGGACTAAACTCACCCCTCCCATCACTAGGAGTTTTGGAACATTTCCACTCCTTATAGGGCTGAGGAAAATCAAACAAACAAATCAAGCCAAAATAACATAACTTTTATGTCCTCTTCCTTCCCCATCACCCCAGAGATTTTCTGCAGGCTTGAGAATTGGTCTGGTTAAGTGGTAGTTCTGGATACTTAAATGCTTAACCTTTAAGTCTGAAATAGTTTGCCTAATCAATAGGATGGGAATTTCTTTGTCTTGGTGAAGGGAGCATATTCAATATGCAGACATAGTTCAAGTGATTCTTGAAGCTTCAGGGTGCTGATGGCCACAATTGATGGAACTGAGAGCTGAAGGAGCATGACCTAGAAGAGACACTGGAATTTCCTTTCTTGAAGACCTAATGCCAGTTGGCTTGGGGTAATTTGCCTTCTTCTAAGAACAGCTGAACCCTGTGGCATGTGTGCCAGGCACTGGACTGGGCCCTGTCATACACCAACTTATTTAATTTTCATCCCATTTGCAGATGAAGGAGTAGGGACTCAGAATGGCTAGCAGGATTTGATGAAGGTTGATTGACTTGGATTCTGCACTGTGAGCCACTGTGCTGCCTGACCTCCTAAGAGCAGATCTCTAGCTGAGTTAGATCTCTAGTTAGTTTTGCAACATGAGGTTCTGGACCAAAGGCCAGTGCAGCCTTCTCCCAAGTGGCTTCCTGGCCCTGTAGAAGTCTGTGGGCAAAGTGGTGCTGCCTCAGCAGCCCCTCAGGGTTCACATGTGTCCCGGGCTTCACACGAGCATCTTCCCCAGTGCCTGGGTGGATGGAAGCCTTTCTTTTGGTGTGTAATTTTGTATAACTGAATCTTCAGTTAAAGAGAATGTTACTTTAACAATCATTTTCTGGACTAGATAATACATTTACATGATAACAACATGCAATAAACTAGGACTGAAAGGAAATGTAATTAACCAGATAAAGGCCGTCTATAAACAAATAAGCAGAGCTAACATCATACTTAATGGTGAAAAACTGAAAGCTTTACCCCTAAGGTCAGGAACAAGACAAGGATGTCTGTTCTCACCACTTGTATTCAACATTGCACCAGAGGTTCTAGCCAGGATAGTTAGGCAAGAAAATGAATGGATCTATTTACATTGTATATTCTTGAAAATGTGTTTCTTTTTTTTTTATTGTTTTATTGCTTAAAGTATTACAAAGAGTATTACATATATCTTCTCCCCCCACCCCTGGCCCTTGACAATCCCCTGGCCTTCCCTACTCCCCAGTGTCTTATGTCCATTGGTTATGCTTATATGCACGCATACAAGTCCTTCAGTTGATCTCTTACCCCCTCCCTTCCTGCCCCCCAACCCTCCCCGGCCTTCCCATTGTAGTTTGACTGTTCGTTCGAGGCAGCTCTGCCTCTGTATCTATTTTTGTTCATAAGTTTATAATGGTCTTTATTATCCATAAATGAGTGAGATTTGAAAATGTGTTTCAGAGTTTGTTCTGCGTCAGTACTTTTAAAGTACCAGATGGGTGTACAATAATCCTTTATTTTAAATACATGGTGATGAACATTTAAGTCATTTCTGATCTTTCTCTATAGCAGACAGTGCTGCTTTGACAAAGATCAGAACGGAATATCCTCATAGACAGCCCATTTCATAAAAGCATGGTTATTTATAAGATAGAATAATTGATAGGTCAGAGAGTTTGCATTTTAAAGTATTACCAATATTGCCAAATTGCTCTCCATAAAGAAGTTGTACCACCCTAGCTGGTTTGCTCAGTGGATAGAGCTGTTGGCCTGTGGACTGAAGGGTCCCTGGTTTGATTTTGGTCCAGGGCACATGCCTGGGTTGTAGGCTCAATCCCCAGTAGGGGGCGTGCAGGAGGCAGCCTATAGATGATTCTCTCTCATCATTGATGTTTCTCTCTCTCTCTCCCTCTCCCTTTCTCCCTGAAATCAATAAAAATATATTTTAAAGAAAAGAAGTTGTACCAATTTGCCTTCCTACCAGCCATGTACCAGCTGGCCTGTTTTCCTACACCTTCACCCATGCAGTGAGTTAGTCGACCTTTTGATCTTGACCATCTGATGGTAAACTTCTTAATTTGCCTTTCTCTGTTTGTGAGAGGCCGGAAAGATCATGTAAATTACTATTGTTCTCTGATGAGCTGGATGCTTTAGAGCAGCGGTTCTCAACCTGTGGGTCGCGACCCCTTTGGTGGTCGAACGACCCTTTCACAGGGGTCGCCTAAGACCATCCTGCACATCAGATATTTACATTACGATTCATAACAATAGCAACATTACAGTTATGAAGTAGCAACGAAAATAATTTTATAGTTGGGTCACAACATGAGGCACTGTATTTAAAGGGCCAGAAGGTTGAGAGAGATGTAGAATTCACCACAGAGAGCAGAATCAGGTCTCCAGGCCAAGGAAGCTGCACAGAAACGCAGAAGAGGGTGTGAGTCAGAAGGTGAACTAGCTTTAGGGTCATTAACCAGAGCCATCTGTTGGGCTCCTCCTTTGTGTGAGAAACTCCCAGGTTCCTAAGAGCAGGTTAGTCAGGAAGACGTCAGGACTCATTAACTATTGAAAGTGCAGTTCTTCCATTGCTCACGTCTGCACTTGGATTTAGAAGCACATCGAGAGGCTGGGAGAGAGGAGTGGCCTGATGTTATGCCCAAACGCATGCTATGGGCACTGCTCATGCTCACACAAACCAGATCTAGGTGCAGGGAGTGGAAAACCTCTGAAAAATAACCACAGCTTTGTTCTGTGCTTTCTCTCAGGAACTGTCTACCTTGACCATGCAGGAGCCACGCTATTCCCCGAGAGCCAGCTCAGGAGCTTCACTCGTGATCTCCTGGAGAATGTTTATGGTAAAGAAGAACACACCATCACTGATTCTTGCATTGGGCGTTAGCCAACTACATTCAGTGGATAGGTCTCTGCTTAATAAATGTTGGGTTAATAGACTGGGACTGAGCCGGGACCCAGAGCTGAATAAGCAGGCAAACACATGTCATTCCTTACAACACGCGTGCGGCCAGGATGGGGTAACTGGCTCAGGGGCATGTGTGTCCCTTCCAGAGGAAAGGCACAGGGGCACAAGGTGCTGTATTTGGTGGTGGGATGGCCTCTGGGACTGGCACTGTACACAGAGAGGGACAACAGGGGGAACATGCATGCATTCACTCACTCCATAAATATTTGTCAGCCACTCTGGTGTCGGGGGCATGGTGCAAATGGGCACAAAGTAAGCAGTCCCTGCCTTCATGGACTCTGGTCTAGTTAGGGCTAGACCTCAAGTCAGGGATCCCCAAGTAAATGTTAATTACCAACGCTGTGAAGGGCTGTGAACCGAAGGCCTCTGGGCCATGAGGTCTGGACCTGCAGAGTGACAGCAGGTGGGCAGTGTGAGCGGCAGGGAAATTTCCTCAGGAGCGGGCTCGATGCTGGAGGAGGAGCAGGAATTCCCTCGGAAGAGTCAGGAGAAGGGCAAAGGGAACAAATGAGCCAGGACCCTGCTGTGGTTTCAGGAACCAGCCCAGGAACTCAGAGGGAGGCATGAATGGAAGGGCAGGTAGGTACCTTATAGGTCTCTGTAGAGCTTGAACTTTATTCTAGAAATGATGGCCAGTCACTGAAAGCATTGATCAGCAGCACAATGTGATCAGGAGATAACTTTGGAAAGCGATGTTGAAAAACAGTAGTAGCAGGTGTAACCATGGTAATGATAATAGCAATAAATGATAATAATAACCTGTACTGAGCACTCATTGTGCTTCAGGTACTGTTCCAAATGCTTTGTCTGTATTATCTCTCCATCCTCAGGGCAAGCTCAGGCGCAGGTTCTGTTATCTCTCCTGCTGTCCAAGGGAGGAAACTGCCCGGGGAGGCAGGTCATTACTCTGAGGCCACATTGTCAGGAAGCGCTGGGGCTGGGGCAGTCAGGGCAGCTGCGTTTCTAGGCAGCTTGGCTCCCTGGAGTTAATGAACAGAACTGGGCTGGCCACCTGTTGGGAAACTGGTAGAAGAGGTTCTCGTATTGGCTGACTTCCAGTTCCAAAGGCTCTTCCTAGACCCTGTCTTGTTTGTTTTACTTGCTTTGTTTGTTTAGCAGGTTTTTTTTTTAAAAAAATTTTTTTTAAATTGATTTCAGAGAGAAAGGGAGAGGAAGAGAGAGAGAGAGAAGCATCAATGATGAGAGAGAATCATTGATTGCCTGCCTCCTGCATGCCTCACAATGGGGATCTAGCCCACAACTTGGATATGTGCCCTGACCGAGAATTGAACTATGACCTTCTAGTTCATAGGTCTACGCTCATCAACTGAGCCATGCCGACTGGGCCAGATTCCTTGAGTTATATTTTATATCCATAAAATTCACATATTTCAAGTGTACAATTCAGTGATTTTTAGTCTAACTATAAATCATTTAGAATATTTTCATTCCCCCAATAAAATCTCCGATGCCCATTCACAGTTGATCTCTGTTGCTCCCCCAACCCCTCAACCTGCCCCTCTCTCTCCCCTCACTCTCACCCCAAGCCACCAATGATCTACTACTTTCTGTATCTTTATATAGTCATCTTTGCTGGACATCTATATATATATAAAAGGTTAATATGCAAAGTGTCCCCTCTGGAGTTTGATCAGGAGACCCGGAGTTCGATCACTTGCTATGATGTGTGCCGACCACCAGGGGGCAGCACAGCATGAAGGAAGGCCTCAGCCAGCAGCGGGGGAAGGAAGGCCCTAGCTGGCAGCTGGAAGGCCCCAATTGGCCCTGATTGCCAGCCAGTCATAGGGACCCTACCCATGCATGAATTTTGTGCACCAGGCCTTTAGTTTTATATAAGTGGATCATGCAATATGTGATCTCTGTGTCTGATGTCTTTTTTTTTTTAAATCTTTATTGTTGAAAGTCTTACATATGTCCCCTTCTTTTCCTCCATTTGACCCCTTGTAGCCCACCCCCACTTAGCATGCTTTTGAAGTTCATGCATGACATAGTCCAGCCGTGGGCAAACTACGGCCCGTTTGAAATGAATAAAACTATTGAAAAAAAAAGACCGTACCCTTTTATGTAATGATGTTTACTTTGAATTTACATTAGTTCACACAAACACTACATCCATGCTTTTGTTCCGGCCCTCCGGTCCAGTTTAAGAACCCATTGTGGCCCTCGAGTCAGAAAGTTTGCCCACCCCTGACATAGTCAGTAGTTTTTTCCTCTTTATTGCCAAATAATTTTTCATTGTATGGATATGTTACATTTTATCTATCTGTTCACCAATTGATTGACATTTATGTTCCCAGAATTTAGCTTTACAAATAGAGCTGCTATGAACATTCTTGTGCATGAATCTTTGTGTGGACATGTTTCCATTTCTATTGAGTATGTAGGAGTGGAATCATATAATAGTTTTATGCTTAACTTTTTGAGAAACCACAGGAGAGGATTTTGGATGAACAGAAAAGGAGAGATCATAAGTAGTGAGTGACTGATGGCCTTGCCTTTGTAACCCCCCAGGTAACCCTCACAGCCAGAGCATCAGCAGCAAGCTCACCCAGGACACCGTGGAGCAGGTGCGCTACAGGTGAGCGGCAGGGAGGCTCTCCTAGTGCATGGGCATGCTTCCCACACCTGCCCACATCCCAGGCAATGAACTGGTTTCAGGAAGGTCACATTCAGTTAAATGGCCACACACACAATGATAAAGATCAGGGTCTGAGGTTGGGAAGGTGAGAGTGAGCAGGTGCCAATGGGGGCCGACCAGGAGCACAGGGAGGCAGCTGAGGTGTGTACCGCGGTGTGTGTGGCTCTGGGCTGCTGCCCTCGTTCCTGGGCACCAGAGTGATAAGGAGTGACACAGGTCCTAAGTCTTGTTTTTAGAGAGAATAAAAACAGTTTCTCTGGTTTTCCTTTTCATGTTTCATTAGGCATCTTGTTTTATTCATCCCCCTTTTTACTAATATTTGCACATCAAACAGCTCTGTATTTTTCCACATGTAGTAATTAGCGTTCGGGAAATAATTTCCAAGAGGTACCTAAAGTTACTTGAATTGATACAATTTCAAATTATTTCCAATTTGAAACGGATACTGGGTTGCCAGTATTAAAAAGCAACGTGAAACAAGCTGGGGACTTAAAACTTAAGGTGGAGCCAGAGTAGACCAAGGGGGGAAGGTATTTTCAACTAAGGCTAAGGCAGCTGAGGGTTCTCAGCTCCTCCGTGGGGGCGGGGACCTGGGAGGCAGGTGATTTTGCCAGTTTGAATCCGTTGGTCGTCTCTTCCCACACCTGCTCTGACTTCACGGTGATGGCAGAGCCTCTCTGAGTTTGTTCTAGCTATTCAGGCAGAGAGGTGCATGTGTAGCGGGAATGCAGCTCATTGCAAACAGAGCGCTGAGTGAGCCCAGCCGCCGCGATGCTGTGTTTTCCAGGGTCCTGGCGCACTTCCACGCCTCCCCAGAGGACTACAGCGTGATTTTCACCGCCGGGAGCACGGCTGCCCTTAAACTGGTGGCGGAAGCCTTCCCGTGGGTGTCCCGGGGCCCCGGGAGCAGCGGGAGCCTGTTCTGTTACCTCACCGACAGCCACACCTCCGTGGTGGGCATGCGGATGGTCGCCACAGCCAGGGGTGTCACTTCCATCCCGGTCAGGCCGGAGGACATGTGGTCGGCGGAGAAACGGGGTGCTGCCGCCAGCGACCCCGACTGCCAGCTTCCGCATCTCTTCTGTTATCCGGCTCAGAGTAACTTCTCTGGCACCCGGTACCCTCTGTCCTGGATAGGAGAGGTCAGGGCGGGGCGCATGTGCCCGGTGAGCGCGCCCGCACCCGGGCGGTGGTTCGTGCTGCTGGACGCAGCCTCCTACGCCAGCACCTCCCCTTTGGACCTGTCGGCGCACCCGGCGGATTTCGTCTCCCTCTCCTTCTACAAGATCTTCGGCTTCCCCACCGGCCTGGGGGCGCTGCTGGTGCACAATCGGGTGGCTCCCCTGCTGAAGAAAACCTACTTTGGAGGAGGCACAGCCGCTGCATACCTGGCGGGAGAAGACTTCTACATCCCCAGGCCATCGGTGGCAGAAAGGTCACCTCGCGTGGGAGTGGCTGGGGCAGAGTCCAGAAGTCTGGGGTCTGGCTGTGCAGCCTGTAGGGTTGTGCAGGGGGGTCGGGGGGTGGGGGGCTGGGCCACTGGGGTCAGGGTCGGCCGTTCCTGGCAGGGACGAAGGCTGGGCAGGCTCAGATGTGGGAGGCAGAGGCCACAGCGCAGTGAACTCTGCTCCCGTTTGCGGGGCCCCTTTAGCGGTGGGAGCACAAGGGCTGCGGGTGAGGGCTGCACGCAGAAGAGGTGAGAGGACCTCACAGAGGAAGGAGGGAGGCCCCAGGCCTTTGCACAGAGTGCTGGAGAGGGGTGTCTATGAAAGCAGCGATTTGGGCGGTTTTGAACAATCGTGCACACAGGTTGACAGCATAGCTGGCTTTCAGCAGCTAGAATCAGCTCAGCTTGGCCCTGGTTAATAGGAGGAATCAATTCAACGAGAGGCCACCAGGCTTGTGGGCACCGTGAACAGCTGCCTCTGTGAGCCCCGCTGTGCGCTACAAAGGACAGTGGAGGGCAGGCAGCTACTTGGCATCCAGTGGCACAGGCCTCTGCTGGGGTTTTCCCAGGCGGCAGGGCAGGCGTCTGGTTCATGCTCAGGAATTTCCCAGATGTGAGAGGCCGAAACTGGTAGCTGGGAACTCGGGGTTCCGCTGGTTCCAACAGGAGGGGGTGCCGCGGGGTTGGGGTAGGTTGGGTCACCTGCTGGTGTCTGAGAAGGCCTGGGGCCTGGATGGGAAGGGGGTCAGATCCCCCACAGACCCAGGTGCAGACTCCAGGGTCCTGCAGAGAAGGAGGTGGCTTTGGCAGTAGAGTTGTTGGTTATGGGTCTAGGCCCCAGAGCTGGTTTCACTGGGGAGCGAGTCCTGACTCCAACACACCCCAGCTGTGTGGGCAGGGGCATGTGGCTTGATCTCTGCACCTCCTGTTTTTCCCATAAAGTGGGTCTCTAGCCTTGGCCGGTGTGGCTCAGTTGGTTCAGTGTCATCCCATAGACCGAAAGGTTGCCGGTTCAATTCCTGGTCAGGGCACATACCTAGGTTGTGGGTTTGATCCCCGGTTGGGGCACATATGGGAAGGCACTAATTGATGTTTCTCCCTCACACTGATTTTTTTCCCTCTCGCTCTTCCCCTCTCTCTCAAATCAACAAGCATGTCCTCGGGCGAGGATTAAAAATAAAAAAAAGTGGTTCTCTAAAAGGATACAGTTCTTTAGCGCTAATAGGTGAAGCACCAAGATGGAGTTGGCATAAATACATTGTGAGGCTATTTGATGTCTCTTTTATTGAGAACATCCCATAGTTGGGGGACTCTAAAACAGAAACACTAATGTAAAGCCTTTTGAATACAAGTGTGATAAGTTAATGTGTAACATAATTAAGTGAGAAAAGAAAGACAGGCACAACATATAAATTAAAGGCAGAAGAACATGACAACCCAAACTTTATTGAGCCAATAGGCAGAGAGAAGTGGGCAGCTTGTTCCAGGCGGTGTGGGTGGGCTGGGCTGGCCCAGACCACTGTCCTTCCATTTGGGTGGGTTGTCTTACAGCAGCTGCCACACCGCGACTCCCAGCAAGCTGAATTTTTTTCCTGTGAACTTAGGACTAGAACTCAAGAAATTTAATACACAACTTACATGTTTCTTGAGCATGTTACCTAGACCATGTGTGCAAAGCCCTCTGTCCCGAGGAGGAGTGTGATGCTTACGAGGCAGCAGGGAGAAGGTGTTCACAGATGTGGCCGAGCCCGAGTCATTACACGCCACACATGCACGTGGAGACGCGACCCCGCTTGACTCCTTCCCTCACTCTGGTTACAGGTTTGAGGATGGCACCATCCCGTTCCTTGACGTGATAGCGCTCAAACACGGATTTGATGCCCTAGAGCGCCTCACAGGTAGGGGGACATTGTTATCCTGTGGAATTTGCTCCCGTAGCCCACGTCCTCCTGGGAGCCCAGCCGGGGTGACTCAGATGAAGGAGTGGGTGTGTGACCGGCTAATGGCCGCTGTACAGAGCCCGCCTTTAGAGCCAGCGCTAAAGAACTTCTAAGTGATTCCTGAGGCAAAAGCAAGGGCCTGAGGCTTTTTTGTCAGTTACAGAGCATTGTTACAGGTAAGAGGCAGCCCGAGGCAGGAAGGGACTAGCCTCAAAGGAGCAGGGGAGACGTCGGCTCCTGCACTGGGACCGGTTACAGGTCCCGATACCTTCCTCCGCTCTGACCTTGCTGGGTGCCCCCTGCCCCCGCCCCCGCTCCCGGGATACATGGCTGGCCTGCTTATCCACGGAGGCGCTTGTGCTCAGAGAGGCCGAGTGCCTTCTCCAGGGCCAGGGAGCCGGCAAGTGGGAGGCCTGGATTTAAACCCAGGACAACTAAGGCCTGACCCGAGCCTCCAACGCGATGCCTGCTACTGGCCTTTGCACGTTTCTCACATGACGAGCGCTTAGGGGTGTGGGCAGATTGGGGCGCTCACTGTAGGCTGACACAGACAGATGGGCAGATTGGGGCGCTCACTGTAGGCTGACACAGACAGATGCCACTTCCCATCCCCTGGGGCTTGACCCAAAGGTACAGGCCTGGAGGAACCTCCTTCTGGTGAGCCGGGCATCCGCTGTCCTGCTATGCTCCTTCTAGAGCAGCGGTTCTCAACCTGTGGGTCACGACCCCTTTGGGGTCGAACAACCCTTTCACGGGGGTTGCCTAAGACCATCGGAAAACACATATATAATTACATATTGTTTTGGTGATTAATCACTATGCTTTAATTATGTTCAATTTGTAACAATGAAATTGGGGGTCACCACAACATGAGGAACTGTATTAAAGGGTCGTGGCATTAGGAAGGTTGAGAACCACTGTTCTAGAGGCTGAGCTTCTAGAGCTGGCGGCACCACTTGAACCACCATGTGGAGAGGGCTCTGAGGTGAACCAGGGGCGTGACTTTATGGTTAGGCAGCCCTTTCTCTGTCTCTTATTTCACAGTCTTGGGACCCTGCAGGCCTTAGCCCAACATGGGAGGCAGACGGGCCTCATGGGAGGAGAGAGGTGCCCTGCAGGGAGGTGGGTGGGCATCATCCAGGACACTGAAAATGAGCACTTTCCCCAGGAAAGATATCACATGGCCCTCAAATGCAAGTGGCAGGGTCTGACAGGGCCAGGGCACCTTGAAAGTAGATCGACAATTTCAGTTTTCCAATAAAGCAAACCCCGATTTTTCCAACTTAATTTTTTAAAAATGATTGTAGTAAGCCTGTACGATATATCTATCTATCTATCTATCTATCTATCTATCTATCTATCTATCTCAGGTGTTCCCATGGGAAAATTCAGCCATGGAAACTTGTTTAGTACCAAAGACCTAAACATTTATCGTATGGGCAGTACCAAATATTTATAAGTATTTAAAATTATTAATATCAGGTCCAAGTTTGCCAGTTATAATAACCTCTCTTTTAAGAAACGAGAATGAATGTTATATAAGCTACTAATTCTCTCTGGCGTTTTCTCCTGTGTTCGAGGTGGCATGGAGAATGTGCAGCAGCACACCTTCACCCTGGCTCGGTACACCTATGCCGCCCTGTGCTCCCTCCGGTACCCCAACGGGGCCCCGGTGGTGCGCATCTACAGCGACTCTGAGTTCCGCAGCCCCGAGGCGCAGGGCCCAGTCATCAATTTTAACGTGCTCGACGCCAGCGGGAACGTCGTGGGTTACTCCCAGGTGGGTTTTCTTTCTGTTGCACCCACCTGTTCACAGCAGGATCGCTCTTGTCTGGGACTCAGCAGCCTCCCCAATCTGGAAACGTGCAGTCAAGGCCTCGGACCTTGGCAGAAGCTGTGACGAAGCCCAGATTCGGCTGCGGAGGCCAGGCCCTGCCTAGGAAGCTCTTTGCAAGCATGCCTGCTTAGTCCTTCAGCCCTCTTTATCCAGCCAGTAGTCAACTGCAAGTGGGAAGAGAGAGGCGCGTCTCTGACAGCAGTGCAAAGGGACAGAGCTGCTAGCAAAGAGGACGCCCTAAAGTCCTGTGAACAGGAAAGCAGTGGAGACCAAGCGCCATGTCCAAGGTCATTGATGTAGACAACTTGGTAGCCCCAATGGCACTCGAGAGCATATCACAGTGTCATGCAAAGTCATAGGTGCGCTCTCACCATTTGTTTGCATGTTGCTTGCAACTCAGAACTCTTTTTTTCTTTTATGACAAGTGGAAACAACGTCCTTAGTACCACAGAAGCCCTTGCTTGTGCCATGGCTCACACATAGCATGAGTTCAAAGGCTTTGGTAGGTTGGTTGTAAAGGCGTTTCTGCAGGTATATCCTTTGTGTCTATTTTCTCATGAAAACAGTGCTGGTAGTGCTCTGTAAGTCAGGAACTGCTTGCATTCTTGCCATAGTTGAGTAAGCTGGTCACTGGCCAGTCTTTTAAAACATCTGAAGTCACACCAAGCACTCAGACATGGCGGTTGTCGGTCACCGGATGGAGTGTTACAGACTGGGCGTGGGGAGCCCGGGTCCTTCCCGGAGCCCGGGTTCCTGCAGCTGCTCTGCGAGGAGCAGATGTGACCATCAGATACCTTTGGAAGACGGTTGTCTTCTTCCCTGGAAAGCTGCTATCCCCACACACCTTTATCAAACCCAGAATTTCTCAAACAAAATCCATTTCTCAAGGAATAATTTTTTCCTCTTCTGAATAGCCACAAACTTTCTGAGGAATAAACTTGAGAAATATTCTTCTGGGTTTTCACTGGTGTTGGGGACACAACCATCTCTTGGGTAGGTTGACTGCAGACCCCCTAGAGCCCCTTAGCCATACACCCGAAGAAGCAGCCCCAAAACTACTCAGAAGCATGTAATTTGAATTGTGTGTGTGTGTGTGTGTGTGTGTGTGAAAAATGCATGGAGACAAAAGGTTTGTCTTCTTTGATATGCTATTTTAGGTCATTGGTAAAATAAGTTTTATTCTTTAAAAAATGTATTTGTATTGATTTCAGAGAGGAAGGGGGAGGGAGAGAAAGATAGAAACATCAATGATGAGAGAGAATAATTGATCAGCTGCCTCCTGCATGCCCCACCCTGGGGATCAAGCCTGCAATCCAGGCATGTGCTCTGAATGTGAATCAAACTGTGACCTCCTGATTCATAGGTCGACACTCAACCACTGAACCACGCCGGTTGGGAAAATAAGTTTTCTTCTTAAACCTAAACTCAGCTTATGTTTCCTGAGGGGTAGAGGAAGATGGTGTGAAGTGCGCTGTGGCAGGTAGCGCGGGGAAGAATTCCCATTTGCTCAGAGATGCTTCAAAGAAGAGGGACCGGCAGGGAGAGGGAGCGGCCTGTCCAGGCTCCTCACTGACTGCACCAGGAATGTCATTCCCACAGCCGAGTGTCTCCCTCTGTGCGTTTGTGGAGGAAGCTGGTCCCACGCGTAGATTCCGGGGCTGAGGCCTGGCCAGCTGTGCCGGTGCAGGAAGCCCCGCTGTGTTCCTCCTGGGCTGAAGGAGCTTCACAGTGTGGGGACCAGATGGTGTCTTGGTTGGGTTTGGCTGTCTCTTTCCGGAGTGTGTAAAAAAAATGTAGCCTTCTCTGAGAAGCCTTTGGGTTCATGTTTTAGACATCCAGGCCTCCTATTTTCATTCTGGATTCAGATTCTGACTGTCCCTTGCTGGCTCTGGGCGCTTGGGGAAGTTAATTCAAACTCTCCATGTCTATATGAAGTGGGGGTAACAATGCACCTTGCTGATAGTGTTGTCATGAGGATTAAATGAGAGACACAGACAGCCCCTTAGTACAAGGCCTGGGATGAAGCAAATGCTCAATAAACATTGAGCACAAAGGCTTCTGGGCGGGGAGTCTTGGGTGCTACCTGGTGGTCAGGCCTGTTCCTCCCCCTTCCTGGATGCAGGGCTCATCCAGCCACAGCAACTGCACCTCGCTGGGCACAGAACAGGCCTGCGTGGGACTCAGCAGGGTTGAGAGGGAGAGAAAACTCAGCCATGATGGGAAATTTGGGTGAAGGGAAGTATGGCCCAAACAGCATCTTTTACTACATCCTCTTCTGGGGGGGGTTCCTGTCTCTTCCCCTTGACTCTTGGTGGGTTTACGACTTGCTTATAACCAATAGAATGTCCCAGGTGATATTGGATGCCTTTGGGGGCTAGGTCAGGAAAACTGATGCCCGTTGGCCTTCTTCCCTGGGTCACTCGCTTTTGGAGCCCTGAGTGACCATGTAAGCAGTCTTCCCTGAGGCTGTCCTGCTGTGAGGAAGCCAAGCCCGGGAGAGGCCACGGGTGGGCACTATATGGTGGCAGTGCTGTTTCGAGCCCGCCTCGCTGGGGAGGCCAGAAGCACACATGAGTCAGCCAGTCTCCAGGTGATTCCACCCTCCAAAGCCACCTCAATCCCTGCTTTTGAGTCCCCCCAACCGAGACTTGAGAAATTAAGAATCAGAGTCAGGTCACCCTCTCTGCCCTTTCTCAATTCCTGACCCACCGTAGCCGGGAGCACAATAAAATGGTTGTTTTATTCCACCAAGTTTGGGTGGCTTGCTTCGCAGCAATGATAACTAGGAGTGGGTGGGGAGAAGGGTGCCACGGTGACATCTGATTTAGTGTGGCGGGAGTTGGGGTCGGGGAGTGAGGCGCTTCCCTAGGGGCACCATTGCCACTAATCCCTTACTAGAGTGCTGTTCTCAGAATGTCCACCAGAGGGCGCTTTTGCAACAAATCCCTTCCACCCTGGGAATAGGGTTGGCTAGATCCAGAGGTGCTGCCTGGTCTCATCTCAGATTCCGAGATGTCATGATCGGATTTCCACATCACTGAGCTGTTCCTGAGGGAAAAGGAGTGGAGTTGTTTTCGGAGGCCTCCTGGTTCAGCCCAGAGAATAGCTTCTTCTCATTCTGATAGTCCAGGGGAGACAGCCATGGTCTTGACAAGAGAGGTACCATTGCCAGCACTGCCCAGCCAGGGCCCAGGCTGGCCCAGGTGACCTGTGGTCTGCAGAGGGCGCCCTATCCTCGTGGCTGCTCTGGCGACCCAACATGTGACTTCCCAGGGAGGAAAGTTCAAGGGCTTACCCCACTGGTCAAGCTGTATTTGTCTCCCTGAACGCAGTTAGGTGACTCCCCTGAATTTAACCTGAGTCACCGGGGCTGAGGCCCCTCACTGGGCCTCCAGGCCCTTGGAGGAACGGAGCCCTTGGCCCACAGCAGAAGAGCTGGGCCAAATGCCCCCCATGCTAACCCTGCCTGTGTGTCTTGAGTGAATGTGAATCACCTCCCTGCGCTGCCAGGGGGACAGGAAAGCACGTTGGAACTTCTGGATTAAACAGCAGTTCTGAGATTCAGCCCAAAGTTAGGACATTATGAAAAGCAAATTGATAACACACAGGCTCAACACAGTGATGTCTTCACTCCAGGCTGTGAGCTGCTCTGAGTGGTAGCTCAGCTGGGCCTGCTCTGGAATCAACCCTGTGGCAGAGGGTGCCAGGGGCTGCCCATGTTGTGCTCAGGTTCTGTACTTATTCATCTCGCTTGAAATGCGTGGGCCCTAACTTGGAATTTGGCCTAAACTCGATACGTTCTCTCTGTATTTTTTTTTAAGTAGTTTTTTTTGATAGGGGGAGAGAGAGAGAGAGAGAGAGGGAGAGAGAGAGAGAAAGAGAAAGAGAAAGGTTTGTTGTTCCACTTATTTATGCATTCATTGGTTGATTCTTGTATGTGTCCTGACCGGGACTGAACCCCCAACCTTGGTGTATCAGGATGATGCTCTAACCAATCAAGCTACCTGGCCAGGGCGATACTTTCTCTTTTCTCAGGCAAACATCTCTATCCCACTGGATAAATCTCAATGATCAGTAACATCTTAGACAATGTGTTTAGTAAACTTGTGAAGATCATGGCACTTTAGAACAAACTTGCAGGCTCCTGTTTTCATTTTATTGTTAGGAAAGAGAGGTCCAGATAGTGACCCAAAACTCTCCCAGGCCACTAACGCCGGCCATTCCTCACCTGGTTCCGTGTCACATTCAACCCGCAGGTGGAGAAGATGGCCAGTCTTTTCAACATCCAGGTGCGCACTGGCTGCTTCTGCAACACGGGGGCCTGCCAGCGGCACCTGGGGATCAGCGACGAGATGGTCAAGAAACACCTTCAGGTGGGTGTCAGGCCCTGCGGCCCAGAGGCCCAGACGCTTGCCAGCAACACCCCAGGGTGGTGCCCCCGAGAATCCCGGAGGCTGGCCTCGTGTTGTGTGGCGCTGGCTCATTTTCTAAACCCACCCTGTGGATGTGCAAAGGAAGCAGATCAACAAACATGGAAAATGCTTCCGGATGGTATCTCCATAAGTCATTTGTTACTTTGAAGGCAAAATGTAAAGGCTGAAGAGGGGTTTTGACAGGGGGCGCTTAATTAGTCCAGTCCGATCAGGGTGAAAATCTCCAAGCTGGAGTCTCCTTTTTCTGGGCTGGGTGAGGGGGGACCCTTCCAGGGGCGTCCTGCATCCATCAGAACTGCCCCCCCCCCACCTCCACTGAGGATTTCACTTCAAGGGAAAGCTGTTTGAAACCCTTTCATAACAGTTTGAGTGGCAGAGAGCCCTCATTTATTTAGGAATAGTTTCAACTTGAGTTTTGTTTGGTTGCCAGTAAATATCGCATATATTAGATCCCGACCAACCACGACCAGTTTTATTTGAGAAGAGAGAGAGGGAAGCTCAGAACACAAACAGGGAAGTCCAGGTGTGATGTTTGATCCTGTGGAATGAGTGCGGGGGGGGCCCCCCTCCCTGGAGGACTGACCCGGATTAGGTGCTGGGGAGGGGGCGTCCTGGGCAGTGACCAGCACCGGGGCGCTGAGCTCTGAGAGGCATGGGGACCTCTCACCTTTCTTCCGCTGCTGCCCAGCATGGACCCTTGAGCTTCCTTTGGCTTTGGCTCACGTAGTGGCCTCAGGAGGGTGGTTGATAGGGCAGCAGCTCAAAGGGCAGCTGCCAGGGATGCAGGCCTCCCTGGTTCTGAAAGGCTGAGGGTGTGGCCAGCGGGTGTCCTCCCACCTTAGCCCTGGGTAGACCCTGAAGGTGAGCCCTGGGCGCTGCGGGAGCTTTCGTCATCTTTCCGTACCCCTCTCTGCCAGTGGGCTCTGTGCGCAGCTCGCAGCCTCAGTAGATGCTTTCCGCGAAGTGTTTCCTTTAAGCCAGCGGTTCTCAACCTGTGGGTCGCGGCCCCTTTGGTGGTCGAATAGGGGTCGCCTAAGACCATCTGCATATCAGATATTTACATTACGATTCATAACAGTAGCAACATTACAGTTATGAAGTAGCAACAAAAATAATTTTACGGTTGGGTCACAACATGAGGAACTGTATTTAAAGGGCCAGAAGGTTGAGAACCACTGCTTTAAGCTTTTAATGGCCCCTGGAGATCAGTGTTGACCCCAATTTGCACTTGAGCAAAGGGCGATCTAGGCAGTGAGCCCTGCTTGCGGGACGACGTCGCAGGCACGCAGCCCAGGTGAGAGGTGCGATTCCATTTTCTGGGTCCATTTTATTTTACAAGATGAATGAAATCCATCTGTGAGGAGCAGCTGACTTCATTCCCTTCTCTTCCAGGCTGGTCATGTTTGTGGAGATGACGTGGACCTCGTAGATGGGCAGCCGACAGGGTCTGTGAGGATCTCATTTGGATACATGTCTACTCTTGAGGATGCCCAAGCCTTTCTCAAGTTCATCATAGACACCCGACTGCGCCCGCAACGTAGCCAGCCTGTTCCTCAGGCCGCCCCTGGGGAGGCTGGCACCGCACCAGCAGAGAGCGAGGCTCAGAGCACCGTGCCCGTCACTCTGTCCACCACCGTGCACACCACTGTGCCCACCACCATTCCCGCCACCATGCCCGCCACCGTGCATACCACTGTGCCCGCCACTGTGCACACCACTCTGTCCACCACCGTGCACACCACTGTGCCCACCACCATTCCCGCCACCATGCCCGCCACCGTGCATACCACTGTGCCCGCCACTCTGTCCACCACCGTGCCCACCACCGTGCTTGCCACCGTGCCCGCCACTGTGCCCGTCACTCTGTCCACCACCGTGCCTGCCACCATGCCCACCACCGTGCCCACCACTCTGCCCGCCACTGGGCACAGACCTAGTCCCTCTCCTCGGGAAGACACCCCCACAGCCTCCAGGGCCGGGAATGACTGGACCTCGGCTGTGGGTGCTGTGTGTTTGCAACCGCCTCTGCAGGAGGCCACTGGGACCCTGCAGGCCCCTCCAGAGAAAGCGGCAGCAGCCCCGTGTGGGGGCCTTGGGCCACATGTCATCACCAACCTTTTCCTCTACCCCATCAAATCCTGTGCTGCGTTTGAGGTAAGGGTTTAACGGCAGAACGGGGAGTGCTTGTTTTTTTTGTTTATAATGTGGGTTTTTTTGGGCAAAGTTAAGAAAAAAATACAGAATGTGAAAAAAAAAAAACCATGCAGAAAATTCCACTCAAGGTCAGAGTGTTGTGATGTCTGAAGAGCCGTTCTGTCGGCCTTTCTTGGTTAGGGCTGACCTTTGAACAGGGCTCTGCCTGCGGGAGCCTTGAGGGGACCCTGAGTGGTGAACGCCCGCTCACTGTTTTTATTTATTTTTTATTTTTATAATATATTTCTTTATTGGTTTCAGGGAGGAAAGGAGAGGGAGAGAGAGAGAAACATCAATGATGAGAGAGAATCATCAATCGGCTGCTTCCTGCATGCCCCCCACTGGGGATCGAGCCCACAACCCGGGCATGTGCCCTTGACTGGAATCGAACTGGGACCCTTCAGTCCGCAGGCAGGTGCTCTATCCACTGAGCCAAACCGGCCAGGGCCCGCCTGCTTACTGTTGATAGTTATGGATACAACGTTCAGCGAATGCATGGGCTGCCTCCCTAATGTGGCATTTCATGTGCCTTGTTTCATTTGATTCTAAAAACAATAATATGAGGCGCATGGTAATATCATCCCCATTTTGTAGAGATGGAGCCCGAAGGCCACTGAGGTGAAGCGCTTTACCCGGGTCTGACAGGGCAGAGCAGGGATTTGAACCCAGGTCTGTGACTCCTTACGCAACTTGTTCCCCTCAGCCCTCCCGTGGACGTGAACTATGCTCTGTCTTAAAAGCAGCTGGCCTGGGGTCACCCAAGCTGGGAGACGGGAGTGGCCTCACCTC
>NW_006292687.1:6928646-6941075 GCF_000327345.1 Myotis davidii | reverse complement strand
GGTTGTGGCCAAAATGAGGCTGCCTTTGTCATCTATGTGTGTCCAAGTCCCAGGTCCAGGTCCCAGAATCCCAAGTCTCTTGGGTGACAGGCTCTCTGGCTCTTGGTCAGACATTCGGGGGTCCGGGCTGTTTGTCACCTGCTTTTTGGGGTGTCCCACAAAAGCCTGCCCTCCAGACTGAGCCATTAACAAGCAAGTTCACCTTGACTTCAAAACGGAGGCAGGTGGGGACTCCAGGTGCCCTGCGTACAGGACTGTCTTCAGAGATGGGTCCTGTTCCGCGGGACAGCTGCATCGCACAGCAGCACGGGCAGCAATTACTATTCCATTTTACAGATGAGGACACTGAGTCTCAGTAGGGTTTCATACATTGCTCAAGGTCTTCCATCCCTCTGCTCCTTCAAAAATGACACACTGAACACCTGCTACCTGCCAGGCTGTGGGCCAGAGCCTGGTGGACAGTGATGAGCAAAATGGAAATGGTTCCTTTCCTGGTGGTGGTGGTGGTGGTGGGGAGATGGCGGCACTGTCTCAGAAGGGAAATAGGCAGAGACCAAACACCACCAAGTGAATGGAATGACATTGCTGATGAAGGCCCAGACGGCGAAGGTGGGGATGCCAGAGAGAATCCTGGTGGGTGGGTGACTTAGTCCATTCAGGCGGCTAGAGCGAACCTGTCAACTGGGTGGCTAATGAACAACAGACATTATTCCTCACAGTCTGGAGGCTGGACAACCAACGTGAAGGCACAGGCAGATTTGGTGCCTGGTGAGCACCCACTTCCTGGTTCACAGACAGCTGCCTTCCTGCTGTGTCCTAACACGGGGGTGAGGGAGCTCTCTGGGCCTCTTTGAAAAGGGCACTAATCCCATTCATGAGCGCTCAACCCTTGTGACCGAGTCACCTCCCAAAGGCTCCTCCTCCCAACAACTTCACATCGGGAGTTAGACTCTTAACATGAATTCTGGGGGGGTGGGGGCACAGACATTTAGTTCACTGCAGTGGGGTACTTAGATTATATTTGGAGGTGGCAGGAAAAGCTTCTTGAAGAGGGGATATTTAACCTGAGACCTGGGAGTCAGGCATACAGAGAGAGGGGGAAGAGCATTCCAGGCAGAGGGAACAGCATGTGAGGAGACCCTGGTGAGAAAGAGCCTGGTCCATTGGAGGAACGGAGAGAAAGAGTGGGGGGTGGTGAGGAGGAATTTGGGTGCTGCACATGCCTCACCTACTGCAGAAACGGGTTGAGATGGAGAAGGGTGGGTGTGTAGGGTGAGTGGAAGGTGTCTGGGTCCTTGGCGTTGTCCTCTGGTTTGACTTTCTTCCTCCCCATTCTTCCTTCAGGAGTATGTGCTGAATCCCTGAAGTCCAGCTGTATGGGCGCAGCCACCGCGCAATAATGTGAAGGTCATTGCCGAGGAGCCCTGGCCTACAATGTGCTTCCCTTTTTGTTTAGGTGACGCGGTGGCCTGTGGGACACCAAGGGCTGCTGTACGACCGGAGCTGGATGGTTGTGAACCACAACGGCATTTGCCTGAGTCAGAAGCAGGAGCCGCGGCTGTGCCTGGTCCAGCCCCGCATTGACCTGCAGCAGAGGATCATGGTCGTTAGAGCCAAAGGTGGGAAAATGGGTTCCTTTTCACCATGCAGCTGTCAGAGTGGCCTATCAACTCCCGTGAAAGGAAGATAAGGCTTTTCCTCCAGCAAATATTGAAATGATCCAAAAATGAAATGATGCCTGGAAGAGACAGCAGAAAGCTTGTTCCTCTCGTGTTGTGGGAATTTTCTGGGGAAAGGTAAAGACCTGAGGGTCCAATGAGAAACTAGAGGCATAACTTCTGGAATCACGTGATGTGCTTTTCACTTACATTCCTTTCATATCCTTCAGTCATAATACAGGGTGGGTAAAAGTAGGCTTATAATTGTTTGGAAAAAGACAGGCAAGATATGATTATTACAACAGCTTTATTAACACAAAAGAACGTCACAGTGGCACTGTGCACTTAGGTACAATCTCATAAATGCTCAATTGCCGGCCTTCATTCTTCACACATCCTTGTAGTCTTTGGAAATCAGTAAAGAAACCCGAATTTCAGTGACCTGCGTGGGTCAGCCCCACTGCCTCCTGAGGTGGTTGAAGTCAAACCTACTTTTGTCTCTTCCCCTCCTCCACCCCACCCCCGTATGCACGGCATGCGTTCATTCTCTCTGCTGGCTTTTATTATAGACTAGTAGCATACGTAACGTTACAGACCAGCTCTGTCCAGTGGAACTTTTTGTGATGGTGGAATATTCATTCTCTATATTGTCCATTTGGTAGCCACCAGTTACATGTGGCTACTGAACACTTGAAATGGGGCCAGCCAGACAAGAGAACTGAATTCTAAATTTTATTTAATTTTGATTAATTTAAATTGCTGCATGTGGCTAGTGGTTACAGTGTTGAACAGCACATGTATTTTGCAATTATATATTTGTAATTATATTTTGATTGTAATGCCATATATTCAGTTCAGGAGAATTTATGTAATATAATATTGTCTTTTATATATAAACTAGAGGCCTGGTGCATGAAATTCATGCACAGGATGGGGGGGGGGTGGGCATCCCTCAGCCTGGCCTGCACCCTCTTGCAATCCTGGACCCCTCAGGCGATGTCCGACTGACAGTTTAGGCCTAATCCTGCAGAGAATGAATATTCTAACATCACAGAAAGTTGCACTGGATAGAGCTGGTCTGTAACTTTATGTATGCTACTAGTCTATAATAAAAGCCAGCAGAGAGAATGAAAACATGCAGTGCATAGGGGGGTGGGGTGGAGGAGGGTAGAGACAAAAGTAAGTTTGACTTCAACCACCTGCGGGATCGGGCCTAAACCGTCAGTCGGACATCCCTCTCACAAGCCAGGACCACTGGCTCTTAATCGCTTGCCTGCCTGCCTGATTGCCCCTAACCACTCTGTCTGCCTGCCTGATTGCCCCTAACCACTTGCCTACCTGCCTGATTGCCCCTAACCCCTCTGCCTGCCTGCCTGATCACCCCTAACTGCTCACCTGCCTGCCTGATTGCACCTAACCACCTCCTTGGCCCCCACTGCCGCGGCTTCACCCAGAAGGTCATCCAAAAGGATGTCTGGAAGGTTGTTCGGCTGTCCAGTCTAATTAGCATATTACGCGTTCATTATTATAGATAGTATTTCTCTTCATTTAAGACTTCTTTACTTACTCCAAAAATTTAATAATATTTTCCAGAAAATTTCTGCACATTTTTGGATATATAACAGTTTGAGTATTTGGAATATTATTTTTTCTATTAAATCAGTTATGAATGCCATATAAGAAAACTATTGATTTTTGTATATCAATGTTTTACCCAGATTTTTTTCTGAATTCCTGTTAGTTTTCTTAGTTGATCTGAAGATTTTGTCACATGTTCTATGTAAATTGGCATATTGTCTTCTAAAATGATAGTTTCATGCCTTCCTAATTATTATCCCTCTTTTTTAAAAAAATATATTTTTATTGATTTCAGAGAGGGAGGGAGGGAGAGAGAGAGAGAAATATCAATGATAAGAGAGAATTATTGATTGGTTGGGTCCTGCACTCCCCACACTGGGGATAGAGCCCACAACCTGGGCATGTGCCCTGACCGGGAATTGAACCATGACCTCCTGGTTCATAGATCAATGCTCAACCATTGAGCCCTTGCCGGTAGGCTCCTTTTTCTTTTTTTAAAAAAATCTTACTTCTTGACTAGGCCTTCTTGTATAATGTTGTAACAGTGATGGAAGATATCCTTCTTTATTACTGATTTGAATAGAATAGTTCTAAGGTCTCAAAAATAAAAATGATGCTCACTGATTTGATTTACTGGGTTAAGTAGTTCTTTTCTTATTTAGCCAAAAGTTATGAATAATAGTCATTTCTTATTGAATGCTTTTCTGCATCTGTTGGTTATATTTTTCTCCTATATTCTAGGAGTGCGATGTCTTATATTAGCAGACTGTCCAATACTGAAGTATTCTTGCATTCTTGGGGGAGAAAAAACACTACTTGGCAATGATTTGTTGATACATTTGGATTGCTGATTTTTTTAAAGTATTTTTATACCTATTTTTATTAATGAGATTGATATATTACCTTCTTTTATTATATTTTTCTTGTTCAAGTTCAGGTACCCAGAATAATAATACACAGAAAGATCTGAGTGGAATATTTTACTTTCTACTCTCTGAGTAGTGTATACATCAGTGTTAATTAATATTATTCTTTAACTTGTTACATACAGGTGTTATATACTCCTTTATATGTATGATGTATCTATAACAATTAAAAAATAGCTTCTCAACCCCATTGACATAACAGACTCTTTGAAATAATGATGATTGGTGCAGGAATCTAATTTGATGCTGACTCCTAGGGGCTACCGAGAGTTGATACTCTATGCTGATATCTTTGTAGAATGAGCCTTCACGCCTGCCTGTCTATTTCTAAAGAACTTAGGTAGCTTAGGGAACAATGCCCTTGGGATGTGGAGTCATCCAGAGGCAGAGAAAACGTTCAAAGGAATTTCCAGTGTTCCTGGGACTCTGGATGTGGCTGCCCACTGCAGGATCCCCTGCTAAATATGCTCAATGCACAGCTGTTGGGCACTGATCATGCTGAAGAGATTCTGTTAGAAGATTTCCAAGACCCAGACACTTGTTTGATTCAACCAGTTTCCAGGGTCATTAAGATTCTTGTAAATTTCATAATATTGGACTTCAACTAACATAGTTGTGCTTTTTGCTTGGTAATACATTTGTCTCTAACCTTTGCTCATCAGGAATGGAGCCTATAGAGGTGCCACTTGAGGAAAACGGTGAATGGGTTCAGATTTGCCAAAGCAAGGTCTGTGCGGACAGGTGAGACTGCAGCAGGGAAATCTCAGGTCCACCTGCAGGTGGCAGGAGGGGACGAGTCCTCTGCTGAGTCCTCCATCCCACCCCCTGCCGCTGCTGCTCCCCATGGTGCACTCCACTCACCACCCTGGCTCCCTCTCAGGGCTTTGCACTCCTGTTTCCTCTGCTTGGAATGCTCTTCCCCTGTTTATATCTCCAGGGGGCTCGCTCCCTCACCTCCATCAGTCTCACTGCCACCTGGTCTCTGTGGAAAAGCCCCTTTCTCAGAGGGGCACCGGCCTCCCACAGAACCAGCCTCCCTCACTGCTGCCCAGCTGCATTCTCCTCCTTAGCACTGACTGTTACCCAACCTTTATCTCTAGTCCCTCCTGCTAAAGTGCCCACTGGGGAGAGCGGGGCTCAGTCTGTGCTGCTTCCTGCAGAGCCTGGAACAGGCTGTGGGGGAGGCATGGTGAGTGAGGAACCGAGGAACCGTTCAGGGGAGGCATGGAGGGGCTTGGTGGGTGGCTGCTGTAGAGTGGTGAGGGTAGGGACCTGGTTCCTATTTGGAAAAGACTGGCTTATGGGTGTAGAATAGTTGGAAGCTGGTGAGGGTGCGAGTGAGAAGTCCAGCTGAGACAAGAGGAAGGGTCAGGGGGAAACCAGGCGGGTGTCGGATATATATCCTGGAGGTAGACCCACCTGAACCAGTGGATGGATTGGATGTGGAGCCTGTGGGTAAGGGGATGTCACATCCCTCAGGTTGTAGAGTTTTCAGGTGATAACCCATAAATTATATTTCATATAGTTGTGGATTATTGCCTAGTCTGAGTTACTGATGATAAATCATTGGCTAAATTCTAGGAAATGTGGATAATGAGATGGAATGCAATAATAGCATTTCTATTTTATTTTTGATTGTGAATGTATATAAATCTATTTATTGAATATATTGACTATCTAAGTCTAATCTGGGCCCCAAAACATGTGCAGGAGCAAATTTTCTGATTGTGGAAACTTACCCAGCCCATCTGATACCCCAGCCAATTTACTCCCCAGGACTAAAACAGTTAACGGTAACAGTGCACTTGGATTTATATGTAGAGCGCTTTTAAACTGCTAATTGCCTATTCGTAGACACCATCAGCTCATTAGTGGGTGTTTGTGCTCAGGCGATGGTGATACTGCACAGTATGGCATTGACTGCATTTACTTCTGCACTGCCTCACCGTGTAAATCATGGAATGATATATGAAACAATGAAGCTGTATCTAAATTGGGTTCACATTTTTAGGGCCCCTGAGTCTCACTGGGTGATGAAGGGCTGCACCTCAGGAAAGGTATGCAGGTGTAGTGTGGGGATTCTGCTGGGCATGACTCAGCGGGAGGGGCACGGGGCCATCCTGGAGCCGAGAACGAGCACAGTGGGCATCCTTCCACTGCGCTTGTGCCAGGAAATGTTCACGGTAACACACACGTGAGGGCTCTGAGTCTCGGGTGAGCGTTTTTGCCCGTCACCACTGTAAGTCTCAGAGAGAGAGATAGAGCCATTGAGGAGCACCTGCAGTTGCTTCCCCAGCTCATCCCTGGTTGAACTGTCATTTAGCTGCATCCGAGAGGGAGGCCATTTTTCTGGGGAATAAAGCTTTCAGGTAGATAGAGGCTAAGCTAGGAACTGTGAGGACTTAATAGAATGAAAATGGAATTAGTGCGAATGTGCTACAAAGCGAGGTTTCCTTCTCTTCCCTTTCTAGAAAAGAAAGGCAACTATTTTTCTGAGTGAAAATTAAGGATAAGATAGGTTTTCAATAATAACGATCTTATAATCCCAGGGTAAGATATTAGCAATTTTTCCTTATTAATTCTGGTGATGTATAGATTACATTTTTTTTTTAAAATTTGGAATTCTATTTAAAAATTCTAAAAGATTGCGGATTTTTTTAAAGAAAATCAATAAATGTACTTATATTGGTGATTTATAGACACAGTGATGTTCTTTCACAAACCAAACATGTCAGTCCATGAGGTCTGGCTGCGAGAGGAAAGACTAGAGTCAGGACCATAGCAAAAGGCCCATCTCTGGGTGCGAGGGCTTCTTAGCGCAAGATAATGCTCTGGAAAGTCCCAGATTCCAAGGTTGTTTTCTCAGTGGCTATAATGTAAAGAAGGTGTTTCAAGAGGAACGTCTAAACCCTTTCATCTGATCTTAAAGCTTTGCACAAACCTGGGTCTCAGGTCTTGCTGTGCCTTGGGAATCTCCCTGCAGCTTCCAAGGCACGCCTGCCACTCTAGGCTTCCTTTTGGCCGGGGCTCAATGACTATTACAAAATGTTATATTACTCGTTGCCATTTAGACTGTTATGAAATAATACGATACAACATTCACCATTCTTTTTTTTTGGTCAGGGTAAATACTCGTGATTGTGGAGAAAAAATTTCAAACTGGTTGTCAAGGTTTCTGGGCCGTCCATGTCATTTGATCAAACAAAGCTCGGACTTTCAGAGAAGCGCGAAGAAGAGCCATGGCAAAGGTATATGGCATTTGGGGTTGTCCTCAGGGCACAGGAACTTGGGCTTGCCTTTGCATGCGTCCAGGTCAGCCCGTGACGCGGAGTCACAGGGCAGCTTGCTCACGTACAGAAAGTGGGGCGGCCCGCCTTCGGCAGAAAGGTCCCCGAGCCCCAGGTCAGCAGGACCCAGGTGTGGCCTCCCGAGAACCCTGAGAGGCCGGGGTGGGCTCCCAGGCCACCGCTTCGCCTCTGCTCACCCTCTGCCTCAGCCACGCGTATTGCGTATTGAGAAGCACACTCCTGTTTTGTTAGATGAAAACATTGGTAGCTTGCGAGGCCCTAAGGAGACCCGGGTTTCTAGTCTTGGCTCCGTCTCCAAGTGGCGGGAGGCCTTGGCAAATCCTTGGTGCCTCAACTTCTGTTGACCTCAGCTACTTAGCCTTGAACACGTTGGACAGTTTTCCTGCCGAAAGCTGCTCTTAGGGGGAAGTGAGACAGCAGAGAGCAAAGTACTTTCCACGTTAACAGTACCAGAGAGGAGGAACGGACCATTTTCAGGCGTCTGTTTAATTCTGTCTTCTCAGGGAGCCTTGCCCGACTTCCCTCCATAGCCCTCGCCTGAACTTCCCCAGCTCCCTTCGCTGTTTTATTTTTCTCGGTGGCACTGTTCACCTCCTCTAGGCCATGCATTTGACTGCTATGCTGTGCATGTCCGGCCTTCCCTCTACTGGACCATAAGCACTGTGACTTTTGTCTGCTTTGTTCAGTGTTGCATCCCCCATGCTTAGAACAGCACCTGGCAAATAGTAGTTGCTCAGTAAATACTAGACGAAGGAAGACATGGGTCATTGCTGCATTTCTGGTTTGTGCAGGGCTGACCTGTCCTAGTGATTAGCTTTCACAGAGACTGGCTTGTAAGCCCAAATAGCATTTGATCATATGGGGACCAGGACTGGGGTCTTGGGACCTGCACAGGTGAATCTATAAATCCCTGAAAATGAATGATGGAGAGAAGAACCAAAGGATGTAATCTACTTAGACCTTTACAAGTTCTGACAGCTTTTCATGTCATGAGCTTTTCAAGAATTTGAATTGCTCTGTGATGGAGAAGGGGAATAGACTTACGTTCATTTTTCGAGGAGGTGAGCTGGTGGTGCCTGGGCCTGGATTAGCTCAGAGTCATGATTAAATGGGCATTTTCATGAGTAGAGACACACAGGAGTGAGATTCGTCAGGACCTGTGCTCCCCTTATACATGATCTTATTTAATACGTTCCAGTTATTCATAATGCGTCCTGTTTACCTGGGGCCTAGCCGGGTCCCCAGGAGGCTGGCTGAGATTATTAAGCAATGGTCGTGGGCCTTCAGTTTAGAGGCACCGACTCACCAGCAGGCGGCGACACTACAGTAAAGGTCTGTGACTCACCTGCAGTGAGTCATGGAGGGCTTCAGGGAAGAGGTGAGTTTGGAGCTGCATCTTAGCAGGAGAGTAGGCGTTTTCCAGGCAGAGAGAGGCAGGAAGGTTACCTGGGAGCAACATGGCAGGGTGTGGCATTTCGTGGGCTCAGAGAAGGGTTCAGGAAGGTTGGATGTGGCTCAGGGATAAATGGGGCAGAGCTGGGCTGAAGGGATGAATGTGCATCCCTTCCTAGTCAGGAAGCACTAGCTTGTGGTTGGGGCAACTCACTGAAGAATTCTATGTTCTGGGGTTTCGTGATGTTGTGTGTATTAGAAGGACACTCGTGGCAAGGTATGGGGAGCAGCATCCGAGAGGGAGAGGAGGGAAGGGGATAGGCAGGAAATGGTTATGACTGTTCCAGTGGAACATGGGGCCTGGCTGAGGCAAAGGTGGGCACAGGGAGAACTGTCTCCTGCACTGGACAGGACCAGGGAGTGCCAGCTTGTGACTATTTCCACTTCAAGGATGCCACTTATGGAGGCGAGATCTCTGATGGTCCAGGCCTCAGGTCTTCAAACATATTTGCATTGGTACACCTTAGAAGAATTGTTTTAAAGCTACTTTACCTCCTCCTACATTTTTACATTGTCATCTAAATGTTAAAAACAAGTTAAAAGAAGAACCCAAGCTGGCTGCAGAATAGATGGAAGGTACACTCACCTCCTCCCAGGACCAAACTGGAATTACAACTAAATTATAAAATAATCACCCTAGATAACCAACTGAAGACTAGCTGAACAGAAGTCTTATAACCAAGGATTTACAGAAGCAGCCACAAGGAGACTGGTAGGAAGGGCGGAGACATAAGGGCTGGCCCGGTGAGCACCAGGGCTGGTGGCCAAGATTCCAGAGGGATGTCTCAGCTGCAGAGGTTCCCCTGAGAAGCCTGAGGTCTCAACCACATGTCGGGCTCCTTAGCCCAGAGCCCCAGCACCAGGAAGAGGCACCATGTAACATCTGGCTGTGAACAGCAGCTGGGATTCTGTCCTCTAAGGAAAGACAGAAGTCTGCTAGAGACACAGGTGCCCTCTTAAAGAGCCAGCACTCAAAATCTTGGTCGCAGCCACTCACCCTGGGCTCTGGTGAGGGAGTATGGAGCAGACTACAGTCCCGTGAGGAGAGACTGGTGTTTGTGGCTCTGGGGAGAGAGCTGAAGGGACAGCCGCCAGGATTCCTGTGCTGAGTCCCGCTCCCACACCACAGATGTCATCTTTCTTGGGCAGAGCACTCCCCACCTTGGAGTCAGCCTGGGGGAAAGCAGCAGCCCACCTTCTGGACTTCCTGTTCCCCCACCCTGCTGGACTCTCACAGGGCCGAGGAGTCAGCTGCCTGGGCCAGGGTATAGAGGTCTAGGCGATTTCCAGCAAATTATAAATGTGGTCATTTAAATGAAAACTCATAGATTATCCTTTTAAACATTAGCGAGTGGAATCTCAATACCATAGTGATTTGATTCCATGAATATTCACTACACACACACACACACACACACACACACACACAAACTGTCTTTTAATGGTCAGAAATTTTATATCTTTCCTTTTTCTTCTTCAACTCATATTTCCATTCTACTTTAATGGGGTTTTATCTCAGTGTTACATATTTTATGTTTGAAAATCTTTCCTTGATCACCCTATCATATTTATCTAAAACCAAGATCCTATATAAATTGAAATGTATAAACATTTGTAGAGTTTACTGTGATCATAAGAGTCCAAGTGTTAGGAAATTTCTTATAGGTTGACTTATCACAATTTTTAATAGTATACAGTTGATCAAAGCAGCAACTACATATTATAAATTTCAAAAGAGTGAAAACACTGTTGAAAACAAATCTCTTAATGAGATGGCTGAGCTCCCCGCCATTAATTCCCATATTAATGAGTAACTGCCACCTATGGCCAACATAGCTGGTGCTCAGCCTTGGTTCTCTTCTGCAAAGCCCTATCTGAGTGAATAAAGAGCTGGGGGTGAAAGGCAGTTGGTTGACCCGCTGTCACTGAAACCTTTTCCGGAGACACAGGGATCTCACATTAAGATGACTTTAGTCATGTCACTTGACAACTTAATCAGGTGTGACAGCTTTGTGGAGAGCAAAGAATGGGAGCCAATCTGACCTACAGACATCATTCACCCAGGCTTTAGAGAAGTTCCTTATCTCAGCACAGGCCCCAGGGATTTGAAAGGGCTTTTGTTTTCCGCCTTGGAGACTGTCAGCCCCCAGGGGAGGGTGCCCAGGAGAGGTGAGCCTTCCCTCTGTGAAGGGGGAGAAAGGCCTTTTGTGGAGGGGCTGGCGTGCGCCCCCTTCTCTGACAGCCTTTGTAGCAAAGAGGGCATTTGGGAGTGGAGGTTCTGGAAGGTGATTCTGTAGAAGGATCCTTTCTCGTGTATTCCGGGGTCCTCAGACCCTGTTTGCAGGGACCTCACTAGGCTTTGGCCCAGCCAACCCTTTCCATCCACATCTTGATTAAAGACAGCGATGGCGTGCCCGACATGGGAGGTGGGAGCTGGGCCATAGGCTCCAGCAGTGCTGGGCACATTTCATACTTTCTTTCACTCTTTTATTTTCCCTTTCAGTAGTTTTAAACTTGTATTATTTATTTCTGAAGTCAATTATTTCACACTTTCCCAAGGGCAAAAACCAGCTTTCCCCTAATTCAGGAGAGCTTCTTGGGCCTGTGGACTCACTGAGGCCCTGCTGTCCCGGGCCAGCCCTGCTCCACCTGCTGCCCATCCCTCCTCCTCTGAACGTCGCCTCCAAGTCTGTGCTGGCAGTTTCACTGCAGCATTTTATTATTGTTACTTTTCAGATAAGTAGTGGAGGATTCTACGAGCTCATTTTTTTTCTTTGAGAGGTTAGAGACAATTTAAGACAGTTTGTCCTATTTCAAGGGAACCACTTTTTCACTTGTAGAGATAGTCTCTATTTTTAAAACATGATGGTCAATGGAGCATGATTCATTTGCAGTCTAAGAAAGCAGCTCTTATTTTATTTTAAAACATTTAAAATTTAATTTCATTAAAACATTTTTATTGAGGTATAATTGACATATAACATATTAGTTTCAGGTGTACAACATAATGGATTCAATATCTCCATATATTGTGAAGTTATCACCACAATAAGCCTAGTTAACATCCATCACCACAACCAGTTACAAAATGTTTTTTCTTGTAATGAGAATTTTAAAGATTTACTCTTCTAGCAACTTCAAATATGCAATACTATTATTGACACTCTAGTCACCATGCTATACATTACATCCCAGCATTTATTTTATAACTGAACGTTTGTCTCTTTTGACCCCCCTCACCCGCTCACACATTTTGCTTACCTCCACCCTTTGCCTCGGGCAACCACCTATTTGTTTTCTTGTATCTGGGAGATGGTTTTAGCTTTTGTTCTTTAGATTCCACATATAAGTGAGATCATATGGCATTTGTCTTTCTCAGTCTGACTTATTTCACTTAACATGATGCCCTCTAGGTCCAACCAAGCATCACAAATGGCAAGATTTCCTTCTTTTTATGGCTGAATCATATTCCACTGTATATACATGTACCACATCTTCTTTTCCCAT
>NW_006292687.1:6923135-6927607 GCF_000327345.1 Myotis davidii | reverse complement strand
CACTTTTTCACTTGTAGAGATAGTCTCTATTTTTAAAACATGATGGTCAATGGAGCATGATTCATTTGCAGTCTAAGAAAGCAGCTCTTATTTTATTTTAAAACATTTAAAATTTAATTTCATTAAAACATTTTTATTGAGGTATAATTGACATATAACATATTAGTTTCAGGTGTACAACATAATGGATTCAATATCTCCATATATTGTGAAGTTATCACCACAATAAGCCTAGTTAACATCCATCACCACAACCAGTTACAAAATGTTTTTTCTTGTAATGAGAATTTTAAAGATTTACTCTTCTAGCAACTTCAAATATGCAATACAGTATTATTAACTCTAGTCACCATGCTATACATTACATCCCAGCATTTATTTTATAACTGAACGTTTGTCTCTTTTGACCCCCCTCACCCGCTCACACATTTTGCTTACCTCCACCCTTTGCCTCGGGCAACCACCTATTTGTTTTCTTGTATCTGGGAGATGGTTTTAGCTTTTGTTCTTTAGATTCCACATATAAGTGAGATCATATGGCATTTGTCTTTCTCAGTCTGACTTATTTCACTTAACATGATGCCCTCTAGGTCCAACCAAGCATCACAAATGGCAAGATTTCCTTCTTTTTATGGCTGAATCATATTCCACTGTATATACATGTACCACATCTTCTTTACCCATCTGTCTACCTGTGAACTCTTGGGTTGTTTCCAGGTCTCTTCTTTTAAATGCCCACTCCATCCCCTCCAGGGCAGTCTGCTGGAACCCCAGCCACTCTTTCTCTGGTGAATGAGGCCCAGTATCTGCTGATAAACAGATCCAGTGTTTTGGAACTTCAGCAGCAATTAAGCGCCAGGTAAGAAAGACCCTTTTACTATTTGCTATTTACCTCGGGAATAACAGAGAGGTGTAACCACTTACCCTGCACGTAGCCTGGCACCTACCTGGGGAGAGAGTGCCTGGAGTCCTGGAGTCCAGACTCTTCATGAGACCAGAGAAATCACAAGGCCCTTTAGGGAAGTTCCCATTAATCTTTCTGAGGGTTCGCTTTTGTCTTCCGATGTCCTTCTTGATGCCCTCAGGATGCTTAGTAGAGAACCCCAATTCTCATTTTTTAGTCATTCCATTTCTTAACATTTGCTATAATGGAATTTCTACCAACTTGTTCTAATTTCATTGCCCACCCTCCCACTGTCTTCTGTCCCTGAAGAGCCTTGCTCTACTTCCGCGGTCCTCGTGAGGGAAAAGAAGAGTGGTTAGAGAGCGTTTACAGTTGTGATGGTAGATGTGACTTTTGGTACCACCAGACAGATCCGGCACCCCTGCCTGTCCACTCCCGCCCAGTGCTCTCTCTCTCCCAAGGGCCCTGGCAGTAGTGAGAGGTCAGCAGCTCTACAAGGGGTCTTGGTTGGTCCAACCCCCCTCATTGTTTAGAAGAAATTGCTGTCCAAGGTCATCAGACCATTAGGGGGGAAATCACTGTTATGAGAGAGCTGGACTGCTCATTCCTAGTCCCCAGGACAGAGAGAGGTGTGCACACGCCTGTCAGTACCTAAGCCGGGGCTCCTGTGCCTCTCACGTGCCACATGCGCCTGTGCATCTGTGTGCATACTGTGTGCAGAAATATACAAGTACAGGGTAATAAATGTGACAAAGCTAGGCTGTTTGAAGTATAGTCATTGGCAAAATCATACAACGCTGTTCCCTTGCCATGGCCTGCCTCACCCTCATGGGAGTAGAAGTGTGACACGGCTGGTACTTGGTGTTTACTGAGTTTTAGCTGCACTGAGTGACCCTCCTCTCCGGGTACCCAGAGCGCTGGAGGAAGCAGGTCTGCGGTTTCCTGGGGCTCTTGGTATAGAACAGGGGTGGGCAAACTTTTTGACTCGAGGGCCACAATGGGTTCTTAAACTGGACCGGAGGGCCGGAACAAAAGCATGGATGGAGTGTTTGTGTGAACTAATATAAATTCAAAGTAAACATCATTACATAAAAGGGTACGGTCTTTTTTTTTCAATAGTTTTATTCATTTCAAACGGGCTGGATCCGCCCATGGGCCGTAGTTTGCCCACGGCTGCTCTAGAAAGATAGGAGGTGAGACAAGCTTGCTGCAACCTTGGTTCCTACCAGGAGGGAACCACGTTTCCAACCAGTTGGTTTCATGCACGGGGATGGGTGGGACAGGTGAGCAAAGGTAAGAGAAATAGTCCCAGGGCTAATACCTTTGATGGTCCCTGGGGCCCTGGTTGGTGTATCTCTGCTCTATTTTCAGATTTGCTGGCTGCTGCCATGTACATGTCGACAGAACAGTTTTTGGACATAACACTCTCCCTTTTATAAAGCACAGAAGGAAGGTTTATAACCAGGAGGGCAAATCCATAATCAAAGAGTTTAGGATTGGCAAGTGCTAACCCTCTCATTTTGGATGAGAAAACTGTGGTCCTCACGGGTCATGGGAGTTGTTAGGTTAGAGGCAAAGCTAGACTTAGCCATCCTGCTCCCGACATTCCGCCCTCCACTCACTGTTGGAAGGGGACGGGGACGCAGCTGTGGACCCCTCGTCCCCCAGAGCCTTTCAGTCCTGTCTCCAGGGAAAACTCCCGTCAGACGAAAGGATTTCTCCCAACTTAATTTAAAAAATACTTTTGTTGAGTACAACAAAGTGCAAAATCCTAAGTCCACAGCTCAGTGAACTTCACTGATGGACCTTCCATATAACCACCCCAGGTCAAATAGAGAACATTTCTAGTACCTCAGAAAGCTCCCTCTACCCCTTAGCCAACCCCACTGCAGGTCAACAGTGTCCAGACTTCCAGCATAGATAGTGCTTTCTCCCTGGTGTGTGTGTGTGTGTGTGTGTGTGTGTGTGTGTGCCGGGAGGTTCAGAGAGCCATTTTACAGGACCTCCTGGCAGTAAACTAAACCTTTACACAAGAATTAGAAAAATAGCATATGCTAGTTAAATTGCAAACAGAATGGAAGTTAGGAAATAAATATCAACCACGTTGCTTTACGATGTTTTAATATTCCCCAAGAGTGTGATGTCTTGGTAAGTAAGCTGGACACTCTCTCAATGCCGTATCCTGACTCACCTTGCAGAACTGGTGTCTTCTCAGTTCATTTACTCAACCTCTGTTCACCTGGTTTCCAACATCCTCCACGTCTCACACAAAGATCTACTCACCCTTCGCTCCACATCTTGTGGGCCTCTGCCCGACGTGGGGCCATATCCCGAGGGAGACCACTGAGATCTAACATGTTGGTGCCGCTTGGCCTCACGGTATAAGTGTGTCCTGGTCATGCAGGCCTCAGGCCAGAGCACATTCGATGAGTCAGGTTTTAGTGGTGGAAACACTGAATTGTTACAACGGCGTAATTATCCACACCCCCTTTTGGCTTGTCTTCAACAGTGATGAGAACGGAAGGGAGGAATTATTCCCAATGAGAGAGCTCATCTCACGTTTTCGTGCCAATATTATTACCAGTGGAGCAAGTGCTTTTGAAGAAGAGAAATGGGAGGAGATTTCAATCGGTTCCTTGCATTTCCAGGTGAGTTCTGGGAAGTTCTGTCATCCTTCCTTAAGGGCTGCAAATGGAGACCGAATCCGAGGCCAGAGTGGTGGCAGGTGGGAACCCCTCAGCAGGAGGGTGTGTGACATCTGTGTTCTGCACCGCTCCTTGGAACGACCCATGCTGGGTTCTTGTTCCAGCATCTAGAAGGGTTCAGCAATCTGGAGAAAGGTTGTGTGTGTAACTTAAAGAATCCAGAGATGAAACATAATTTTGAAAGGCATTTGGGGATCAGAGAAGCTTAGCTAAAAGGAACTAAGATCTCCTCATCTCAGGACCCCATGCTTTTTATTAACACAAATTGTCCTGAGGGGAGGTGGAGATATACACTTCAAAGGGTCAGGGTTTCATATACAAAATCCATTGTTAGATTGGGGGAATTTACCTACGGCTGTTCAGGTGTTTGGCCAGTAGGGGGCAGTAACATGTAGATTAAGATGCCCTGAGCTGTCTGGCTGCAAGCAATCATCACTTTTCAGGTTTGGGGAAATGTCCTCAGCCATTCCCAACAGGTGACAACGTATGTGACTCAGCCCTTGTTGAGTCCCCAAGTTCCATCAACCTCTGAACTCGGTGGGCTTTTTGGCCGCCTGAAGCTCGTGGAGGAGGACCTCAATGGCTAGTGGTCCATCAGTGCAATGGCTGCTGCGCCTTCTCCCCACGCTCCAGCTTCTTGCCTTGCTGGGAGGAGCTTGCAGTCAGAGGCACAGCTACCGGGACGCCCCCTTTCCCGAGGCTTTGGGAGCATAGGGCACCCCCTCCGACCGTCCCCCAGACCAGAACCATTCTCTCCTAACTCGCCAGCCTCTCAAGCTCGTCAGCTCACTATGACATGCTAGAATTGGCTTCCAGCAACCCACCCTTACTTCCCACCGGGGTGAGAGAATGTGCCCCCTGCA
>NW_006292687.1:6907643-6922935 GCF_000327345.1 Myotis davidii | reverse complement strand
AAGCCGAGCTTCCTGCCTCAGGGCCTTTGCCCATGCTGTCCCTCTGCCTGGCACATTCTTTCAGCAGCTACTGCAGGGTCTCAGCTCAGATGTTCCCTCCTGGAAAGGGTGTTCCTGACCCACCACATGGCAAGCTCTGCACAGCACCGGCTTATTCCTTCAGAGCATACAAGGCTGGGACCAAGTCTGCTTTGTTCCCTACCACACCTCTACGGCCTAGAACAGCCCTGGCCCGAGTCAGTGCTCAATAATTGTCGAGGTAATGAATGGACAGGAAAGGTCAGGAATAGCCAGGGGCAGGGGGATGGGTCCTCTGCCCTGCATGTGCCTGTTCTTCAGCGGGGCCCGAGATCACGTTAATAATAGCCGTGCCAGGAGCCAGTTGTATAACGTATCTCGGGCCTTCTCTTGTTATCATCATGACAGTTTCCACGTCTGAGCATGACAGAGTGCCAGGCCTGTGCTCGGCTTCTTGGGAATAGTATCTGGACCCCTTATCAAATCCAGCCAAGGAGCTGGTGGAAAGTGAGGCCTGGCGAGGTCACCGTCTGCCGAGCGTCCCAAGGGAAACACCGGGCAGAGCTCCCCCATGGCGCGCCCGCTGCTTGTGAGGCCCGGAATCTTGACTTTGGTACCACGGTGAGGTGTGTGTCCTCTGGCTTAATGCCCGGCAGCCAGAATAGGAGTGGCAGGTAGAGGCCAGGGCGCATCCCCATTTGGCTGAGTGTGTCTGATTTCAGTGCTCACATTGTGCTTGCCCACGTGGGAGCAGAGGAGAAAGTGGTTATGAGATAATCAAGTGCCTTCGTGCCTTTCCTTTTCTTTTCTATTGATTTCAGAGAGAGGAAGT
This sequence comes from Myotis davidii, assembly GCF_000327345.1. NCBI lineage: Eukaryota > Metazoa > Chordata > Mammalia > Chiroptera > Vespertilionidae > Myotis > Myotis davidii. The sequence continues at coordinate 6,922,085 of NW_006292687.1, read as the reverse complement.
GAGAGGGAGAGCGAGAGAGAGAAACATCAATGAGAGAGAAATAGCAATTGGCTGCCTTCTGCACGCCCCCCGACTGGGGATCAAGCCCGCAGCCTAGGCATGTGCCCTGACTGGGAATCAAACCAGCAACCTCCTGGTTCATGGGACGATGTTCAACCAACTGAATCACACCGGCCAGGCATCCTTTGTACCTTTTCTGTGTGCAATGAAAGAGCATCTTGTCACTAACCTGCATTCTTTCTTTTTTTAATGCTAACATTTGTGGGGGATTTTTCTTTCTATAAAAGCAATTCATGCTCATGGTGGACCATTCAGAATAGAAGTATGGCCCCTGTTAAGAAGCTGTGTACTGTGTTTTATGTAGTGTGTGTGTGTGTACATATGTACATATCTAAGTACACACATAGACAAGAGTACACATGTAATTTTGTGTCCTGCTCATTTCAGTTGTAAAAATAAGCATTTCCCATTTTATTTAAAGCCCTTTATAGGTTAATTTTAAAAACCGTATGAGCCCAGTCGGTGTGGTTCAGTGGATTGAGCGTTGTCCCAGGCACCAAGAGGTCACTGATTTGAATCCTGGTCAGGCCTGAGTTGCGGGCTCGATCCCCAGTAGGGGGTATGCAGGAGGCAGCTGATCTATGTTTCTAACTCTCCCTCTGCATTCCTCTTTCTCTAAAAAAAATCAATAACAACATATTAAAACACACACATACACCAAAAAAACCTGCATGATGTATGTCATATTTGTAGTGTGGTTGGCTGAACCATTCTTCTCTACTGACACATTTCCCCTAGTATAAATAATGTGAGAAATATCCTTGTACATGAATCTGTGCTTGTACTTCTGATTCTTCCCTTGTGTTGAATTCCTGGTAGTCAAGGACATGGACACACTCAGGTTCGTTCTGATGACTTCCTCACAGAGACTCGGGGCCGGGTCTGTGGCTGTTAATCTTCCCCCGGTTAGTCCTCCCATCAGTTAGTTCTTTTCTCACCGAGGGGTCGCCAACATTCCCCGGTAACCACCTGAGACTCGCAACCTCTCTGGTTTCTCTGCAAAGCCCCGAAGCAGCAACTACCTCTCGGCTGAGAAACAAATACGGATGACTGCCCAGTGGCACTGCGAAGGGGTGCCACTTTCTGGCTCCTTACAGTTAAGAGTAGGGTATCGAGCATCTCTCTGTGAGTCTGACATTGGCTGGGGGGTGGCCTTTTACAACCCAAATCCTCTGGGGCCAGAGTCATCCCTGCAGAGTCGGGGGGTCTGGTCACTTTCATGGCAACGCTGTCTTTTCTGTCCTCACCTCCCAGGTTTTGGGCCCTTGTCACAGATGCCAGATGATTTGCATTGACCAGCAAACTGGGCAACGAAACCAAGATGTTTTCCAAAAGCTTTCAGAGAGTCGAGAGAGAAAGGTAAGCATGACTGCAAAGTATGGTACCCCATTTCAAAATCCGGGTGTGTTACCTCCCCAGAGTTACATCCCTCATAGTGCCGAGTAATTTTTAGAAGCAGGAAACATTCAAAGGCTGTTGGGCTACCATTAAGGTTCTGACTTCATCTGTGGCACCATCTTATCTTTCCTTTCTGCCTGTCTCTTCACGTGTATGGGGCTCTTATTATGTGTATTTTTAATGCCCTCAAATCATGTTGAAGAGATATGGAGTACAAGTGAAAGCGAGTAAGTGGAGTAATTCTATTTTTGGATTATTCTTCTCTTCACTGCAGAGTTCTTTTGAAGAGTAAAATGCCTTATGGTGTACAGAGTAGCTGCATAGAAACAGTAATAAATTTCACTGTACTAAGCTTGGAAGTCATCTTCTTGAGGGTGAACATGCCTGAGTGCTGTTGTCGTGGGGTCCAGATGATAAAAGCTAAACTTACTTATTTCCACTGCCTGTTAGAACCGTTTGTGTGCAAAGAATTCCAGGAAGTCAAGTCAGCAGTTAGGCTGCGCTGAGCAATTTTTGAAAATTAACTGAAATAATGCAAATGGTTAATCTCCCTCCAGTAACACATTGGCAGGTTAAATCAGGGTAAAATGTTCTGCACAGCTTCCTGTGTTTCTCCAAGACCAGGGTTTTGTGTCACAGTATTTGATTGACACAATCTCCCTACAGATACGGGGTAGATATGGTTTTCAGAGATGTTGCACTTGAGTGTTATACCAACATGTCTGTCTGCTCAGCAGAGGCTGCTGTACCAACAAGGGGCATAGGGACCTTAAGCCTGCCCCGTGCTGCCAGGAGATGGGTGGGCACAGACACTGTGATGCATCCAAGCATCTTAGAATTCTCATGTGCACAAATCTTTTATTTTTTTAAAATTTGGAATATTTTTAGATTTACAGAAAAATTACAAAGCTAGCACAGAGAGTTCCTGTGTACTCCTCGCCCACATGTGCACAAACCTTAAGGAATTAATTTGGGGCCTGGAACATGGGGAGCAGGTGGCCAACTGATGTTATCACAGGAATGAACAGGTCTGGGAGCACGTCACCTACGCCAAAGGGTTCTTACTGGCTCAGCGGCGGTGATGGCAAACCTTGATCAGACTGCATTTTGGACCCTCCTTCTTTATTCTGGAGAAGCTGGAGAATTTGCCTGGCATCACATGTTCTCATGGAAAATGCAGCGTAGACAGGAAGGAGGGAAAGAATGGGTCCAGCCATGAAGAACATGGGGTGATTTGGGAAAGGACACCTTAGATTGAGGGTCTTTGGTGTCTGCAATGAGGATCCCCCTTGTTTCCCAGGACATATCATTAAATATGTGACTTCATTTCAGTTGAACATTATTTACAAAATGTTTTCAGCCACTAAAGTAATCTAGTTGTTGCTGCTTTGTCCACAGGTAAACTTCGGAGTGTACCTGATGCACATGTCTGTGGATTTTTCTTCTCCATGTTTCCTGTCCGTAGGATCTCAGGTGCTGCCTGTGTTGAAAGAAAATGTAGAAAGCCACGATTTACCTGCTTCTGAGAAACATCAGAATGTTGTCTCCTAAGATTCTTTTTTTTTCCAGCTTAAATTAAAATTTCTCTTTTACAACGATCTCCACTTTTACTAAGATCATCACGTGGCTCAGTAGGAAGGACTTGGTCTTTTGAATGAGGAGAGTGCTTTTCCTCTTGGAGGTGGACAGCCCTCTCTCTCGCTTCCCTCTTCCTCTCACTCCTCACTCTCCACCGTGCACTGGCCCCGCTCAGGAGGGCAGTTTCAAGGGCAGAAATGCCACACCCACACCCATGTATTGGAGGTATGAGTTTTAATGAGCTTCATGCATGAGATGCTCACGGGGAATATCTAACCTCCTTCGTTTTGCCATTTCCCCACACTGTTACTTTGTCTTTAAAAAGAACCATTAGGTGCTCCTCAGCCCCCTGTATGGAGGAAGTAGTCTAATTTTGAGGGAGTGAGAATGTGCCCCCCCGCCCCCCCTTCCATGTGAATGGAGGAGGTGGGTCTATGCTCAGGGCTCCTGGGTGTGACTTGTAGCCCTGTTCCTTAGCAGGGGTTCGGCCAGGATATCCATGTGTTGAGCAAAGGCACAGACCATTGACCCCTTCCTCTTGCTTCCGAACCCTGCCCACCGTTCCTCTCCCACTGTGAGCTGATGCACCAAGGAGTCACACTCAGTGAGGGCGGTGTTATTTGAGCAATTGTGTTCCCTCCACAAGGCCCCTGGACAGTGTTGGTCCACTGACCCCAGAGTCTTCAGACCCCAGTCTGGAGAACCCTGGAGATTGAAGGAGTCCGTCTGTACCACTGTGACCAGCGCTCTTGCAGGCTCCAGCTGCACAGGTAATGAGGTTACCTGTCCCATGAGTTGCTCACAATTTCCTCCCTATAGTGAGCTTGTATCTGCCTCCCGGTAACTTCTGGCCATGGGTCTTCCCTGTCGTCTAGAGAGCAACATAGAGGGAGGCTGCACACACCCACATCCACCCTGCTGACGGAATGGAGTCCCCCCGAGAACCCCAGGCCATTGGCCAGGCCTTCAGCCCTTTCCACCTGTGCCCAACGCCCACAGCCTCTTCCTAAAGCCAGTGTCCCCGCATTTCTCTGCTGTTGGTCCTGCTCAGGCTGCTGTGTCTCATCTAATCAGATCCCTGGGAATTAGGAGTTGTTTGTTTCGCTATCTTATTTGTAGGAGCTGTGCTGTTCCCGGCACTTGAAGCTTTGGAAGGTGGGGCGTGGCTCTGTTCTCTGGGTGCTGAGCTGCAGCCTTGTGCTCGCACTGTCATTGGCATGCAGGAGTCCGGGTAAGGCCTCTGATGCAGGGGTTTTGAGGTCAGTGAGAGGAGGCACTTGAGGTTAGGTGGGGATTTCATGATTTCAAACTTTATTGAAAACTCGACCTCTTTTAAGACCCAGCGCTACTGCCTCCTGTATATGGGCCTGTCCTCACCAGTAAGCCGACTGAAGAACAGTGCTTCTCATTGAGATTTCTGCATTCTGTGGGGTGGCTTCCTATGCAGTCTCTCATGCATTTATAATTCTGTGTCCCTTCCTTGGTTCCCACTTCCTGAAGTTTGGCTCCATGTGCTTCTAAAGAATATGAAAATCAAGGACAAAATCCCTTGAAACTACGTCTAACCCCGAATATCAGAGTCACCGAAAGTCAGATTGTGTGTGTGTGTGTGTGTGTGTGTGTGTGTGTGTGTGTGTATGTGTATGTTTGTGTTTTACCAGTACCGGGTACAGGCAACATCAACAAGTCTTTCTGGGTGATCCCTCCATGGTCCTTGAAGCCGGGGAGAGGTTCTCTTTGGCATGCCTTAGGGAAATGCCAAGACGCCTTTGAGGAGGGTGGTAGTGCTGACTTTTCCCCAGAGAGATGCAACCTCACCCCCTCCTCAGCCTTGTGGGATGGGGAAGGCAGGCGGCGAGTCCTCCCTCCTGTTGAATGATGTCCATGCGTTTGCTTTCCGTTCAAGATGTGCCAAACAGGATGCAGGGCTACGGAAATGAAAGATGACACAAGAGGGGAAAGAGACTAATAAGGAGGTGTGAAACAGTGTGTCTAAGACATGGCTTTCCTCCGAAGCCTGCATTTGTAGTTTGGGGAGTGTTCTGGGCACAACTGGAAACAGAGGGAAAGCTGACAGACTTTCCAGTGTGCCTTTTCGCAATTCCCTTGTCCTGTGCTGACAAAATTAACTTTTATGTATCTCATCTTGCAAATCCCCAACTAAACATCATCCTCTATGAGCAAGTTATTGAGCATCTCTTAGCCTCATCTGAAAAGTGATGAAAACCATGGCACTTACCTCACAAAATTGCTTGAGAATTAAAAGACATTTTGAATTTTAGCCATGTGGCAAAATCATGCTTGAGTAAGCCTCGTCTGCCTCCTGGTGGCAGCCTTAGGTAAGTGCAGCTTCTGTTACTTTAAGAGGCTGAAAACTAGTTCAGATTGGTCAGCAAATCCCAAAGGGTGGCCGGCATTAGGGCACGTCTCTTGCCTGGCTCCCTAACAGACCAACTCTGAGCAATTGTCATTACCGATGTTGGTGTCCTTTAAAAGTTAGTTCCTGAGTCACTTCTTGGTCAGATTAATTTTCAACTTACATTGCATCAACCATTCTTTTTGGGCCCCTATTTTTTCTTGGGAATTTCAAAAAACCTATGCTGCTTCGAATCAGCTGTTTTGCCAGGTATGTATCTCTGTCTCATTATCTCTCTTTCTCTATATAAAGTCTTAAAATATAGTTCCTGGTCTCAGCTACAGATCCAGGTTTTGTGGCTGTGAAGCTTATGCAATTTTAAAATCATCTTTAAGGAAAATAATACTAAATAAAAATTAGGTACAAAAAGGGAATTTTCCTTGGCTGGGAAGAGAAAGGGTTTTGGAAGAGGCCTGTGCGAGTGACAGGTCCTAACCCTACGCTTTGTTCTTTCTGCAATGAATCCACGTTTGCCAGGCTTTCTTGCTGCTCTCCTTTCCTGTTCCTGCTTCCTTTTTTTGGCAGTTTTCAGAATAAAACACATTTTGTTCACTTTCTAAAATAAACAGCCACACAAAGACCTGTCCTGATCTTTTATCTTCCACCTGTGGTTGGAAACGAATTGTTTCCACTCCATCTATACCAGGGGTCCTCAAACTTTTTAAACAAGGGGCCAGTTCACTGTCCCTCAGACCATTGGAGGGCTGGACTATAGTTAAAAAAAACAACTATGAACAAATTCCTATGCACACTGCACATATCTTGTTTTGAAGTAAAAAAACAAAACAGGGACAAATACAATATTTGTATTTGCATGTGGCCCGTGGGCCGTAGTTTGAGGACCCCTGATCTATATGCCCCTGAAAACAGCCACTCTTTAGCCTCTTCTCAGGCCTGAGGGTGGAGCAGGGTCTGCTCTTAGGAAGATAACCAGGGAAGGCACATGTAGGCCTTGGAAATAGAGGTCATTTGGGCAGGGCACTCTGTGGTCCCAGGTGCTTGGTGAAACTCTAAAGAGAGAGCAGGGTGGGTCACAGGTGGGCATGAACTCGGTCCTATGGACTCCTTGCCCTTTAGAAGGGTGGGCAGAGCGAGGCCCTGATAGCACGAAGCAGAAGGCAGGGCCCTCTTGCTCTGGCCAAGGGCAACACTGGTAAGAACTCTTCTGGGCAAAGTGAGCTACCACTGAGAGAAGACCTACAGATGCTCAAGGAAAAAGCCATTTGCCCACTGGCTTCATCTACAGTGAAGCCCACCAGGCAATGTGCCTGTTACACCCTAGGGCAGTGGTTGGCCAACTGTGGTTTGGCAAACCGCTGCTCACGAGGCGGCTCTTTGGCCCCTCGAGTGTGGATCTTTCACAAAATACCGACTTCTGCGCATGGGCCACGAAGTTTCAATAGCACTATACGTGCGCACCCGCACGTGGTATTTTGTGGAAGATCCACACTCAAGGGGCCAAAGAGCCGCATGTGGCTCGTGAGCAGCGGTTTGTCAACCACGGCCCTAGAGCTTCCAATCAGCTTTTAATGTAAATGAACAGTCAAGAGCCACAGAAAATTTGAGAATAACCTCTACTATTAAGGAACAAAACTGAAAGAAAGAGGAAAAGAAAACCATCTCAAAGACTACAGAAACAATGCAACGAAATGAAAACTTCAAAGAAAATTAATTAATAATATCAGGAAAATGCTGGAAGCAAGAATAAGATGCCTTTTAACAAGTAAGAGACCAAGAAAAAGCGATTGAAAATGAAAAACATGAATGCTGAAATTAAAATTCAGTAAAAGAGAAGGAACATGTAGTTGAAGAAATTTCTCCGAAAATATAACAACATAATAAGAACTTAACAGAGTGGAAAAGTTAAGAAAGTTAGAGGATCTGGGTAGTGGTCCAACATCCAAATAACAGGAGTTCCAGCAAGTTGAGAAAACTGTGGAGAGGAAATGATCCGAGATGTGATCCCAAGACATCCCCACAAGTCAAAGAACAGGACCTCTGGGTCAAAAATACCAATGGAACGTCAACATGATGAGTGAAAAAGAGCTCACAGCAGGCCATGTCAGCAGGACATTTCAGTGTATTGCAAATAACCAGAAGGTCCCAAATCCTGCAGAGGGAGGGAACAGTTACACAAAGTAAACAGTCACCACACCACAGACCTGCTCAGTGCCAACAATGAAGCAATGCCTCCAAATTCTGCATGAAAATAACTTCCCAGCTAGAAGGGTCTATAATGTGTATTACGCGAATGAAAAGACGACAGCATCAGTGGCTCACATCTGGGTACTCATGCCTCTTTGCAATGTGAGTTTGCTTCCCCTTCCATCAGGAATTAATGTAAATGAACAGCCAAGAGCCATAGAAAATTTGAGGATAACCTCTACTATAAAGGAACAAAACTGGAAGAGAAAAAGAAAACCACCGCAAAGACTACAGAAGCAGTGCAATGAAATGAAAACTTATTTCCTTGCTCCTTAATTCTAGTCTGGCCTCTCCTCCTCGCCAAAGGCTGCTGCCTTCTACTTCTTTTTTTTTTTTTTTTTTTTTCCCCCCCCCCCCCCCCCGCTCCTTCTACTTCTTCTTCTTCTTCCTTCTCTCTCTCTCTCTCCTCGCCCAGGGACCCTTCAGTCTGCAGGCCAATGCTGTATCCACTGAGCCAAACCAATCTGCGCTGTTTTCCTCCCTTCTTTTTCCTTGGAAGAAGGAAAGTGGAAAGCCAGAGGGTTTGAATCCATACCAAAAGGAGGGATACAGAACTCTACTTGGACACAGAGCAGTCCAAGTAAGACCCCAGAGGCTTGACATAGTGTACAAGTTGGGGAACTATGATGTGTTCCAACCATAAAGTGAAAGAAAGGATGGAAGGACATGAGGTTGGAGAAAGGGGTACCAGTCTGTCCTCACATGGAAGCATTACAAAGCCTCTCTTTCCCACACTCCCTCCTCACTCTCTTTTTCCCTTTCCTAGGTCATCTATTTGCTTTAACATAACCCCTCAATTGAAAATTGAAAACAATTCAGGCCTTAGTCAGGATTTTCACCTTTATCCTGAGAACAATAGGAAACCATTTGGCAGACTTAATTAAATGAGTGGTCAGAGCAGGTTTTCTTTTTAAGTTTATTCTCGTAATAGAATGAAGCAGAAGTGCAAATATGGTGCTTCTAAGTCTACAACTCGAGAGGCCTTACTCTTTCTTGTGTTTCTGTCATCTCCATGAGGACATTCCTGAGGAAGCCTACTGGCATGGAACAGATACATGGCAGAGACTTGAAGAGCCCAGGCAGCCCAGTTGAGACTCGTCTAGAATCTAGACAAGTGGTCGGCAAACTCATTAGTCAACAGAGCCAGATATCAACAGTACAACGACTGGAATTTCTTTTGAGAGCCAAATTTTTTAAACTTAAACTATATAGGTAGTACATTGTTATTAACTTAATTAGGGTACTCCTAAGGCTTATGAAGAGCCACACTCAAGGGGCCAAAGAACCGCATGTGGCTCGCGAGCCGCAGTATGCTGACCAACCAGGTCCAACCAGCACCCATACTTACACATGGACAGAGGCTACTTTTTAAATTTTTATATACTTTTATTGATTTCAGAGAGGAAGGGAGAGGGAGAGAGAGATAGAAACATCAATGTTGAGAGAGAATCATCGATCGGCTGCCTTCTGCATGCCCCACACTGGGGATCAAGCCTGCAACCTGGGCATATGCCCCAACCGGGAATGAGCCATGATGTCCTGGTTCATAGGTCGACGCTCAACCACTGAGCCAGGAGGGCTGAGGGAGGCTATTTTAGTCCAACCAGCAGCAGTCAAGCTTCCAGATGCCTGCAACTGCATACGTGACCCCAGCTGAGCCCAGTCTGAATTGCTGGCCTCCAGAATTGAGAGCAGAGAAAATAGTTGTTGATTTAAGCTACTATGTCTGACAGCTGAATGGCTTTCTTAGTCCTGCTTCTTACCCACTGCAGTTGGAGTCCAGAGTTCTCTTTGTGTTTTGAATACTCTCAGTCCCTTTGCTCCAAGCTTGCTGTTATTTCATCAGTACAACCAAATCAAACCCTTTGTGGCTTTTCTATGAATCTTGTTGGGGTTTGTTCCATGTTCCAAATACTACATCCATAATTCTTTTTCATTTGGGCCTGCCAGACTGCTATGGAACAACACACCTCAGATTCTCAGAAGCCTTTTTGCCTAAATGAGAGGATCTGCTAGGCACTCACTGAGACCTTAACAAAGGGTCTTACAGCCACGTTTAAAAATTGATCTTTACCAATGTCGTTTGCTAGCTGGTCAGTCTGGGGATGAGAGATTCTTTTGTTTTACAACCCAGCAAGGCTTTAGCCGTCTATATTTATCTCATTGCAAACAGAATGCCTTATTATATGCTTCTAGAAACACCTAGAAGATATTTTCTACACACTGTTTAGAGGTCTCCTTTGTCAAGACCACAAGTTCATCACATACATTTTCTATCTTTCAAATTACTGTAGGCAATTGTTTCCCCAATTGTCCCATTGCTACATAACACAGGGAACCACATCCCTGGTCTTCAGTAATAATTTCCCCACCACTTTTCTAGGCTAGACCTGGCTTCTTCAGGTGGCAGCCTCAGGTCCACATTCTGAGAGGGGAGAGCAGATGTTGTAAGGTTTCTGGTTTCAAGAGTCACACATGCTACTTCCAACATATTCTACTTGTCAAAGCAAGTCGCAAAGCTGGCAAGGAGTCGGGGAACAGGCTACCTTTGGATGGGAGAAGTGCCAAAGCTGTATTACAAAGTGGTGGGAATAAGGGGGTAGGAAGGATTACTGTGGCCATCTTCATCAGTAAAACTGCTACACCAAAGTGAGTGTGAGGATAGAAAATGAAGAGACTCTCAGACATTAGAGTTCTCAGAAACTTATCTTCTCTCAGGAAGTGACTAGGCCATGTATTTACAAAAATTGAGAGCATAAACAAACAAACAAACAAAAATTAAGTGATCTAGAAACCAGGGGCTCCCACATGAGAGAGGCCAAGGAAATTTCCAGGAGGATGCAGCTGAGAGAGCCACACTCCAAATCGGAGCAGGGAGGTGAGGACTCCCAGAGGAGGCCTCTGAGAGGGACGTCTTCAGGGAAGAACACTGAGAAAGTAGTTGACGGTATTGAAAGAGGCATTTTCAGGGATGTGGCGGGATGTGAGAAGACATAACCAGTTCTTCAAGAAAAAATAAGCAACTGAGAAAAGTGGAGGCAAATAGTAACTTCAGGAAAAACAAAAAATTGTACATGAAAGGTCATGTAATCATGCGTAAACTTGGCACAAAAGTGAACAATAGTAACGCAATCATCATTTTAAAAATTGCTGGGCAAGAACGTAACTAAAATTGGGATAAAACTATATTGGGAAGATCGAGAAAGGGAAGTGGTCTGTAACGAAGGTAAAATCCACATGTAGCATGACAGAAAGTCAGAGTATTAAGCTCATAGATCAAAGTACAGCAGTGCACTTACTTCTAAATAAAGTAGTGCGGTGGGATGGGGGGTGGTTGTAAAATAGGGGGATAATATTTTTGTTATAACTTTTTATTGCTCTTGACTTTTTAAACCAAGAGAAAACATTACGTTACTAAAAAAATAATGATTTCAAAAAATAGGTTGAGAAAAATAAACTTTGGCTATTACAAGACAAATTATTGCTAAGAACAGTTTCAAGGGAGTTGTCAGAGCAAAAATCCATAAAAGAATCAAAAATAACATATATGATTAAAACACTTAAAGGTGCCCTAGCCGGTTTGGCTCAGTGGATAGAGTGTCGGCCTGCAGACCAAAGGGTTCTGGGTTTGATTCTGGTCAAGGGCATGTGCCAAGGCCGTGTGCGTTGGTTGCATCCTCCCTGGCCCGGGCCCTGGTCAGGGTGCGTGCGAGGCCCGCACACACTGACATTTCTCTCTGTCTGCCTTTCCCTCTCGCTTCCACTCTCTGTAAAAATCAATGGAAAAAATATTCTTGGGTGAGAAGAGAAAAAAAACATTTAAAGGATTAATTTTAATTTAAATGCCAGTCACCATGTGAAGTTTTAAGACTAAAACCAAGTAAGGAAAATTCCAGTCCCAGAAGTCTTGTAGTTCAGAGGGATGGGCATGTAAGTAAGCAAGTACTTACATTGCAACATGAAAAGTGCTACGTGAATAAGGACATGTAGAAAATAATTTGAGACACAAGAGAGACAATCCTTGTTTGGGGTTCAGCTAGGGATGGCTCACTAGATGTGAGTGTTGAAGGGATAAGTGGGCTCAGCTGGCTAATTAGATAGGAAAGGACATTCCAGATTGAGCTCCCCATGAAAATCATCAGCCCCATAACAAGTTCGGGTGGCCTGAAACAGGATGTGAAGTGGCAAATGGCCGGAGATGAGCCCGGACTGGCAGACTGGGGCAGGTCAGAGAGGGTCTTGTGTCATGCGAAGGGGGTTAGCGTGTCAGGATTTTACCCTAAGGCGTGACACATCCAATGCACATCTTAGAATGACCACTGGCGCTGGAGAAGCCAGTGGAAGATCAAATGCAGGATTCCAGACTGGGGAAGGGAGACTCCTTAGAAGACCAGCGTAGGAAGTGAGGGCTAGACAGGAAGGAAGAGTTGAGACATATTTCAGAGGCTGATTCAGTGACAGGTCATAGTCACCAAACACAAGATAGAGGATTCATGGATGACTCTGAGGTTCACTCATTCATCAGATTTTTTTGTGTGCCTTTGCTAGGCACTCTGCTAGGTTCTGGGGGGCAGGGGGCGGGGGACGCAGGGGGAGTAATAGGGTAAATACAGCATGGTTCCTGCCCTAGAGGAGCTTTCAATTTAGTGGAAACACAGATAACAAATAAACAAGTTACTGTAGCTGTGATGCTTCATTCTCAAGGGAACAGAGCCCCGAGGGACTTGAGAAGATGTCAAAGATGGAGAAGGTGAACCCAGGGTGGTTGAACTACGAAGCTGAGGGAAAGGAGTCCCTCCGCTTCGTGCTGACAGGTCCGTGCTGACAGATGCTGCCAAGAAAGTGGGTAGCAGGGATGAGGACTTTCCCAGGTGGCACTGATGATCAGAACAGCAGGGAGGGTTGCCCACCAGATATCCGTGGGTGTGGAGCAGAGAGGTGGTGAGGATACGGAAAAATGAATACAGCTCTATTTGTAGAAACTGGTCAGGAAGTGAAGAAGAGACAAGCCAGTGAGAAGCAGGCTTCATAAAGACGTTGCTTTTAAGATGGCAAACGTGTGAGTACTTATTCTCACCTGGACCAGCTGTAGAACTTGTGGAGGAACCCAGGGCACAATGAAAACCTGGGGCCTCTAGTGAAACTATTAAGAATTTAGAACAGTAACAGCAGAGCATGAAACCAGTGTGGGGCTCCTCTGAGTGCAAGGCCCAGGGAGGGGGGTCAATGACAGAGTCTGGTCCCATTGCAACTGGGAAGGGAGGGTCCAGGTGGAGGGAGAGCAAGAGGAGATACAGGACTTTGGGAATCTCCTGAGATGGGGAGTGGAGGACAGAGGGAGGGGATGCTGGAGGCCAAGGCTTCATGCTGGAGCGATGGTTTTCTTTACTGAATAACCTGTAGGTAGAGGAAATGTGACAATTTTGCGGCAGCCAGAGGGCAGTGGGAGGCCACGCTGAGCAGCACTGAGGAGCCTGATGGGGGGAAAGGTCATTGCAGGTGGCAGACGGGGCAGGAGCAAGAGAGGCTGAGAGAGACTTGTGGCAAGCATGCCCTGGAGATGATGGGGAACTCATGTTGGGACATGGATGAGAAATGGGGTGTCCAGAAAGACTGGCGGGCTTGCTCAGTGCGGAGGTAGTTGCAGATGAAAGTGGGAGGGTAGGAGGCCTGGATCAAAGGAGTAGAATTTGTGGGGTTTGTATTCTGGGCATGCGCTGATGGTGAAGTTGGTGTGGCTTGGTCTAGGGGACTTATTCAAAGAATTAAGCAGCAAAAGCAAGGAGAGCTAGAAGGTCTGGAATGAGCAGCAGGGTTATGGATCATTGTTATTTTAAGACCAGGCACAGGTGTGCATGTGTGACAAGGTGAGTCCATAGAGAGGGGCGGTTAAAGAGGCAGGGGAAGGGGCAGAGGACAGGGAGAGGGGCACGGTATAGAGCCGCCTTGTGCAGGGGCGGATGTTCCGGGCCATTGGTATTATCCTGTGACCTACAGGAGGTAAGAACTGCGAACTTGGCCACAGCCGGGAATGGAGAGAACCGTGAATTCTCAATGGAAACGAAGGGGGTCGCCCGCGAGCAGCGAGGAGAGCGGTTTAGGCGGAGAGGAATCTCGCTGTTCCCGCGGGGCCGAGGAGGGCCAGTGCTCGCCTTCCTTCCCCGTTTCAGCGGGTCCCCAGCTCTCCGCCGACCCGCAGCGATTCGGTGACCTCGTGGAAGAGGCCCCCGCGGTCCCGCACGGTCCAGTTAGGGCTTTCGGAGACCTCACCGAACGAGAGGCCGCGGGGATGCCCAGGTCCACCAGCATCCACCAGGCAGCCCCGTGCCCGGCCTGGCGCTGGGGTCCCGGAGCGGAGCCTCGCACCGCATAGGCCTCTCTTCTGGCGCCCCCTGCGCGTGTCTCTTAAGAGGAGCTGCTTGGGTTCCCCGGCTCACCCTCCTCCTTTATAGTTTCCTTCTCCCCAGGGAAAACCCCGGCTGGGCTCCGGTGCTGCCACCACCCCGCTAGCTGCCGAGGCCGGCTTCTTCCTCACTCCCCCGTGCCCGGCTGGGGTTTTCTGAATTCGGGCAGCAGGCGCCCGCGCCACTGCCTGGATCTGGAAAGGGTTAAGCCCTCTCCCAGATGGGTAAGCAGCCGGAGGACAGCCACGTCCCCCCGCCCCCTATCCGATTCCTGGAGCTCTTAGCGGTGCAGCTCGGCCAGGACTCCCCGGGCCACAGGGCGCACGTGCAGACGGAGCAAGTGGCGTCCCCGCTGCCCGAGTTTGCAGCCGAGGGGGTTCC
>NW_006292687.1:6892211-6906769 GCF_000327345.1 Myotis davidii | reverse complement strand
GGGCCAGTGGGGCAACTGCAGGCGGTCACCCGACCCTCGCGACAAAGCACTCTGCACCGGACACCTCCTCCTCTTCCTCCTCCTCTCCCCCCCCACCCCCCGGGGGGATGCCGACCGCGCTGCAATAGCGCTCGGAGCCCCCTTTTCTTAGGAGAAGCATGGGGCGGCGCGCGCACAAAGACGGAGCCTTGCAGCCGCAGCCCAAATGAGTGTCCCCTGGGAAGAATGGCTTCTCAGTCCACCCGAAGGAGTTTTCTTTTTAACCCTTTGCAGGAGGACAGGCGTCTTGCAAAGTGGGTTGCCAAGAGCTGAGCAGTGAAAGCTAACCATTTAGTTAGCCAGGAGAACCCTCCTCCCCCTTAAACAGCGTGACTGCAGCTTGAAGAATTACTTCCCCGGTACTTTTTTTTTTTTTTTTTTGCTTAGAATCCATATCAAAGCTTGGAGATGATTTATTCTTTGAGGATCAACATTGATAAATATTTGGAAGAGATATACCCGTGATAGAAAGAATAAAAAAGAGCAAAATTGATTTAAAAAATTCTTTAGATTTCTGTATGATGTTCACCTGCCTTGGAAGCAGAGGGGGCGGTTGTGCGTGGAAACCGGTGACCCGCAGCAGTGACGTTATTCTCCCTCTATTGGTAGCCTAGCAGTGCTTCCCTCTAGGACTTCATCCAACCCGTCTTCAGGAGTGAGGAATGGGGCAGTTCTAGCTCATTCTCCCTGTATGGTTGCAGGATGGGTCCAGTCACCATTCCTGGGAACCTCTCTGGCCATAAAAGCAGGTTGGATGGGGAGATGGAGGACAGAATGACGTATTGTGGATTCAGCTTATCAGAGTCACTCTTGTAAATTAGTTGGTTCTTCTCAGTCAGTGGATTCAGCTAAAAGTTTTCGAAGGGCTTCTTCAGCATTATGATATGCCATTCATTATGGTCTCTGATTACAGTGATCTTTTGTGGAAACCGCAGAAGACATAATTGTGGCCCAATGACCTTGAAGTGGTTTCCTTGGATTTCAAACCCTATATACATGGTTGACCTTTCAAGTGGGAAGCCCAAATACCTTCTTATGGTTGCATGGAATAGCCCCCGTAGTCTTGACTCAGAGTTCCTGCTGTGGTAGGAGGAGTCCAGCATTGCTCTCCCCTAGCCCCCACCCCATAGAAGCCACAGCACAGTCATTGACTGGCTCCCAGAACTTTCTGAGGTGACCCTTGTGGAGTAAACACAACCAGAAGATATCCCACAGAGACCCTTGACCCCCTGTCTTGGGGGCCAGCCAGCTTTCCTCTCAGAGTCTTTTGCCCCCAAGACGGCTGCAGTGTATTCTGATGTTTGGCATCTCGAGTTGAGTGAGTGGCTGATGCTGTTAGAGTTCTGTAAAGCAGAATTCAGGGTATTTATATGCCTAGGAGCACTTTCATCTTTTAAAATGTTGGTTAATTTCCAACAGGGAGTCTTAAAATGGGATGATCCACCTGTGATAAAAAGAGCTAACACATTTTGTGCACTGGCATGTAGGTGCGTGCTCTGCCAGGGATGTCAGCTCATGATCTCATTTCATACCATACAACCCGGTGAATGTGGAGACTTTTATATCCCCATTTTACAGATCAGGAAACCAAGGCAGAGAGTATTAAGTAACCTGGTTTCTCCTTTAGGCATAGGGAGCTGAGAGATTCAGGCCCGTGTGACTTCAAGCCCCAGTGCTGTTCTGCAACCTGGACCAACTGGGTGGCTGCGGGCAGAACCCACACCGTGCCTGGGGCTTTTGTTCCATTAACTTGGGGAGTTCACCAAATCACCTTCCTGTGCTAGGTGCTTTTTGGCCTGGGGTAGATGAATGTTACAAGCATGAGTAAGAGCCTTGAGGCAGAATTCCTGGCCTGGTCGAGTTCACAGTCAGAGATGGGAGTAAACAGTTATCCAGCCTCCCGTAAATTAGTTAAAGGAGGGTAGACAAGCTGTCACTCCAGACCACTGCCATGGATAAGGCCTCCCAGGGAGCCCAGCCTGGCAAGAGGAGGAGCTCCTGGGGGGCATTCTGGGTGGTGGAGAGAGGGGAGAAGCGTGACTGTGGAACATGCAGACGCTCTCGGTGTTCTCAGCCATCCTGTGCGTTCATCCCATGTGAACATACAGGCAAGTGTGCTGGGCATAAATGAGCAGCTGCAGGAATTTTCACTAAATGAACACACCTGTGTAACCGGCTCCTGGAAGGCCCAGCAGAGGGTCCTAATTTTAACGTTCCCTTGGGGTTCTCTGTGCTGGGAACCTTTGAACTGGATGACCTCGCAGGTCCTCCCCGGCCAAAACTTGAGTCCAGGCACCTTTTCTTAGCCTGATGACATATTTATTTAGCGCATGTCTGCTGACTCCAGGAGAAGTGAACTGTCCATGTAACTAAACCACCGTCTCAGACAGAAACAACACGTCACACTTATTATGCTGTATCTTTTCTGTTTTCAAGCTGCTATTTTGGAAAAAAGGAACCCCCAGCTTTTTATAGTAGTTCCAGGGGAGGTGATTAAATAAACAATTAGTTTGATGAAAAGGTCAAAACTGGTGCTGTACTCTCACCGGGGAGATGTTCATTTTGGTAGTTATATGTTTTGACCGGACGAGGTGTGTGGCCTTTTGTTTTCAAATGCTGTATAAACAGGTGTTTATTTTTGGTGTAGTGTTTTAAAGGAAAAAATTGTAATTACAGGACTTTCAATGTAGAAAAAAACTATGTAGTAGAATTAATAGAATCAGACCTTGCAAAGCTTAAATGTGTTTGGATTGATCGACCTGAAGGTTAAGGCTGTAAGGATTTGTGTTTCTTTTTGATAGACGAAACTGCAAGTGTAGAATATTTTAACAAAGAAAATGATAATTAGCTCGTGTCGAAATGGCAAGTATGACTTAGTAATTTAGTTCAGGAAGTGTGGTGGTGTCTACTGTGGACTAGAAAGTGGGGTAATAGTAACTATTTTGTCTAGACTCGCTTTGTCTCCCCCAGCCCACGGCATCCCGGGGGTCAGGTGCTGGTACTGTTACATCTCACAGCTGAAGAGACCAGAGCAGAAGCAAGTCACCTGATCACGGGAGTGGGAAGTTCCAGAGTTGGAATTTGACACCAGGTCTGAGCTCTTAATGACTCCACGTTTGTGTCTTGAATGTTCTCCGTCCAAGCAGCCTGTCCACGGTCCAGAGTTCCATCCTCTGATTGGATTCGCTGTGACACACCCTGTTCGTTTCTTTGTCTCTGTGGTTACCTTGCTGCTGGTCGGTCCCACTGGAACACAGCTGATCGCAGTGAGGATTAGAGCCTTGGCGATCCAAGTCTGGGCCGGGCATCACCTGGGCTCTTAATAGAAATGCTCTCAGGCCTCCCTCCTCCCCTGCTGAATCAGAACGTGTGTTTTCCCAAGATGCCTTGGTGATTCCTGTGCACACTGCCGTCTGAGCAGTGTGGGTTAGAGGTCATTTAGGTCAGGCTCTTGCAACGTGGGGGTTCTCACCGTCTCCCCTGTTCTCAGATAACTTCCCTGAGGGTGAAGACTGGCTGTCCAGATCTCCAACGTGCTCCTGGGGAGTGCTACAGTGGAGTGTGCACTAAGTTGATTGATCAGGGTTAGTTTTAGAACACAAATCCACTGGTATTATGGCTCTAATGAATTTCCATCCTAATCCTCTTAAGTGACACATCTGTTTGCTACATTACATTAAGATTTTTAAAAGATGAGATCATTAGTAAAGTTGGCAAGTGCGGTGTGTCACATAGCATCTTAGGACACAAGTGTTTAAGAATGTTGTATGGACTGCTGCCTTCGGGCATCTCTGTGCAAGCTGGGATGACTCTGGCTCGGCTGCAATTAGCTTAGTTGGTTGGAGCTGCACTGTTGCCATCAGGATCATGGGATTGAACCCTTTATGGGTCAGTTGGCTTTGCTTCACGGGCGGCCACAGCCCGCACGCATCAGTAGCCCCCGCAGACATCCAGCAGGTGCCGTCATGGCTCCCCAAAAGGACCTGGGTTGGAATGGACTGGTAGAAGCCTTTGAGGGGAAAGGGCTGACATACAATGAGTTTGTGCTGTAGGCCTCCATGCATAGCTTCATTTATTCTCATAACAGCTCTAGCAGACAGACAATGGTATCCCCAGTTATCAGATGAGGAAACTGAGACGTAGGGAGGCTAGGCAGGTTTTCTGAGGCCACACTGCTTTTAAGTGAAGGAGTTGGGATTTAAGGTCGAGTCTTTTTTTTACTCCAAAGCCTGTAGCCAACTGTGTCCCATTATTAGAAAACCAGCAGAGCCCAAGCTCTCTGTGCAGGAGGGTGTGGAGGGGGCAGGCGGCGTTCCCCTTCCACGGAGGCTGCCTGTCACAGGGCTGGGACTTCAGTGGTCGGGCTCTGGTAAGTCTTTCGAGCATTGAGGCTCTGTGAGGCTGTGCCTTTTGTCCTCACAGTCCAACCTGTGTCCTGGAAAACAGCAGG
The DNA here is from genome assembly GCF_000327345.1 of Myotis davidii. Lineage (NCBI taxonomy): Eukaryota > Metazoa > Chordata > Mammalia > Chiroptera > Vespertilionidae > Myotis > Myotis davidii. Next base: position 6,902,280 of record NW_006292687.1, on the reverse strand, counting down.
ACTGCCTTCGCCCTCCCCCTCCAGGCTCTGAACTGCTAGTTCTTAATGGTGGCAGATTTAAAACTGATTAACATGCCGAGGCCAACTCAGGAACACCCCTCCCCCAGCCTCCTTGGTCCTCCGTCCTCCGGGGTTCATTTCTTTCTGAAGATGAACCGGGAACACGTGGGAACTCTGTCCTCAGAGGGAAGACAGACACCTGGCAGCCTCCACACCTCGTCTCCGGATGATGCCTCTGCTGGCTGTGGCTGGCTCAGGAATGTCCCTGATTGAAATCTGGCTGTCTATATTGAATGTAAACTATAAATAAATAAATAAATTTGGCTTTCTGATCCGTGTAGCTGGTTCCACTTTTGTGGGATGTTTTCAGAATCCGGGGTTTGTCAGCATCTGCTCTTTTACAGAGACAACCAGACTGCTTTTTGTTTTCTTTTCTTTTTTTTAAAAGCCATTTTATTGGGAACTGTTTCTGTGCCTTGTTCTGAACTAAGAAAGAAAGAATGGGGGAAATTAAGTTACAATGAATGTTAAGCCTCACCACAGAGATGTAATCAGTAAAATCCAGGTTGTGGGAAATTATGGGTGTTTTTTTTTTTTTTTAACAAAAAAATTGCAAAGAAAAAAAAGAAATGGAAGGAAACTTTAGATTAAAAGAGACTTAAGAGATCAATTGCAATGTGTGGTTCTAATTGGATACTGATTCAATCAAACATACTATAAATAGATATATGAGATCATAGGGGAAGATTGAATAGTGACTCTTTGATATTAAAGGTTATTAAAGTTAAATTAATAAGATAAAATCACTTATGAAAGTATGATAGTAGTATTGGGATATTTAAAGAAAAGTTTGTATCTGGCAGAGATACATATTGAAATATTTGCAGATGAAATTATGTGGTGTCTGGAATTTGTTTCAAAATAGTGCTGGATAAGAGGCAAGTGGGTGGGTGAATGTGTAGATAGAATAAGATAGACCATGAGTTAAAGCTGGGTTATTGGTATATGGGAGGAAAGTCATTATACTATTTTCTATACTTTTGCATATGTTGAACATTTTTAAAATACATGCTTAAAAACTGGATCACGTGTTCCAGTGTTCCCTTGGGATCACAATCCTTTCACTGAGTGTCACTGTTTGTCCGGTGTGTGTTTCCTACAGGTGAGATGGCCAACCATCAGCACATTTTTTGTTGTGTTCCCACTGATATTTTTCTCCCAACCCTGATGGTCATATTCTCCTTAGGATCTTTGAAAAACAAGCACAGAACATCAGTTTTGTAATGCCCAGGGTATCTTTCTAGGCTCAGTCAATTCGATGATGAAGTCAGCAATCAGCAGTTACATAAACTGTTAGTTTGGCAAAGAAAGTGTTAAGGTAGGAGTATTATACATGGAGCTTCAGTGGATGCCCTTACATTTTTATCAGTAACCTGACATGTTGCTAGGACTATAATTGGTGACACCGACATAATGGCACTTAGTGCCAAAGTTTCCCAGTGGCTGTTGGAGCCTCTGACATGCTCCCAAGGCCACACTAGGATCTTGCTGATTCCTGCTCAGCCTGTCTTCCTCCCTCTTCAGTGGGCCCAGGCGAGCATCTCCGAATGCAGTGGTGTTGTAATGCATCTAAAAATGTAAATTGGTTATGAAGGAGACCCAAGATGGCAGCAGAGTAAGTGGATGTGACACTCACCACCTCCTAGGACCAAACTGGAATTACAACCAAAATGAAGAGCAATCAGCCTGAATAACCAACTGAAGACTAGCTGAACCGAAGTCTTATAACCAAGGGTTTACAGAAGAAGCCACATCAAGACTGGTAGGAATGGTGGAGACACAAAAAGGGCCGGCCCAGCTCCCACGAGCAGTGGCTGAGCTTCCAAAGGGATGTCTCAGCTGCAAAGGTCCCCCCTGGGAAGCCTGAGATCTCAACCACATGCCAGGCTCTCCAACCCAGAGCACCAGATCGAGCAGAGGCGCCCTCATAACCCCTGGCTGTGAAAATCAGATGGATTCTGTCCCCCAGGGAGAAATGGAAGTTGGCTAGGGACACAGGCACCCTCCTAAAGGGCCAAGGCATAATCCTCATTTGCAGCCCCTTACCCCGGGCTTTGGTGGAGGGAGGGTGAATAGTGGATAGGATTAGGGTAGCATGAGGAGAGACTGGGGTTTGTGGCTCTGGGGAGAGAGCTGCAGGGACAGCCACCATGATACCTGTGCTAAGTTATTCTCCCAAACCACAGATACCATCTTTCTTAAGTGGAGTACTCAGCCTGGGGAATGCAATGCCTTACCATCTGGACTCCCTGTGGCCTCACCCTATGGAACTCTTGCCCTGCTAAGGAATCAGCTGCCTGGGCCAGGATGTAGAGGTGTAGGAAGACTCAGGAGGTGCCAGTAACTTAGTTGTGTGGTTTCGGAGTGGGGCATTGCCCCTATTTCCCCGTGAACCTGACTGGCACCTCCCCCTATAGGAGCTCCACTAGCTCCACTCTCCAGCTCCTGGCAACCACACCCTCCCGACTCCTGGTGGCTCCGCCCTTCTGAGGTATGGGCAGAATCTGGGACAGACTGAGTTGTGTGAAATTAGGATAATACTGCACCCCTATGTTCATTGCAGTGTTATTTACAATAGCCAAGATTTGGAAGCAGCACAAGTGCCCATCAGTAGATGAGGGGATAAGAAAGCTGTGGTACATTTACACAGTGGAATACTAAGTGGCTCTAAAAAGGAAGGGTCGCTTACCTTTTGTGACAGCATGGATAGTAATATGCTAAGTGAAGTAAGTCAGAGAAAGATATGTGATTTCACTTATATGTGGAATCTGATGAACAAAATAAAACTAACAAGCAAAATAGAAACAGATACAGAGAACAGACAGACAGGTGTCAAAGGGGAGGGGGTTTGGGGGGCTAAGTGAAAAAGGTGAAGGGATTCAGCAAACAACAAACAAACCAAACTCATAGACACAACAGTATGGTGATTATCAGAGGGAAAGGGGGTATGGGGAGGTAAAAGAGGGTAAAATGGGGGATAAATGGTGATAGAGACTTGACTTTGGGTGCTGAACATACAGCGCAATATACAGATGATGTATTAAAGAATTGTACACCTGAAACCCACATAATTTTATTAATGTCCCTGCAATAAATTTAATAAAAAATTTAAAAACGTGAATGTATTGTATAGCTTAGCCTTCTTACTATTATGGGCAACTTTTGATTTTTATAGGCAGATTAACCTATTTGTGGACTAGGGGGGGATGATAGTTCATTAAAAACATTAATTTGCATATCAGCAAAATTATCGATATACCCAGAAATTTATCTATTTTTAGAGCCACAGAGTGACAGATAGAATCTACATTGTTTCTATTTACAACTTGAAAAAATACCTCTTCCTCACCACTTAGATTTGCAACCTAAAAATTAAAATGTTGGACTGAAAAAAAAATTTTGGACTTGAGGGGGAAATGTTTGGAACTTCATGTGAGGGGAAAGAAATTTTGAAGTTGTTGAACATGTTGAAAAAAAGGGAAATAAACATCTTGCCGTCAATATAGAACAATGCTCCTAGATTGGCCAAAGGGGACACAGAAAAACTGGTATGTTGATCAGCTCATCAGCTATTTTTAGCATTCTGGGGAAGAAGGAAACCCAGAAGAAGACTTCTTTGTTATTGATTTGGCGATGCCGACTCTCCCTGCACTGGTGGGTAATGGAAGCGAATGAAAGGCCAGGGTCTTTAACCAGAGGTCATGGGACCAGCCAAAGATTATTTTGAAGTTCTTAAAATAATAGGAGAAAAATGATGCATCTCTAACTGACTCATCAGCTCCTAAGAGTGGCCTGGGGTTCATAGCAAAGAATTGATGGACAGACGCTCCCGAGAGGCTTGATGTGCTTACGGCAGGTTGGAGGCTGAGCAACGGGGCGCTTGGAGGAGAAAAGGAGAAGGGTCCTCTGGCTAAACCAGGGTCACACAGGGCTGCTGCCATTCACTGTGCCACCGTCACAAACAGCTCTGAGCCATTCACTGTGGCTACCTAGTTTGGCCATCATTTTGACTAAAGAAGTTTATTCTAATTAGCACAAGTTTTTTTGTTTTTTGTTTAAATATATCTTTATTGATTTCAAAGACATCAGAAGGGAGAGGGAAAGCGAGATAGAAACAATGATGAGAGAGAATCATTGATCAGCTGCCTCTTCATGATCAGTGATTGATCCTGCAGCCCCAGCATGTGCCCTGACTGGGAATCGAACCGTGACCTCCTGCTTCGTAGGTTGACACTCAACCACTGAGCCACCATGGTCGGGCACAAGTTTTGTTTTATCTGTGATTTGAGCTCACCTTCTCTAACCCTTCCTCATTATAATTATTAATTTAGAGTTGATGGGCTTACAACCCATGAAGACATGTGTCCTGGTACTGGGGTTGAGACAACTGGTTTAAACAATGCCCCCTGCCCTTTAGTTTTATTAGACGAAAACAAAATTTAATGTTAAGTATGAAAATCTGGCTTTCAACCCTTGTAAACCATCATGGGGAGACTTCTGTCTGGCCCTCCGATTTTATCACACAAGCTGTGTTCAGCTTGAGGGAAAGCGGCCGACTGCAGACCAGAGGAGTTGCAGGGGCGTAAGGAGGGCTTGGAGCACAGTTTCCAGTTCCATCCTGATCCACATCGTGTCCGCAGTCTCCGGGGTGTGTTTTGGGGCCCTCTGCTGCATTATTGAGCAACACGTTCTTCTGCTAACATCCCACTGTCTTACTGATTGTAGTTCACAGTACGTCTTGATGTCTGGGGGTGCAGACCTGCCCTCCTTGGCCTGGAATGTAGCCATTAACAGGAAAAAGGAACAAGGGAAGCAAGGACCAGAGAGTCCATCTAGTGAACTGAAGGAATAAGCCTGTATGCTCGAGTATAAGGAGGAAAGGGAGAGTCTGACCACGGCACTCCTCAGCCCAAACCACCCTCAGCCCTTTAAGGCAGGGGTCCTCAAACTTTTTAAACAGGGGGTCAGTTCACTGTCCCTCAGACCGTTGGAGGGCCAGACTATAGTTTAAAAAAAAACTATGAACAAATTCCTATGCACACTGCACATATCTTATTTTGAAGTAAAAAAACAAAACAGGAACAAATACAATATTTGTATTTGCATGTGGCCCGCGGGCCGTAGTTTGAGGACCCCTGCTCTAAGGTTTAGGGTCAACTGCCTTAACTGCTTAGGGAGGGCAGTGTTGGTGTAGTTTTTGGTTGTTTGGTTGGTTGGTTGGTTGGTTGGTTTTATGGATTGTTTGGTTTGCTGATGTAGCTTTAAAACCTAGAACAGCACCTGGCTCATAGTGTGTGTACAGTAAATAGTATCTGAATAAGTGAATTATCACAGGCTTTAGAGTTGGAGGAAGGACAAGTGGTCTCCTCATCCAAGCTATGTCCACACAGAAAGCCCTTTTGTAAGGCCTCTGGCCAAGAGCGTTCTAGTTGCTTCTTCATGTATGACAATGAGCGATGGCCTCCTCTCTTTAAGACTGGCCTTTTCCATGTTTAAACTTTATTTGTTAGAATTTATTCTTTATTTGTCCCTGGTTTTTGCTAGGAGAGGTGGGTCCTCATATCCCCACAGATGGGGAGTGAGGTCGGTCTGGACAACTAATTACTTGACTGTGCTCAAAGGAATGGGACTAGGATGGGTAAGCCAGAGGAACCTTGACCCCGGGTGTGGTAGTGGAATGACCTGTGACCTGTAGAGGTTGCCTAGAGGGGATTGCTGGATCACACTGGCTTTTGCCTGAAGAGGCAGAAGTAAAAAGCTGTGTTTTTGTCCTGTTCAAACTGAGTAACGTGTGTATTGATATGTATGTGTCTGGTACCCTAAGGCATATTCAACACTTGCAGTTCCACTTAGCTGGGAGCCTAAGTTGTGTGTGTGGAATCAGGGTGACGTTGCTGGGAGATGGTCCCATCAACAAAGCTAGATCCAATGAGAGGAAGCCAGGAGGCACGGAGTCTAACCTTATACGACAGGACATCTGCTCCCGTTGTGAATGAGACGGGAGAGCATTTGGAGGCTCTGAAAAGCACTCGGAAGAAACGGAAATAGCTTTCCTCACCACCCAGAGGAACTACTATTAGCACTTTTGCCTTTTGCCAGAATTTTAATATTTATGTATATTAAACTATAACATTATATCTGAATACACTCCCAAGTCATTAAATATTCTTGGAGCGTATCATCTTTAAGGACAGCATGGTGACCCAGTCTGCGCATGTGCCATGCCCTGTGAGGGAAAGAATTCTAAATTGAATGCATGCATAAATGAGCCATTCGATGTTTAGGTGACTACCAATAAAGAAAATATAGGTGATGCTTAATATATATACTCGCAGAAAAAAATCTTTGTGTTCATATCTGATTATTTCTTTAAGATGAATTCCTAGATGTTTGGTTGCTGCTTAGAAGGGTAAAGAATTCACCTTCGATGAGAGTGGTCTCCCCCATTTTGAGCATTGGAGATGGTTGGAAAGATGGTCCCTAAATCAACGTAGGGCCAAGCTGTGAAGCACAGTCTGACCTCCTCCTTTCACATGCAGCTGCTGACCCAGCTGAGAGTGACATTTGAATTTTGGGAATACTACCAGGTGGTGTCCTGGGAAGAGTATTAAAACCCAAGGCTGCGTCTCAGGGTCACTTCTGCTGGGCTTCTTGGCCTCCTCCAGACCCACGTGGTACACCCTCTGTCCACCTCTCACCTGTGAAATCGGTTCTTATTGCCTTCCATGTCATATCCCCCGACCAGGTGGAATCCCCAGTAGCAGAAGTACATTTTAACTCACCTTTTGGTTCTGAGTTCCTAGGACAGTGTGTGATCTATAATAAGCCCTAATAAATGACTTATGAATATTTGCAAGAATGTTAATTGTAGTAGATCTATATATAAAAGGCTAATATGCAAAGTGTTCCCATAGGAGTTCGACCGGGAGTTCTATCACTTGTCATGACACCAGGGGGTGGCACGGAATGAAGGGAGCCCCTGGATGGCAGCCAGCAGCCAGGGAAGGGAGGCCCCGGTCAGGCCTAGGATCCTACCCGTGCATGAATTTCATGCAACGAGCCTCTAGTATTTATATAAATGATGCTTGCACACCCCTAACCTTCGAAAGCTGATATCCTCAAACCTTTGTCAGATCCCTAATCTGTAGATGTATTTGGATGTTATAATTTCCCCCACAAACTGAAGGTGAGTGAGGCAGAACCAGCTCTTCAATGTGTTAAAACCTTTCTGCCTTTTCTGTGCTGGGTTCATGCTGAGTCCTCGGACAGGAAGCCTCGGTTTGGCAGGAGAAGGCCCACCATCCTGTCAAAGCCATTTCCTATTGAGCTTAGAAGGATGTGCAAATGCCCTGGGGCTCTGCTGGGTGGAGGTAGTGAGGTGTCCTCCGTGGGCCAGACTTGAGGCCTATAGCATGAGATGGGAAAGCACCCCCTGGTGCACACCTGTCCCCACTTGCCCAGTTGTTCCTGAGCCTTCCGCTCAGCCTTGTTTACTGGTCCTGCTCATGCTGAGGACAGCTGTGAGCCTGTTTGAGGCAGATCCCTGAGGCCGGGGTAGCAGCGGCATCTGTTACGAGTGGGAAATTCCAAGAGAAGGTGGATCTGGGAGGCTGTGGTGGCGCCTGCAGAGTCCCAGGGCCCTTCTCTCTCCATGGGGACATTCAGCCCTTTGCCAACCTCTGAGGCTCAGGTAGATTTTATTTCAGGGATGGCGCTCACTTGAGAGATGTATCACCGTGGCACCATGTCAGATCCCAGCCTCAGGCCGCGGAGTGCTCAGGCTGGCTCCTGGTCACAGCTCCCCTCAATCACCGCACCTCTGGCTCCGGCAGGCCCGGCAGGACCCCGTCTGAGTGGCCAGTCCCTAGAGGTGGGAGAGGTTGTCTCCCTGGGATCCTCCATTCAAGTTCACCAGCGCCCTGCATCTGGGGGCAGGGAAGGCGAGCTCTTGGGTCCCCTGTCTAGAACAATAGTCAAGGGTATGAGTGGTTTTCTGTTCCCAGAACAGGGTGCATTTTTGTGGACAGTGATTCATCAGAGACCGCGCCAGTAACGGAGCCACGGCATGTCTGTGCAGTTTACGAGGCCCTGGGACACAGGTTCCCTGGCTGGTCCTCTCACAACCCCCAGAGCGGGTGCGATGGGGCGTGTGGGCCCCGTAGCCAAGAGGAGAAAACGAAAAGCGGTTGGTTTCATGACTGCTGCGCAGCAACCACCCTCAAAGGGTGGTGGCGAGAACTCAGGCACACGACCTCTGACCTCCGACTTCTGACCCAGCCCCCTCCGACGAGGCTCCCTGCAGCAGTCTGTCGGAGATAAGCATGAGGAACAGCTCCTGACACCCAGGGAAGTTTGTGGAGGGAACACAGACGGGGAAGATTTTAGCTGAGTTCGTGGATATCAGATGTCAGCACGTGGTGAGGATTTTTGTGGGGCTGGGCAGCAGAGCTTGGCTAAGTGGGAAGCTTTATTTCTATCTGTGCCATTGGTCCCAGGACATGGAAAGTATCATGTCAGGATGCGTTGGGGGAAGGTCAAGGGGAAAAAAAAGGAGACATGTACTACTCTTTGTAATATTTTAAGCAATAAAACAAAATTAAAAAAAGATTTGTTGGGAAAATAAGTCATAAATATAAAAGTGACGTAACCACGGAGGCAGCGTATGACTCCTGTCAGTGTGATGTGGGCCACAGAAATGTCAGACGTGGGAAAATGCCAGTGAACTGCATGGAGGGAGCGGGTGGGTGTGAGGAGGAGAAGGGCCTTCGGTGCAGGTGAGCAGGGACCCTGAGGCAGGCTCCGCGTGGATGGCTCAGGCAGGTGAGAGCGTCCGAAGGTGGAGACTCACACACCGGGGCTCGGGGGCTGGAACACCAGGCCATGGTCAGTGCACAAAGGAAAAGGGAGGGAAGAGGAGAGGAAAACAGGAATATGGGAAGGGAATACTTACCAAGAGAGGCGTGGGAAAGAGAAACGGGGAAAAGGAGAAGAGAGGCACGCAAGGCAGTCACTGAGAAGTCACCTCTGAAGAATGTGTGCAGCGGAAGGGCGCCCGGGATGAGCTGCGGGTGGGTCTGGCCCAGCGGGGAGGGAGTGCAGGGTCTCCACTGTCCATGCCCAGTCACCGCTGTTTCCTGGTGAGTTGAGGTATCAGGGGAAGAGGCTTAAGATGTGACCCTTCCCAGGGACTCCCCTTCTTCCCTCCCCTTCACAGTGTTTATGGGGTGTCTGCTGGGCATCAGACTCTGCTAGAGTCAGCACAGTAGCCAAAATAAAGGAAACCAAGGGTCACCAGGATGGCGTGGGCTTCAGCTCCGGCCCAGCCTGGGCACTCCACCCTCCCTCTCCTACAACCCTTGAACAGTAGCATCTCCCTTGTGGGGCAGTTGTGGACAAAAATACAAAAGGATCCCAGTCCTGGCGGGTGTGGCTCAGTGGGTTGGGCATTGTCCTGTGCACCCTGAGATTGCTGGTTCATTTCCTGGTCAGTGCACATCCCCAGGTATGGGCTCGATCCCCAGGAGGGGGCGTACAGGAGGCAGCCGATCGATGTTTCACTCTCACATCGATGTTTCTCTCTCTCTCCAAAGCAGATTTAAAAAATCTTTGAAAAAAGCCACACGCTCACATGTCACAGAGATCTGCCAGTGGACTTCTGTGGCCTCCAGCCCAGCTACCTGATGGCCGTCAGCAGGCTGAGCTTCTGTTCCCCACACCTCCCCTCCCTGCCACCCCTGCGGCTGCAGAGGCAAAGCAGGATCTTCAGATGCGGCCTCACCCCTACCTGCCTGCCTGCCTGTGTGACAGGTACAGCTGTGTCCCTTCTCCTGGCCATGGCAGGTCTCTTTCCACTGTACCTTCAACATCTATTTCCCTCTGGGATAGGCCCTTTAGCATTGAGGTGGGCTAAAACCTCCTTCATCCAGAAAACTCCTTCTCCCTGGCCCCCAGGTCTGGCCATCATCCTCCATCCTCAAGTGTCTTAGACCTTGTCTAAGCCACTGTCTTC
>NW_006292687.1:6874369-6892164 GCF_000327345.1 Myotis davidii | reverse complement strand
TCCATTCTGGCTCCAGTTCCCACAGTGAAGCTGCTCTGGTGTTAAGGTTCTTGTCTTTAATGCAGTAAATATTGTTCTATCATCTTTAAAAAATATTTTTATTGATTTCAGAGAGGAAGGGAGAGAGAGAGAGGTAGAAACATCAATGAGAGAATCATTGATCGGCTGCCTCCTGCCTGCCCACACAGGGGATCGAGTCTGCTACCGGGGCATGTGCTCTGATCAGGAATTGAACTGTGACCTCCTGGTTCATAGGTTGACGCTCAACCACTGAGCCACACCGGCCAGGCAATATGTTCCCATCTTGATCTTATTTAATCTCATCGCAGCACCTACCGTTTTGGCCATTCCTCTGAGGAATGTGTGCTGCTCTGAGTTGGATGGTGAGAGATTCACCTTCCCTTTCTGTTTCTTCTAGGTCTTTCTGCTCCCTCCTGCCCTTCCTCAGCCCTGCCCCGAGACCATGCCTTCTTCTCACAGTTGACCTCCTTTTCTGGGTGGCTTTGAGAGCTTTCAGATGCCCGCTGGTCAGCTCCTCTCGTGTGCCCACAGATGATGAGCACACACTGTGTCTAGATTGGATCTTTTCTTCCTGCGGACACCTGTTGCCTCAGTGAGACCCTCACCATCCAGCTGGCTGCCCAAACCAAGAACCCCTCCCTGCCTCCGGCCCCATTTCTCCCCCTGACATTCTGGTGATTCTGTTGCCTCATAGCACTTTCCTCCCCACTCCATCTATAGTCCTTGGCTTATAGAAAGTGCTCAGTAAATGATAAAATGGATGACAAATAGACAAGGTAACATATGAGAAAGTGCCTGTCCATAGCTGGGAGTTCCTCGGATGTCTCTTCATCCCTCTGTGGTCTCACCACAGCGTGTCTCTAGAGGTGGTTTCAGGTAACTGGACCCCTGATGTTCAGGGCAGCTCAGGGCTCCAGAGAGCGGGCCAAGGGGTGCTGTATCCCCTTTCCCGACCACCACTCTTGCTGCCCGTGAGGAGCAGGTCACAAGGCTGGCCCATATTCAAGGACAGGGGGATCAGACACCCTTGTTTCTAGAAAGGAGTGTCAAAGAATTTATGAACCTTTAAGAGAGAAATTTATATACAGTAAAATTCACGTTTTGGTGTGCAAACCTTTGAGTTTTAACACATGATAGGTTCTCAAAACTACAGTAAGTCCTTGCTTAATGTTGTTGATAGGTTCTTGGAAACTGCAGCTTTAAGTGAAACTGTGTACAGTGAACCAGTGTTACCACAGGCTAACGGATATTGACAAGAGTTAGGTTCATATGGACTATTTCTGGTCACAGAAACATCATCAAACTTCTAAATAAAGGTCCCAAACACTTCTAATAGTAAGCATTGAAATAAATGTGAGCTATGCATACATTTAAGAAAGATTAATAACAATAAGAGAATGCTTTCCCAACCCACTTCTTCCATCAGTTCAGGGTTGTGCATGGCTACAGCCGAACCCAGCCACTCAAGCGCAAGGCAGGAGCCCACTTCGGACAGGACTCCCTTCCATGGTAGGGAGCACCCCCTGACCCCCACACTCAGACTGCGACAATGTAGACATGCCAGTTGAACAAACCTGCACATTTTTGGGCTGTGGGAGGAAACCGAGTCTCCGGAGAAAACCCACGCAGACATGGAGAAAACACACAAACTCCGCATCGACTGTGGTCCCAGCCAGGAACTGATTTTTTTCTTCTTCTCATCAACCTTATAACAAAAGGATGTTGAATGAAATGACATTATTCGCTGACCGGCTGTACCACAGGATACAGAGCAATTCCAGCATCTTAAAGAATTCCCCAGGGTAATCCTTTGTAGTCAGACATTCCCTGGCAACCAGGGATCTGCTCTCTCTCCTTATAGTTTTGTTTTTTTCTAGAATGCCATAGAAATAGAATCATGCAGTATGCAATCTTTAGAGACTGGCTTCTTTCACTCTGAATAATGCCCTTGAGGTCCATCGAAGCTGTTGCATGAATCAGTGGTTCATTCCTTTTAAATGTCGAGCGGTATTCCATTCTATGGATGTACTGGTCCATTGATCCATCCACTCCTTCACGGGCCTTTGTTGTTTCTGGTTTTGGGTGATTACAAATAATGCTGCTGCCAACATTTGATCTGGAGGCTGTGTCTCTTAGCCACCGTGTCATCCCCATTTGTGTGCAGATTTTGTGTGAACATAAGTTTTCATTTTTCCAGGATAAATACCTGGAAGTGAGGTTGCTTCCTGGCAGAGAATTCCCTGGCACCCCCCTTCTTTGACTATCAGGAGGTTATTAGGTTCATTACCCCGGGTCAGAAGAATTTGTTACGCTGGTCTTTGGACTTCAGAGTATAAGTCCTTTCTAAAGCTCTTCCCACAGAAAGGACCCTTCGTGTAAAAACCACCATTTGTTTATTTGACTGTTCTTTAGTCTTTGTTGTTGTTAATCCTCACCTGAGGATATTTTTCTGTTGATTTTTAGAGAGAGTGCAAGGGAGGGGGAGACACACAGAGAGAGAAACATCAATGTGAGAGAGACGCATCAATTGGTTGTTCCTGAATGTGCCCTGACTCGGGCCAGGGATCGAGCCTGCAACAGAGACACCTGCCCTTGGCTGGACTCGAACCTGGGACCCTGCAGTCTGTGGGCTGATGCTCTATCCACTGAGCCAAACCAGCTAGGGCTGTTCTTTATTCTTAAGCCTTCAGAGGCCCTGTGTGGATGACTTGTGCAGGGCGAGGGGAAGCCCCGGTCCCTCTGCAGCCTCGTTGCCCTCAGCTCTGGCGTCCCCCAGCACTCACTCTGTGCCCCCATTCCCCCACTTCACAAAGGGACAGTGCCTCTGACGGAGGTGGGTGGGAATAATTTTCAGACCTCACGGAGCACAGATCATCAGAAATGCTGTCCGGTGGCAAAATGCCATAAATAAATGAAGCAGCAAGCAACCTTGGCGAATGCTGGTGTATGAAAAATGCACTTTGATCACTGAGCATGGAGATTAAGTAAGCAGGGACAGGGGTATGTGGCCGGAAGGCTGTCAGGTGTGAGAACAGATCCAAAGTGAGGGCGGCATGGGCAGTGGGAGGGACGCAGTATTTAAGTTCGGAGGCTGTAATATCAAAGGTCTGGTGTTTGAAGGGGTTTGACCTTCTCTTTATAAAGGAAGGCTCAGCATCCAGAGGCTGCCCAGGCCTCCAGGTGGCCTCATGGAGGACGCCTTCGCGCACATTCTATCCATGCTCAGCTGAACGGAACTCCCAGCCGGAGACCTGCCTGCAGTGCATGAGCCGACCCCACCTTTTGCTCCCTGTCTGTGCTGCAGGGTTATCCGGGATGCTTCCGTTCCTTAGGCTATTACAAGACACACGTTAGGTCAGGGCTCAAGAGGGGCAGCTCTGTTCCCTGTTCCCGGTACCTGTAAAAGCGGAGGCCGTCAGCCCATAGTCTCTAGGCACATGTAGGAAGTGGGATGTGAGATGGGGCCTGGCCTCGCAGAGTCACTCACCCCACGAAGGCGTGAGGTCTCGCCCTTCATCAGGTTCCCTGTGGGAGACTTGGAAATCCAAGGAGAGTAGAGCATGGGCCTTGTCGCCAAGAACTCACAGGCCCTGGTGACACAGGCCCCATGCTCTAACCACAGGTGTCACGTTATTTGTGTGAAAAATGCATTCAGAGTTCCCGACACAGACAACCAAGTCCTAGTGGACTTTGGCACGCCGCTGTGTGTGAGCTGCGGACTGCGCTGATGCGGGGATTGTGACTGGCCTGTATTTAGTTGAGTTTCATTAGACCCTATAGTTTGTGGAAAGAAGATTAGGACAGTGTCTCTTACCTGCCTCCCTGCAAAGTCTCCCTCTCTCTCTCTCTCTCTCCCCCTGTCTCCCTCTCTCTTTCTCAGTCTCTGCCCATCTCCTTGGCCTCTCAAATGCTTTATATTCCAGCTCCTGCCGCCTGTGACCAAAGTCTTCCCCTCTGAAATGTCACTCCCTCTGAGCTCTCGTTCACCAGTGTGCAGGAGCCTCCACAGGCTCTCTTACAGGTGAAAGTGGAGCTCCTGCAGGGCGATGTGGGGGCCCTGGCGCATCCTGAGATTTTGAACTTTGTTGTAACGTTAGCACTTGTGAACAGCCCTTTGGTTAGAGGCCCAGCCTCGCATCAGCAGCGAGGGAGGACTTAGGTGAAGGCCCGGAGCCTGTCCATGCTCACATGTGCACCTCGTTAGTTCCTGCCTCGCGCCTGGCCTGGAGAGAGGCCCCGGTCTGTGATGTCCCAGCGAACCCCGGCCGGGCTCAGCTGGGGAAGTCCCCCGTCACACCTGCTGTCACCCCAACTTTTGGAAACTTGGTGTGTGTGTCCTGGTCTCCTCCTTGGTGCGCGGCCCCCTGATATCACCTCCTGCCAGGCCGCGATGTGGCAGCTGTCTGCTTGCTGTGGCTGCACACGCTGGGCCCCGGGTGAGACAGGCTTGAATAGACGAGAGCTAATCCCAGGCTGAGGAGCGGGAAGGCGGAGGAGGGGCCCAGGGCTCTTTGTGTCTCAGGGCTCTGGTGTCTTAAGCCTCTTTTTTGCTCTTGCTTTCATTTTTGCAAAAGTTCCTTGCCTGCCTGGTCCCTGAAGCGGAGGATACCAGTTCCATTAAATTAACATTTGCAGCTCAGCAAAGTCTAAACAGTGTAAATTGCATTATTCTGGGCAGTGTTTGGCCACTAGCGTTTGCCAAAGCGGGAGGAACCTGCGAGGGGCAGAGACAGGCTTAGCCCGTGCACACCCAGGACCAGGCGGAGCCCACTCGCACATGTGGGCGAGGATTGGCGCCCCTGCTGCACTTAAGGAAGCAGGTTGCATGGGGAGTTGGTGGGTTCGGTGTTGGGCACATTGAGTTGGAGCATCGGGTCCAACTGCCACTCCCTCCTGTTCCTGCTGGTCATCAACGCCTGGAGGCCTGTGTGTCCTCACGAGGCATCTCGGCCTCCAGTGACCTGTCAGGGTGCCCTCTGTCCAGTCTTGTCCCTTCTCTGTCTCATGTTTTATGCTTCAGCAGCCTGGCTGCCTTGGTTCCTCATATTTCTTGCTGCTTCATGCTTTTTTAAATTTTTATTTGTTGTTAATCCTCACCGAGGATATTTTCCATTGAGTTTTAGGGAGAATGCAAGAGAGAGGGAAAGACAGACAGAAACATCGATGTGAGAGAAACACTTCGGTTGGCTGCCTCCTGCACGAGCCCCAACTAGAGCTCAGGCCGGGGAGGAGCCTGCAACCAAGGTACGTGCCCTTGACCGGAATCAAACCCGGGACCCTTTAGTCCACAGGCCAACGCTCTATCCCCTGAGCCAAGCTGGCTAGGGCTTCATGCTTTTATTTTTTAATTTTTATTGATTTTAGAGGAAGAGAAAGAGGGAGAGAGTGAAACAGTAATGAGAGAGAAAAGCATTGATTGGCTGCCTCCTGCATGCCCCTTACTGGGGATAGAGCCCGTAATCTGGCATGTGCCCTGACGGGGAATTAAACTGGTGACCTCCCGGTGCATGGGAAGATGCTCAACCAACTGAGCCACACCAGCCAGGTCTGGCTTCATGCTTTTTTGCCGTTGCTTCTGCCTTTTCTTTGTCCCTTCCTCTGTGCTCCTACCCTCTCCCTCCCCCTGCCCCCTTCTCCCGGCTCATCTTAAACAGTCTGCTCTGGCATTAACTCCCTCGTTCACCCACTGGCACTTACTGGTACTGCTGCCTGGTAAGTGCCAGATGTGCCTGCTGGGTGCTGCCCCTGTCCCCACTCCTCCTTCCTGTTCACGTGGGTGCTCCTGTGGGTGCTCCTTTGGCTTTCTGGTTAGTGCAGTGTAACGGTGTAGAGCACAGGCTTTGGATCCCACAGACACGCTGTCAGTCTCCCTGAGCTTCAGTTTCTGCATCCGTAAAACGGCAACCACCTCAGAGGGCAGTTTCTAGCCTTCGATGAAATTACATCTGCAAAGCATGGCTCCCTCAGAGGACGGAGGCGTCCTGCCGCAGCTGCTTCTCTTCTCTGCGTTATTGCTGGGTTGGGGGTTCCCTGACTGGGTCCCTTCCCGGTGGGAGTCAGACCGATGCAGCCAGGGGTGGCCTCCAGGAGGTCGGATGTTGTTGAGCCTGGAAAGATGAAGTGAGTGTGGGGGGTGTGAAAGGGGAGAGTAGGCTGGAGGTTAGAGATGGAGAGTGTGAGATGAGTAGAGCCCAGATGATGAAGGGCCTGGGATGCCAGACCCGGGTTCTGGCCTTTGGAACCACGGTTGGGTTTATCCATAATGAGTCTTGATGATCAGCAGACCTGGGGTCAAGTTCCAAGGCTTTCAAGCAAATGGAGAAATGCAACCAAAGTGATTTGAGTGTCAGATGCGGACTGAATATCCAGGGAGATATTAGGCAGTACATGCCTGCCACTTACTCAAAATCTAAAAGGACAGTTAAATGAGCAATTCTGTTCTTATGTAATAAGTATTATGATTGAGGGGTGAAAATATCTGGGGAGAAATACTCCCCTGTGAGAGCTGCTGGGTCTCTCCTCATTCTGAGGGGACACTGGGCTGCGTGGAGGGCAGGAGAGCTGGGGGTTGCCCCAGTGCTGGAGGCCAGGAAGCGGTCACTGAGGCCAGTCGTCTGTTTCTGGGAGCAAGCGCTTCCCTTTGCCTGACCCCACGAAACGGGGTGCTAGCAGGGATGGGCAGAGGCATCCTGATATGCCTGGGGCTGTGATCCCCAAGCCACCAAGGGCTGCATTTTGTGAGTAATAAAAATGTGCTATTTGAGCCGAAACCGGTTTGGCTCAGTGGATAGAGCGTCGGCCTGCGGACTGAAAGGTCCTGGGTTCGATTCCGGTCAAGGGCATGTACCTTGGGTGTGGGCACATCCCCAGTGGGGAGTGTGCAGGAGGCAGCTGGTCGATGTTTCTCTCTCATCGATGTTTCTAACTCTCGATCTCTCTCCTTTCCTCTCTGTAAAAACTCAATAAAATATATTTAAAAAAAAAACCCCAAAAACGTGCTATTTGAAGTCTTCTCATTATCTGCAATCTTGCCTCACAGATCATCTGATCCAGTGCAGTGTTGTTTTTTTTTGTTTTATAAAGTGTCTCCTTTGCCATAGTGTTAAGTGGAGGAATTTGACGTTGTGCCCCATTGTAGCGCTTTGTGGTCTAAATTTTCCTTTCCATCTGCTTTCCTTGCTGCTGCCAGCTCCCCACCTCTGGGGCCCGGGCAAATGGTGCCCATGAGAGAACTGTGTTGATCTGTGTTGAGAGCAGAGAGGTGGTCTGGTTAGAGGCGTTTGCTTGGATCCTATGAGCAAATGCCTAAGTAATTCAATATTCTCAATGTGATAGTCACAGCCTGCTTTCCATCCCACCATTCCCTGACCAGCTGCTTCTTGCTCATTTGCTGTGGTCCTCATTTAGGTATCTATAATAATAAAAGCACAATATGCTAATTAGACCGGACATCCTTCCGGGCGAAGCGAGGGCCAAGGCAGCTGCTGTGGTTGCCTTGGGCCAAGGCAAGCCACCATGGCTGCGAGGGTTGAGCCCCTTGCACGAATTTTGTGCATCGGGCCTCTAGTCCATATATAAAAAAGGCAGAAAGAAGAAAAATCATAGGCTCATAATAGAGAAAAAAACATTTCATACAGTATATCCCTTATCTTGCACTGTTTAAAACTCAATTCCCAATGAATCATAGATCTAACAGTGAAAGGTAAAACAATAAGCCCTTAGAAGATAACAAAGGAAAATAGTTTCACCATTATGTGAGGCAAAAATTTTTACAGAATACACGAAAAACACTAGTCATAAAAGAATAAATGTGATAATTTGGGGTACATGATAATTAAGATCTTCTGTTCATCAAAAGACACCAATGTAAGTGCAAAGGCAAGTCACACAATGGGAGAGGATATTATGTGCTCGCTATCTATCTGTATGTATATATGTATGTATATATTATGTATTCAATGAAGGACTCGTATTCAAAATATATAAAGGGCCCCTACTCCTACTAAATGAAAACAAGAAAAAGCAATCTAATAGAAGAATAGTTAAGAGACTTGAAGAGGAACTCCAATATGGAGTGACAGACTTTATTCATCAGGGACATATAAATTAACACCATAGAGATACTACTGCACACCCACTAGAACAGCTGTGGGCAAACTATGGCCCGCGGGCTGGATCTGGCCCGTTTGAAATGAATAAAATTAAAAAAAAAAAGACTGTACCCTTAAATGTTCACAGTAGTAGTCTGTGTGATAGTAAAAACTGAAACAATGCAATGTCCATCAACAATGGAATGGATAATTGTATTAAATTCACGTGTTAGAAAGAATATTATACAGCACTGCAAATGAGTATACTATTATATCTATATCTATGTAATAACATGAATGAACCTCACAAACATATACAGGGTGTCCCAAAAATGTATACACACTTTGAATGATTATAAAGTCAATGTTTATTAACATACAGTTCAATTTCAAATTTTAAATGAATCTACAGAAATGAGTAATTTTTTTAATCCTCACTTGAGGGTATATTTTCCATTTATATTTTAGAGAGAGTGGAAGAGAGGGAGAGAAAGAGAGAGGGATAGAGAGAAAAACATCCATGTGAGAGCGACACATCAGTTGGCTGTGATTGGTTGCTCCCACATGTGCCCCAGCCCTTCGAACCTAAAACCCAGGTATGTACCCTTTGACCGGAATTGAACCCGAGACCCTTTGATCCGAGGGCTGACATTCTAACTACTGAGCCAAACTGGCCAAGGCCAGATTATTTTTTAGAGAGAGTAGAAGGGAGGGGGAGAGAGAAAAAAACAAACCATCAGTGTGAGAGAGACATATCAGATACATGGATTGGTTGTCTCCTGCAGGTCGGGGAATCTAACCTGGCTTGCAGGTTTGTGCCCTTGACCAGGAATTGAATCCGTGGCCCTTTGTTGTGCAGGCTGACACCCTAACCATTGAGCATACTGGCCAGGGCATGCCAATGCCTGTTTTAAAACTGATGACCATTCTGATCCAGGCACTGCTAACATGAAGCAATGGAGTCTCGAACAGCAAGAATCATTTTGTTCGGTATTTGTGCCCCTTTAATTCATTGACTCTTGCCTGTTTTGTACCGTGAAGTGTATCTTTTATGTATCTTCATTAAAAAAAGTCTAGTGGCACTTTAGGATAAATTTTCTCTGTTCAAAACTTCGTCTTGCTTCACCCATTATTTCAAATCAGTTAAACCCAAAAAAGAGTGAAAAATTAAGTGAACTTTTAGTTGTTAAAGGGTGTATACATTTTTGGGGGACACCCTATCGTTGAGGGAAAGAAGCTAGTCACAGGAGAGTAGCTCACGTAATTCATATAAAGTTCAAGTCCAGGGAGAACGAGTTTGTGGTTTTATAAGTTAAGGTAGCGTTTACCTTTGGTGAGAAGGAAGTTTTAGTGGCTGGTGGGAGTGGTTGCATGGGTGTGTCCACTGTGAAATTCATTGCTTTGTACACTTTTCTATGTGTTATACTTAAATAATAAAAAAATTATTTATAAAGACGCAGAGGATGGAAGCAGTTGGTATAAAACAGTGGTTCTCAACCTTCCTAATGCCGCGACCCTTTAATACAGTTCCTCATGTTGTGGTGACCCCCAATTTCATTGTTAAAAATTGAACATAATTAAAGCACAGTGATTAATCACAAAAACAATATGTAATTATATATGTGTTTTCTGATTGTTTTACGCGACCCCTGTGAAAGGGTCGTTCAACGCCCAAAGGGGTCGCGACGCACAGTTTGAGAACCACTGGTGCAAAATGTCTTGGCTTTGCCATTTGGGAATTGGTTATGTGGAAAAGAGGGAGGTGATGATAACGTCCCCAATGTTTTTCAGACGCGCTGAGTTCAAGATTATCCAGGGGCAGACTTAGCTTCGTCTCTGAGCACAGCGAGTGCGTTAGCATTGTTGTCTCTGAGGACCAGACATCAGTGAGATGGCCATTTCTGTGGCCTTTTCTCTCCCCTGGAGGCACCAGAGCTACCCTGTCTCTGCCTTACCTACAGTACACTGTGCTGGCCGAGTGCGGAGCGCTGTGGGCAGGAGGAGGGAGCCGGAGGAGCGTTCCTCTTCTCTCCCCCCTCCCTGTTCTTACTCTGCTGCAGGCAGCCAGAATGCTTGCTGGGGAGCCCACACCCACAGATGAAAAAGACAGAAGGACGTTTATTTTTAAAAAAGGACAGATGCAAATTAGGATTTTCTAGACTGAGACACAAATGCTAAGACTTCAGAATGTAGCGGGACACGGACGCCGTGGGCAGGAGAGAGGGCTTCTTGGAGAAGGCAAGAATTCCTTTTGTAGAGGCTGAATGAAAAGATGGTCTAAGGACTTTAGACAGGGAATGTCGTGGGCTGACCCTTGTGTTTGCCCCCCACCCCATTCATATGTTGAAGTTCTCGCCTCCATTGTGGGGATGGCATTTGCAGAGGACATCTTAGGGAGGTATTTCGATTTAGATGAGGTCATAAGGGTGGGACTCCATCATGGGAGTACTGCCCTTATATCTATTGCCCTTATATCTCCTTATAAGAAGAGGAAGTGACACAAGAGATGCCTCTCTACACACATGCACATAGGCACGCACACAGGCATGCATGCACACACTAAGAAAGGCCATGTGAGCTCACAATGAGATAGTGGCAGGAAGAGGATCAGGAAGAGGACCCTCATGAGAACCGAATCTGGCATGTTGGCCTTGGACTTCCTAGCCTCTGTGAGGAATAGATATCTGCTAAGTCCCCTGCTGTGGTATTAGAGCAGCCCGAGCTGAGACAGGGAAATAAATGTCACCAGGTTCGACAGCTCCGATCCTGAGTCCTGGAGCACAGCTGCCTGGTCCCTGGGGGCGTCGGTGGTGTGCCATTGGCTGGGGCCACTCAGCAGCCCAGGCATGTCCATCGTTGCGAGCATGGTGGCTGAGTTGAAATAAAAATTACCTGCGTGAGCCCTCGAGTTTCAGTCCGGCCCCACCTTGGAAGTGGGCGAGTCTAGGAGAGAGATGAGAAACACTTGGGTTGATGGGAACCGAAAGATTCAAGTGTGCACGCCAGTGCCCTGATGAGCTCCACTCCCAAGCCAGGGTGTCCCTTTAAATTCTGCTTGTTGTTTGTCTGATTAAATACGTGCAAAAACCTTGCTGAATCCTAAAACAATGATCGTAAAAGAATTTTCTCTTGATTCTTAATGAGTGCTGCTTTTCATGTATCAGGTCAGAGTTGAAAATTCTTCTCTCCGATTTGACAGACAGTATGTTTCCGTGGTGCAGACTTTCCCCCGTATATTCACACCAGTAAAATAGTTCTAGTCGCTCCACTTCTTGAGAGAAGAATACCGGATTGTTTGCTTTGTGAGAGGAAGTAGAGGAAGGTCGCTGCCTGCCCTGCACTCCGCTGTGCTCTGCTCCGAGCCGGCAGTTCTACTCCAGCGGTTGGAGAGTCTGCCGCTGCCGCCACCGGCTCTCTGCGAAGCAGCCAAAAATAGGCGCAAGCTCAGTTGCTTCCCGCGGTGTCGCTGCGAAGTGTGTCATGAGGTTTCTTTGAATTGGGAGGTTTCCTGCTAATTTGGGAAGCAGCTGAGGAGACTGGCAGAGGTCCTGCCTGCCACAGGGATCCGGGCTGCTCCCCAAGGCAGTGCAGGGGGTTCTCGCTTTCCCAAAGTCAGTCTTTCCCCACAGCAATGTGAAACTATCATCTTTATTAAAAGAAGTATTTTTTTAAAAATATTATATTCAGTAAAGGTAAGAAAAATCCACTGTAGTAGTGGCACAGCCTTGGTAGAGTTTTTGTGAGGATTAGATGAGTTAATACATGTATAACATTTACTAGGGGTCCTTAAACTACGGCCCGCGGGCCACATGTGGCCCGCTGAAAACATTTATCCGGCCCGCTGGGTGTTTTTGCCGCCGCCGCCTGTCCTGCTTAGCAGCCGACTCGTCCCGGCCCGCAGTGCGCATGTGTGGAATGTCTGAGGGACAGTGAACTGGCCCCCTGTTTAAAAAGTTTGAGGACCTCTGATTTAGACTGTGCTCGGAATACAGTGAATCCTCGACAAATGGTGGGCTAGCCACTGCTGGGTGCTTCACCTGGAAAACCTTGAGTCCTCACAATAGTTCTGTAAGGTAATATTTCTTGTTTTATTGATAAGGAGGAAGAGCCCAGAGAAGTTAAGTAATTACCTGAAGGTCACACAGCTGCTGAGTGGCAGTGCAGGGGACTGAATCCAAGTCTTTCTCCTTCACCATTTTCTCTCTGTGACCATTTCTCATACTGGGGTCTGAGCCTCCCAGGAGGTTTGCAAAGTTTTCATGGGGATTGTCCATGGTTTCATAGTTGAAAATACAGCTTTATGCAAGGGGTTGACAAATAATTTTCTGTAAGGTGCCAGAGAATAAGTGTTTTATGCTCTGTGGATCGTACAGTCTCTGTTGTTGCTATTCTATTCTTTCGCTGCAGCTTGCACCATAGGCGATACTTAAACAAGTGTGTATGCTTATGTTTTAATAAAACTTTATTTACAGAAACAGGTGATGGCCTGGAAGTTGGCCCTTGGGCCAAAGTTAGCTGGCCCCTGCTTTATTCCATGCTGCCTTCTGTTGTCTTCAAGCCCCCACCTCCCAGGGTCTTCCCATTTCTCTGTAGACAGCATCATTGTCTTGGAAGCCTTCTACTTTATCTGCTTTTCAAAGTCCTGCATTTGACTAATGCTTGAGTGGCTGCTGTGTGCTGGACACTGGGGACAGGGCAGTGGCCAGAGCGCAGTTCTAGACCTCCTGGAGCTAACATTCTGGTGGGGAGACAGACAGGTGTATGCCAGGTGGTGAAGGTAAGAAGACTAAGGCATGAGTTTGGAGAGTGACAGGGCTGGTATTTTATATGGAACGGTGAAGGAAGGGCTCTGAAAAGGTGACCCTGGAGCAGAGGCCTACAGGAAGGGAAGAAAGAAACTGCACGGCTGTCTGGAGGAAGAGTGTTCCGGGAAGAGAGAACAGCAAGTGCCAAGGCCCCGAGGCAGGCCTGTGCCTCGAATGTTTGAAGAACATCCAGGAACCCAGAGTGGCTGGAGTGCAGGGAGTGAGGGACAGAGTGGTGCGAGAGAGGCAGGCTGGTAAGGGGCAGTTCACATAGTCTTAGAGGTCACCCTAGAACTTTACAGCAGTTAGTCACTGGGAGGCTTTGAGTGTCATGATCTAACACCTACTACAAAGGATCCCTTTGGCTGCTGGGTGAGGAGAGGCTGTGCAGTGAGTAGGGGTGGATGCCAGGAGCCTCACTAGGAGGAGGATAGTGGGAGAAGCCCAGAGATTTTGAGTATGTTATGAAGTCGGAGCCATAGGCTTTCTTCACAGATTGCAGTGGGATGAGGAGGAAGGAAGGGGCCACGGCAGATTTGAAGTTTTGGCCAGAGCAGCTGGAAGGTAGGAGCTGCCCTTTGCTGAGATGGGAGGGCTGCAGGAGAGCAGGTTTGTGGGCAAGATGAGGGGCTCGGTTTGAATGTATTAAGCTGGGGCTGTCAGTTGGATATCCAAGTGCAGATGTCAAGTAGGCAATGGATTTTTAAGTTTGGAGTTTAAGTTGGGGCTATGCAGTCGGGAGTCAGCAAAGGATGGGTGGTCTTTAAAGCCATAGCTGGCTGGGGTGGCCCAGGGAGTGAGTGCAGAGAAAGGTGGGCTAAGCTGGAGGCCTTTGGCAGCCCTGCTCCTTCCTCTGAAATTGTTGGTACATCAGCACCGCCTGTGAGGAGTGTGGGCACCTCTGCCCTGTGTGCTCTGCCCCAGGCTGCCCTCCTGACCCCTCTCTTGTCCCTCTGTTCACCCTCACTCTGCACATGTGCACAGGTGAGTGAGTGCTGCTGCTCTCTACCTGCTCTGAGTCTCCACAGTTCTTCCCACCCAGGAGAGCCATCCCTTTCCCGACATTATGTAATGAACGTGTAGCCACTGTGCTGAAGACATGAGAACACTAGAGAGATGTGGTCCTTGTAGTGTGAAGACTTACATCTTTTACAAATGATCCCTTCTGATAACAAAGAAGGGGCTGGAGATGTGCTCAGACACCAGCTGTGGCCTTGCAGTCTGGTGGCTGCTGTGATGTGGGGCGGGGTGCGGGGTGGTTCAGTAACACAGGATCACATTAGGGAGGGTAAAATAGAGGGAGTGGTGAGGGGGTCAAGGTTTAGCTGTGAGGGAGGAGAGAGGGACTGGAGAAGGGATGAGGCCCGCTGGTATGTGGCCCTGCCCAGGGTGAGCCGGTCCGCAGACGTCTTGGGGATGTCTGTGTGGACCCAGGAGCCACATTCTAACAGAAAAGGGAATCCCACAGAAGAACTTCAGCAGGGCGCCCAAGGCACTGCTGGGCCCACCCCCAATAGTCTGAAATGTAGGCAGGGCAAACAGCTTTCTCTGGCTTATGTCAAGTCAAATCAACTGGTAATGCCTACCTGGGGAGCAGCCTTGAGGTCAGGTCTCAGAAGAAAGAATGCAGTAATTGATTAGTCATGTCTACCAGGGAGTGTGTAGGGTTGGGTTTGCCATTCTAGTCATGTCTACCAGGGAGTGTGTAGGGTTGGGTTTGCCATTCTAGTCATGTCTACTAGGGAGTGTGTAGGGTTGGGTTTGCCATTCTGGTCCTGGAGAGCTGTCTAGACCAGCGGTCGCCAACAATTTAGACCTCATGGACTGGTTGGTGACCACTGGTCTAGACTGCAGGAGTGCTTGGCAGTCCCCAAATACCGTTGGGGTATCGTGCTGCGTGAACCAGACACCACATTAGAATAACCAACTTAAGGGCAAGCAAACTAAATCTATTAGCGTTTTTAAATGTCACAGGTTTTCTCCTTATGCTTTGGAGGAGACCCTTCACATTGTGTGGTCTGTGTTTTACATCATGGAGTGAATTACGCAGAGGCTTCTAAAGAAGCAAACACAAAGCATCCGAGAAAAAGATACCCAGAGTAGCGGGAATTTCCTTCACCAAAAGGAAGTGATGTTTGTGAGTATTTCGAGCATGGTGAAGTGCTCTACAAATGTAAGGACTCATAATTCTGCATCGCCCGAGGAAAACCAGCTCAGCCATAATGCTAACAGTCACAGAGCAGACTTCACAGTACCTCCCTCCCCACAGTCAAGTTCCTCCCCTTGGAACTTGAAGAGACCCTCCGAGGGTAAGCTTCACCTGGTCTGGTAAAGTCCTTGCAGGCTGATGGCAGGGACATGTGACTTTGCAGGGCCCATTGTCCATCATTAAAAATATATATTTTTATTGCTTTTTAAGAGAGAGAGGAAAGAAGAGGGAGAGTGAGAAACATTGATGTGAGAGCCAAACATCGATTGCCTGCTTCCCGCACACCCCTGCCGGGGATCGAGCTACAACCTGGGCATGTGCCCTGACCAGGAATGGAACCCGCACCCTTTCAGTGCATTGGACAATGCCCAACCAACTGAGCCACACCAGCCTGGGCCATTGTCCATCATGTTGATGGCCAGTTTATCCAGTAGGGATCCGGCTTGTGAAAAGTTGGCTGTGGCTGCCAGTGCTTGTGCGAGTTGGCTTCCTATGGGGAGGCCAACCTAGTCACTGAAAATGATGGGGCAGCTGGGTAGCTGCTGGTTATGGGCACATTCTCCTTCCAGCAGAGAGGCCTCCTTGGGAAGCCACGTCAAGGTCAGGAGGGTCTTGGTGAGTGCAGATCAGACTGTATTTCTTGCCGTCCCAATCCCTTGGAGGCTCAGTACCACCTGGTGAGTGAGCGTGGAGTTGGAACAATGAGTTGGCTCCCGGACATCAGCAGGCCTGAGTCTGAGCCCATTCGGGGGCTGGCCTGACCTACCTCTACCCTCCAGGGGTGACATTCTCTGCTCCCTCCCCTGCCATTGCAGATCTGATTCCATCCAGGTCACAAATGCTTTGGAGTATCCATATCTTTGTAAGATTTTGCTGCTTCTGATTTATTCCAAAGAGGTATATATCCAATTATTTCCTATTTTTTGAAGAGGTGAAAAATTACAAACAGTAAGGTACAAATAATTTTCCTGTTTGTGTTTGATAGAAACAGCCTATGAAATACTCATCCTTAGTTAGCATCCAAAGAACTTTTGGGTTGGTGGATAATTTAAGACGCTTCAAGAGGAGGGTTTGAGCCATTGTCCTTGGCTTTGGTATGCTGTACTCCATTGACGGAGAAACTTGATTGGTTGTCACAAACGGCACTAGAAGTTAGTCTGTCAACTGTGTGGGGACCCCTGTTTCTCTAAGAACATCGATGCAGCTGTGAATGATGCAGGGCTGGCTGGCCTATGCCACACCCCGTTATTGTAGGGTTTCTATGGGGTGTCCCTGGCGTAGTGGTCTGGATCCAACCAAGAATCAGAAACCACAGGGATTTAAGCAGGGTTAGTTTAATATGAAGAATTATTAAACTATAATGAAAAGGTAATTATAGCATATATGACAACTCTCTATGCTGCCCCAGGGCTGAGGAGGGACCCCAGGAAGGACAAACTTGGAAGGGCCTCGGACCTTGTTGACTGTCCTGGATGGCAGGGAAGCTCATTGGTTTAGCTGGTCTGCAGTCCCTAGGCTCACCCCTAGGATTCAGGCGGGGTGCTGGTGTGGGCATGCAGTGCAGTGGGCACCCATGCAGGCGGGAAGCCTGGAGCACAAGGGTCTCTGTCCAGAAGGCTGTGCTGTCAGGGGGACCCCAGAGACAAAACGGGGTAGGCAATGAGTGAGCAGAGGGAATCCGGTGCCAGTGTGGGCAGGAGGCCTCGGGGCCGTGTCTGCACTAAGAGGACTGAGTAGGGTGGGAGGTCACTGGGAGACAGAGCCCACCAGATGTCCTCACCCCATGCCACCCACCCGCTTCCTGCAGCCCCTGCTCCCCCAGTGTCTTGTCAGCATGCTCTTCGGAGACAGCTTACTTAACACTGTGC
Source organism: Myotis davidii (assembly GCF_000327345.1). Lineage (NCBI taxonomy): Eukaryota > Metazoa > Chordata > Mammalia > Chiroptera > Vespertilionidae > Myotis > Myotis davidii. Next base: position 6,875,171 of record NW_006292687.1, on the reverse strand, counting down.
TGTGTGCAGGAGACCTGATGGAAGGAATTCCTTTTATTATTGTGGAGCATGTACCAAAGGTGAATCTGGAGCTGAGAGAAATACATTGATAACTGGCCTCCTTGGGTCCCCCTTTCCTGCAGCACCTGTGGCCCCAGGATGTCTGAGGGGATGTACGGTGTCCCCTATTTCTGGGCTGCCCTTTTGCCTCTCCAGCCTGGCTCTCACAGGGGCTGGCTCTCCTATGAGACCACAGCTTCCCCTTGGAGCTGGGGCAGCCGGCACCGCGGTAGGGAGGACCATGGCCCTCTCCAGGCCTGCTGGAGGGATGTATGTGTCATGAACCGGCTGCCGAGGCCAGCACTCTTGCCAAAGGTGCTTCCTGACTTGAGTGTGAGGTGCTTTGGTTGGCAGAGTGGCATCTCTGCCGGCTCACAGAGGGCACCTCCTTCTCCCCCTCTCTTCTCAAGCCAACCAGAGGTGCCAAATACTTGGTGGATGTGTGCCTGCAGTCCTGGGCTACCGCTCCGATCACAGCTCGGCAGTCCCTGGAAGGAGGGTTTCTTTATTGGCACACTTCAGGCACGAGGGCAGGTCTGTGCCTGTCGCTGTGAGGGCTGGACCTGCTCAGAGTCAGATGCCACTTCCTTCATGAGGTCTTGCCTAACCTACCCCCATCCCCCAACAGGTGCTTTCTCACACTCCGGATGGGGCTTGCTCTCCCTGCCCTCTCCCATCCCCATGTAAACTTTTAAAAAATATATATATTTTATTGATTTTTTACAGAGAAGAAGGGAGAGGGATAGAGAGTTAGAAACATCGA
>NW_006292687.1:6862219-6873895 GCF_000327345.1 Myotis davidii | reverse complement strand
GATCCAGGAGGTCACAGTGCGATTCCAGGTCAGGGCACATGCCCAGGTGCTTCTCTCTCACCATTGATGTTCCTATCTCTCTCTCTCTCTCTCTCCCTCCTCTATGAAATCAATAAAGATATTTTAAAAAAAGAGGCAGGTCAAGGCTGTTTGGGACTAAGCTAAATCTTGGGGTAGTGGCCAGATGTCTCAGTCTGAGACCTCCATGGTTGGCTTTCCTGAGGGACAGACAGTGAAGCTTGTTGCAAAAGCGCTGCGTGCAGCTCGCAGTCATGATCAAGATGCTCTGGACCAGGAAACCCACTATCTGACCTACTTTGAGAACGGTAACCAGTAATGTGACTACGTTTTACTAGAATTCTCCAGTGCGAATGGAGGGGGGGTGGGGAACGAGGGGATCTGTCTGCCTGCCACTCTGGCTCAGAGCCTAGGGACTCATTTAATTAATCCTGCAGGGAGCCCAGCAGCTGGTGAGAGACGTCCTGAAGCATTCCAGAGTCCACCTTTAGCCCAGTCAGCCCAGCACCCCTGGCTGGGTGCCCCCGTCTTTCAGGAGCTGTTTCCGAGGCCTGTCCCCGCTCTCAGCCTTGGGAGCAGCTGCACGTCCTCACAGCCTGGTCTGGGCCCATGGATGCACATCGGAGTCACCTAGTAGAAATCAGTGTGACCTTGGAGTTATAATCTCAGGGTTCTAGACTCGTCCCATGTTTCTCAGCCCTGTCCCCTGTGTCCAACTTTGCTAGAGCTGTTTCCTTCCTGGGAAAGTGCCAGAGACGGCTGTGCAGGGAAGTGCCTAGCTTGCTGTGTGTGGATGCTATTGTGCACACGTGTTCTCAGCCTCCAAGTGGGCAGGGACTTGGGTGCTACTGTGCTCCTTGCAGACTTCCGTTGTTAGGGAGTGGCGCTCTGAAGTGTCAGCACAGGGGTCTCAAGCGTGAATGGTTCCAGCCCATTTGGCCGTTAGCTGCCATGAGCATACATGAAGGCGTGTGAGAACCAGGTGTGTGTGTGTGCACATGATGGTGTGGGCATCTTGCTGCAAGAATAGCATGCGTGTTGGTGGCAACCTTACAAAGACACAGGATGTGTTCATATACCAGACACATCTGGTACAGCAGCATCTGCTGGCCACCTGGGGGTGATTTCTGTCTGTCCTCAACCAAACCTTGCGGTGGCCATAAGAAACACCCCGTTTAGGTGAATTAAGAAAATAAGCAGGCAGCCCTAGCTGGTCTTGCTCGGTGGATAGAGTGTCGGCCTGCTGACCCAAGGGTTGCGGGTTCAATTCTGATCAAGGGCATGCACCTTGGTTGCAGGCTCCCGTCCCTGGTCAGGGGCATGCAGGAGGCAATCAGTTGTTGTGTCTCTCTCACATCAGTGTTTCACTCTGTCCCTCTCCCTCTCCCTTCCACTCTCTCTAAAAATCAATGGAAAAAATGTCCTCGGGTGAGGATAAAAAAAAAAAAAAGCAGGCAGCCTTGCTTGTGTGTGCTCTTCTGTGAGAGTGGCAGCTATGAGCCCTTTTTCAGAAACACCGAATCCCATTACCTTGAGTGCCCAGCTGGACAGGGACCCAGGCCCGAGTGGACTGCTGTCACAAACGTGCCACTGCTTGTGACGGAAGCCACTGGAATCTTTTGTGGGACCTGAAGAAAGTTTACATCTTGATTTTTGAATATATTGGGGGTGACCTTGGTTAATAAAATTATATAGCTTTCAATGTACAGTTCTAATACATTATCTGTATATTGTATTTTGTTTACCCAAAGTCAAGTCTCCTTCTGTCCTGTCACCATGGATCCCCTCTTTACCCTTTTCTACCCCCCACTTCTCTCTGGTAATAAAAATACTGTTGTCTGTATTTATGAGGTGTTGTTTTCTTAATCCCTTCATCTTTTTCTCCCAACCTCCACCCCTTTGACACCTGTCAGCTTGGTCTGTGTCTATGAATCTGTTTCTATTTTGTTTGTTAGCTTATTTTATTCATTAGATTCCACATGTAAGTGAAATCATATAATATTTGCCTTTCTCTGACTGGCTTATTTCACTTCATATAATACTGTCCAGACCCATCTATGCTGTCACAAAGGTAAGAGTTCCTTCTTTTTCAGAGCCGAGTAGTGTTCTATTGTGTACCACAGCTTTTTAATCCTCTCATCTACTGAGGGCACTTGGGCTGCTTCCAAATTGTGGTATTGTAAATAATGCTGTAATTTACCACCAACTGTATATAAAGGTTTCCTTTCCTCCACATCCTCACTAACACTTGTTTGTTGAGTTACTTTTTAAAAAATATATTTTTATTGATTTTTTACAGAGAGGAAGGGAGAGGGATAGAGAGTTAGAAACATCGATGGGAGAGTAATATCGATCAGCTGCCTCCTGCACACTCCCTACTGAGATGTGCCCGCAACCAAGGTACATGCCCTTGACTGGAATCGAACCTGGGACCCTTCAGTCCGCAGGCTGACGCTCCATCCACTGAGCCAAACTGGTCAGGGCTGTTGAGTTATTGATAATAGCCATTCTGACAGGTGTGAGGTGATATCTCATTGTGATTTTACTTTGCATTTCTTGATGATTAGTGATGTTGAACATTTTTTCATATACCTCTTGACCATCTGTATGTCTTCTTTGGAGAAGTGTTTATTTAGGATCTTTGCCCATTTTTTAAATTGGGTTGTTTGTGGTTTTGGTATTGAGTTGTATGAGTTTTTTGATAAACTTTGGGTATTAACTTCTTATCAGATGTATCATTAACGAATATATTCTCCCAAAACAGTGGACTGTCTTTTTATTTTGTTGATGTTTCTTATTGAATTTATTGAGGTGACATTGCTTAATAAATGTCAAAAATTTATTAGTTTGATGTAGTCCCATTTATTTATTTTTTGTTTTTTTCCCCTTGCTCAAGGAGATATATCAGAAAATATATTGCTATAAGAAATGTCCACGATTTTACTACCTATGTTTTATTCTAGGATTTTTATGTTTTCCAGTCTTACATTTAAGTCTTTTATCCACTTTGAGTTTATTCTTGTGTATGGTGTAAGAATAGACTGTCTTTACCCCATGTATGTTCTTGCCTCCTTTGTCAAGTGTTAATTGACTGTAAAGGCATGGGTTTATTTCTGGGCTCTCTATTTTGTTCCATTGATCTATATATCTGTTCTTATGACAGTACCTGGGCTGTTTTGGTTACTATGGCCTTGTAGTATAGTTTGATATCAGATAGCATGATTCCTCCAACTTTGTTCTTCTTTCTTAAGATTGCTGTGACTATCCAGGGTCTTTTGTGTTTCCATATAAATTTTGGAATATTGGTTTTAGTTATGTGAAATATGCCTTTGGTATCTTGATAGGAATTATGTTGAGTCTATAGATTGCTTTGGGTAGTATGGACATTTTAATTTTTCCTATCCATGAATATGTTAAATGCTTCCTCTTCTTTAAATTCTTTCAACTATGTTCCTCTGTTGTTGTGTTTTCCTTCTTCTTATTCTTAAAGAAAACCCTTTAATATTTTTTGTTATACTTGTTGGTGGCAATGAACTCTTTTAGCTTTTTCTTGTCTGGGAAGCTCTTTATTTCTCCTTCAGTTTTAAATGATAGCCTTGCTGGAGAGAGTAGTCTTGGTTGTAGGTGCTTGCTTTTTATCACTTTGAATATTTCATGTCAATCCCTTCAAAATTTTACTGTGGATTTTCCCTTACCAGAAAACATATTACACTTTCCTTGATTCCAAAATCTTGATCCTCAGCCGTCTTATATTGGAAGTTATTTTTGTATCACAGTTCAGATTCTCCAGACTCTCAAATGTGCCAACTCATAACCTACCTGGGGTCAGATACAGATAATATTGATTTTTGGTTATAGAAATGCACATCCTGCATAATGAATGAGATCCTCAAATCCCCCAGACTTGGTTATAGTGTTAGCCCCAGCTGCCGAATAGCCCCAGAAGAGGTGATGACTTTTCTGCAAATATTTATCAAACACTAATTGAAGATGACAATATGTTTGGGGTGTTTCAAGGAATATTTACTTTGAGTGCATGGCATCCCAAATGGAAATTTTTGCACTTTTGCTGGCTCTTAGGAAGGCTGTCCTTCAGTGCCTGGCAGCTCCAGGAGAGATCTGTCCAAGAGATGTGTGGTCTTCTGCTCAGGAGCAAGGGTCATGGTTTTTTTCAATTAAAAATGGACAAGTTGTAATTTAGAAATACATGGATGCCTGTGGATTTTTAAGTTGGATTTAAAAAGCTGTGGCAAGGAGTACAGCGAGCTCAGTCTTTAATTATAGCCCTCACCAGCTTGGTACTTTGTCATGCCAGGTGGAGGAGCAACACCATGGAGCAGCACGTTAGGCCTCTCACTATGGGCTTTCTGTCTGCTCTACAGAGTGGGGCGGCAGATGTGGACTTGGGTACCTGGGATGCCAGCAATCTTAAAGATGGCCCAAACATCAGTGAGGTACTAAAGATTAGAGTGTTTTGTTGAGGGGTTTCCGCTAATCACTAAACTAGGGCTGTCTGGCCATATAGTGCTTGCATTACTGAGGGGATGGAGTGGAGTAAAATACTTGCTGATTTGGAAATCCTCTGGTTATTGAGAAGGACAGTGGTGTTATATGTGGCTGAAACTAAATGAAGAAATGGAACATTTAACCATGGAGTGTTGGAGGAAAAAGGACCTTTGAGTTACCTGAGCCAGACAGTCATGGACATGAGCCAGGTAAATGGTGGCCCAGAGGACCGGGGTAGCACATGCCCCAAATAAAGGGTTGGTTCAGCTCAGTCCAGCCTCTCCGGGCCCAGAAGGAATGGCCCAGGGTTTCTGGATCTTCTCATTCAAAAGAAACTGAAAACCTAAATTTTATATACAATCTGTTCTAAGTATTGGCAATTCACCAAAATATTTCACAATGCCATGAGGGCAAACTGAGTGTGTCAGTGAGCTGTCAGCGTGCCCTCTGATGTCGCTGGTCTCCCTCATGCTACAGACGCAATGACCCGCTGACCCGGGTATGCGTTGGCTTGGTGGCAGCTGGAGGCCTGCAGGCCCAGTCTCTTGCATGCGAGGCTAGTTTTCTTTCTTCCCAAGGGCCCTTTCCCAGCACGATGAGGGTGTTCAGGGTTTTTGGCTGCCGGGCTGCTCACCCTCTAATGTTCTTGAAAGAGCTTCCGAGAATCCACAGTCACGGCCAGCTGGACTTCCCGAGGTGTGGCTTCCGCTCGCGGTGCTCAGTTCGCACATGCCAGGTGGATTCTTGGCCCGTTTGTGTGTTTTCCTACGATATCAGTTGACCTTCCCCGGGTGGGGGGTTACTCTCCACACACTTGGGCCCCAAGACGGGCTCGCTCAGGGTGAACACTGCGCACAAGTGTGGTGGAGTAGGAAGGAGCTGGTTACTGGGTGAAGAGGGAAAAGTTCCAAAGCGATTCAGACAACCCCAACCTCCACCCACTTCAGGCTCGTGCTCTTGGACCTCAGCCTAACCTGAGACGTATGCCCTCCTCCAGGGGAGCTACAGTTAGGTATCTTTGGCACCTGTTCTCAGAGTGGACCGCAGACCCCTGCAGCAGGTCACCTGGGGATAGTGGAGAATGAGCACATCCTGAGCCCCTACCAGCCACACCCTCAGGATTAGAATATTGGGGTTTGCCCTGGAAATCTCCCTATTAGACATACTCCCCAGGCTCTTGTGCACACGGAAGTTTAGGAATCACTGTTCTGGGGATGGCAGAGGCACTGGGCAGTAGGGCCTCCCCATTGATAGGCCCCCCATAGCAACGCAAGCAGATCAGCTGGCCCTTCCGGCTCATACCTCAGAACCAAAGGCAGGGTTCCATACAATGGAATATATATATTTTTAGTAATAAAGGGAATGAAGTAAATATGGCATGGGTTAACCTTGAAAACTTTAAATATCTTAAAATTTTTTTTATTGATTTCAGAGAGGAAAGGAGAGGGAGAGAGAGAGATAGAAACATCAATGATGAGAATCATCAATTGGTTGCCTCCTGTATGCCCCACACTGGGAATAGAGCCCACAACCCGGGCATGTGCCCTGACTGGAAATCGAGCCATGACCTCCTAGTTCATAGGTCTATGCTCAACCACTGAGCCATGCTGGCTGGGTGAAAACTTTATACTAAGTGAAAGAAGCCAGTGACAAAATACCATATATTGTATGATTCCATTTATATGAAATGTATAGAATAGGCAAATATATAGAGAAGGAAAGTAGATTAATGTTTTCTGGAAGCTAGAGGTAGTGTATTGAAGGAATGAGGAGTTACTGCTAATGGACATGTGATGAAAATCCTATATAATAAAAGTGTAGTATGCAAATTGTCCCCTTGACCGGGAGGTTGTCCAGAAGTTCTACTAGGGGGTGGGTGGGGCTGGCCAGGGGAAGGGAGGGAGTACCAGGCGGCAGCTGCTATCTCTCTCTCCCTTCCTCTCTGAAATCAATAAAAAATATATTTACAAAAAATGGAGGTGAAATGAAGGTATTTGTAGAAAACAGGAACTGAGGACATTCACTAAAGAAGGAAATGGACTTTCACTAAAGAAGGAAATGATCCCAGAAGCACAGAAATTCTGGAAGGAATGATGTGTAAGAGACAAGGTAAAAATTGGGTAAATTTGAATGAATAGTGACTGCCCCAAACAATACTATGTATTGAGGTTAAAAATATATTTTTCAATATCTCAAAAAGTATAGACTAAAGTGGTCTAGTGCCCTTAAATTGTCTGGGCAGTGTTACTCATTTATGGCAGGTTCTGCTGAGACAGGAAGCCATGTGGTTATCCAGGGTAAATTACCAAAAGCAGTAATAACTAGGAATACATAGAATAAAGAAAGGAAATATGGAATAATAAAAATAGTCAGTTAAACCAAAAGATGACAAGAAAGGAAGAAAAAGGAACTAGAACAAGTAGATCAAATACTACATCAGAAACTACTTTAGATGAACATACTGATTAAATACCTTTATTAGAAAACTAAATTTTTCAGATTTGATTTTTTAAGAAAAGCTACATTCTACTTATAAGAGACACATCTTAAATCTGTGGGCACCAAATGTTGTCAGTAAAAACTGGAAGAAGATACACTATGGAGCACTAACCAGAAGAAGTGGTATAGACGTATTAGGAACAGATGACACAATCTCTGAGATCAGAAACATTGCTAGAGAAAAGGAGGAACTCTCATAGTGCTAAAGGAGTCAGTCCACTAGGGAATATAAATAAACAGACAAATAAATAAAATGTTGACAGAGTTAAAAGGAAAAATAGAAAAATGCACAGTTGTAGAGGGATATTAATACACTTCTCTATAGAACAAGCAGATTAAAAGCAGTAAGGACAGCAGTAAGGACTGGACAGCATGGCTCAGTTGGTTGAGCATCATCCTGTGCACCAAAAGGTTGCTGGTTCTACTCCAGGTCAAGGCACCTGCCCAGGTTGCAGGATTGATCCCCAGGAGGGTGTGCAGAAGGCAGCCGGATCAATGTTATGCTCTCACTTGGATGTTTCTCTCTCCCTCTTCTTTCCTCTCTCTCTCTCTCTCAAAAAAAAAATCAATAAACTATATTTTAAAAAAGCTAAAAAAAAATAAAAAAGCAGTAAGGACAGAAGAGACTTGAGGGTCCCTTTTAACAAACTCTGAAGCTGTGGAGTACACATTCTTTCCACTGGGTCACAGAAGAAGTTTCAAGAAATTTTATAGAATTGGTATCACACAGGGTATATTTTCTGGCCATAAATTGAGCTAGAAATGAACAATAAAAAGATACTAGTAAATTTCAAAATATTTGGAAATTATGCAATATACTTCTAAATAACCCACAGGTCAAAGAAGAAATTAAGAAGAAATTTCCAGTAATATTTAGAAAATATTTTGGATTGAAGATGATGAGTATATGGCATATCAGATTTGTGGGCTGCAGCTAAGCCCTAGTTAGAGGAAAATTCTAGTCTTAAATTTACAAAATTGAAAAGAAGACGGAAAAATCTTAAGATCTTAGACATTAGAAAAAAAATACCAGCATATTAATCATAAAGAATGTATAAGGAAGGAAATAATAAAGAGTAGAAATTAATGAGATAGAAAACAAACTTAAAATAATGGAAAAGCAATGTAATCAAAAGTTGGTTCTCTCATAAGACTAATAAGTGAATAAAGAACCGATCCTAAACTGTTAGAGAAAGAAATGGGAAAGCACCAATTACCAATGTCAGGAATGAAAAGGGGGACACCCCTACATTCTCAAGACACAAAAAGGTAGCTGTTATCTGTGGGCACATCAATGCCTTATGGGATTTCAACTGCTGTGTTTTTATTCATGCCAAGCCCCCAAATTTATTTTCCTATTCACTGTCATCACTTGCTTTAGACATAACATGTAAAAACTAAAAATCCCAATTTCATCCCCTCTCCCTGCCCCTAGTAGCTGTTTGTCTAATGTTTCTCATGTTTGTAAAAGGTACCACTACTTATTAATTTTCTCAAGCAAGAAACTCAAGGTTTTGCCTCTCTCTGTTGGATACCTCCACATTTGATCAAATACCACCTTGTTTGGACCTTTCCTTTCTCCCTCCCCTCTCTTTCCACTGCTTCTGTGATTCTCCCAGTGACCTTGAGATCACCCCCCTACCCACCATTCCAGCAATGGTCTCTTCTTTTGCCTTCCCTTTCTGTCCCACCTTGCAAAGCTGGCCCTGCATGCATCTCTCTACAACCCTTTCATGGCTTCTGGTTGCCCTAGATTAGAATCAAGTCTAAAATCTAGGGGGGCCAGAAGGTTCCCCTCTGCAGCCCTTGACCTTCCTTCAGGCTTTTGCAGTAACTGACTCATTGTCCTCATGTCCCTGAACTCTCACCAGCTGTTGGTGATCTGTCCCATCCACAGCCCCGAGGGCCCTGGGCCTGGCTGTCATACTCATGGCCCGCTCCCTAGGATGTGGCACAGTGCCTGGCCCAGAGGACAAGCACAGGAGAGGATCGGCAATTTGAATGAGCGAGTGAATGAACAATAACGGATCAATAAGAATCTCGAATCTTAGTGCTGACATTATTTTTCAACTTGGCTGAAGTGAAACAAAATGGGAAAAGGTACCTGTAAACATAAGTCAGTCTAGTCCAACCTTTCTCAAGAGAGACGTTTAATGCATTTTTAGTTATTTATTTAATGATAAAAAAGTCTTTAAAAGAGTTCAAATATTTACCAGATTATCACACCCCCTCAGTTTAAGCTCTTAATAGGAGAAGTCTGGCCTTTGTCTTTCCTGTAGAACTTGGCAGAAACTTTTGCCTTTAGTTGGTGAGCTGTGCAATTCTCTTAACTCAAATAAAAACGTAGGGCTTGATTTGGAAATTGCCTAAATCCGTTTTAGGATGTCGGTTCTCTCACTGGGGTTGGTGGCCACTAAGAACACAACTTAGTAAAGGTTTCTGAGGAACTGAAATCTAACTGCTTTCAGAATCAATTTAGTGATATTATTTCATAACCCATGCATGCTGCATCTTTAAAAATATCCTCACATTTCACCCAAAAACATTTATGAAAGTATCTGCAATGTATATGTTGTTCCAGATGGGCCCACAGGGAATGAAAACTATTAATATTATTTGTTGGGATGAGCCAACAGGACCTATTTTCTTCCAATGTCGTGTAAATTAGTTTCATTTGGTCTTTTTCTTAAGCAACCCAACCAAGTGTTACATGTATTTTTTGTACATGAAAAATGACTTCTTTATAGGAGCTGAATCATTTTTTATTGTGAATGTAATATAGACACAAAAGACTAAACAGGAAGTGTATATGTAGCTTGCTGGATAATGAAGTGAATGCTATGTCCTTGCTACCCATCTTAGGAAATGGCAGAGGGAAGCCATGGCATCTGTGCCCTCAACCTTGTCCCTTGCGGTGGGCATTATGGATGTGGGGGCACCAGGCCCACAAATGCGTGATGGTTGAGCCAGGGTTTTGTGTTCTTTAGAACCAGAAGGGACACATGGCACTGCTTGCAGGAAAGCGCTTTCCTAACCTCTTTTGCTTGTCAGTGAGGACCAGTTTCTTGTCTCTGCCGCCTTTAGAAGGAACCAGAAAGTTGAAGGAGGCCACAGGCTTCATAGCTGCCTAGCAACAGAAGCACTGTTTGCGGGGGGAAATGGGTGCAGCTCTCTGAGAACTGCCAAGAGGCACCTGCTGACCGCCTCTGTGTGCTCTCAAAGCCAGATGAGTCTGAGGTGGGCGCTCAGGGGCTCACAGGGAACCCGGCCCTGGAGCGAGATGGGGCCAAGCAGCCCTTCCCTTCTGAGCCGGGTGCAGAGCCAGCTTCGTGGGTGTGTGACCAGTGCCCCTGGTCAGAAGGGCCCTGTGCTTGCAGTTGCTATCTTGAAAGTCTCCATACTGTGATCTTTGGATGTGTGTGTTGTAAGTGAAGGACAATGAGACGATAAAACACTTTGGGGGTTTGGAGCCACAACTCACCCCTCCTGACCTCCTTGGAAGGGGCTCCCAGCTGACTGCTTCCCTACTCCCTGTGTTCCAGGCCTTTCCGCCCAGCAACCGCTGCTGTCCTCAGTCTGCACATGGGCTTGGGCTCCGGGAGGAGCAGGGGCAGTGCCAGGCGTGTCTGCTCTTCCTGCCTTGAGCTGGCAGTGTCATGGCACACTCAGAGGGCACCTTGGTGGGTGAGCCTCTCCCCCACCACTGATCCAGGCACCGAGCCCTTCGAGTGTGAAATTGCAATCCCTGCTGGCCACCTGTTCGCTGTGGGTCTTTCCTCAGGGGAAGAGGAGCAACAACCATACACTATTTCTTACAAGTCTATGGTCTACTGGTGGTCCTTCTGGTTTGGGCCAGTTGGACCGATTTCGGCTGGGCTCTCTGTGTCTGCCATCGGCTGGAGGGGCACCTGTTGGCTTGTCAATCCGGATGCCTCCTGCAGTGTGTGTCCGTTGGCAGGCTGTCAGGAGGGCGGGGGGAGTGACCAGGCACCCTGGAGGCTGGCTAAGCCGGCTTCTTCGTGTGCGGGCAGAGGTCCAAGAGCAGCAGGAGAGGACAGCCCGCCTCCGTGAACAAGTATCGCTTGAGTCTCCGCTCTGTCCCATCGGCTGCCTTGTTGGCCAAAGTGAGGCACAGGCCAGTCCAGCTTCCAGGAGTCGAGAAAGATCCACCCCTTGATGGAAAGAGCGGCAGGACCTATTGCGAGGGATGTGGGTTCAGGGACAGGAGGAACCACTGAAATGACATAAGCAAATGACATTTATTTGAGCATTTCTTTATTGTCGTTTCTTTCACCAATCAGCATATGTTTTCCCACTTCTGAACTATTACCAAATGAGCTTAGTTCTCAACCTGTGGGTCGCGACCGCCATAACCCTTTCACAGGGGTCGCCTAAGACCATCCTGCATATCAGATATTTACATTACAATTCATCACAGTAGCAACATTACAGTGATGAAGTAGCAACGAAAATAATTTTATGGTTGGGTCACAACATGAGGAACTATATTGAAAGGGCCAGAAGGTTGAGAACCACTGGCTTAAAGGATAGTCCTCGTGTGTGTTTATAGAATGGTTCCGCGTGAGTCTATTTCAGGGTCACAGTAAATTTTATTGCCGAGACTAAGGCCTGCTGTGGACCTGCTGCCAAACC
>NW_006292687.1:6840492-6862087 GCF_000327345.1 Myotis davidii | reverse complement strand
CCCCCTCCCCCCCCCAGGATGAGGAGTCTGCCCTTTGTTTTTGAATGCAGTGTCTTCTCTGTAGGAGCGGTCTAAACTCCAAGCTGACCTTGTGCAACCTCACTGCAAGAAGGGCGGGGGGGGGGGGCTCTTTTCATGTCCCCAGAGATCAAGAGCCCATTTTCTTTTCTTACATATATGTTTATTGATTTCAGAGAGGAAGGGAGAAGGAGAGAGAAATAGAAACATCAATGATGAGAATCATTGACCGGCTGCCTCCTGTACGCTCCCCACTGGAGCCCACAACCCAGGCATGTGCCCTGACCAGAATTGAACCTGGGACCCTTCAGTCTGCAGGCCAACGCTCAATCACTGAGTCAAACCAGCCAGGGCGAGAGCACATGTTCATGGTTCGCTTTGACCCGGGAGGAGCGGCACAAAATTCCAGGATATTTGCATGGGTCCCTCCTTGTAGATCGGTGATTGATTCCCTCTAGAGCACGCTGCCCCTCACAGAATCCCTTCTGCTGGTTTACAGCCTGCAACCGGATCCCAAGCCTTCCTGCTCTGCCACTGTCACTGCCCCCAAACTTCCCTAACGCACTTTATAACGGCCCTGTAACATTATCATCCCGCCTGGCTCCCGCGTTGTCTTATGTCCTGAAGTGCCCGCAGTGTCCTGGCCACTGAGCCTGGAGCTGAGAGAGGAGTGCAGGGGCCCTGCTGCCAGGGGCTCAGGGTTGACATGAAAATCGTTGGAGTCAGGAAATTCCAGGGCCCTTAAGTCATCCGGGAAGACAGTTGACAGGAGAGGCCAAGGCAAGGGATCAGGTTGCCTCTAAGTGGGAGCTGAGGTTCCCGTCAGGAGCTGGTCTGGCAGGAGGTGTCTGAGCCTTCAGCCTGCAGGCAGAGTCTGGGTACTGCCGGCCGAATCTTCATAACGACCAGCTGGGAGCTAACAACGTCCACTCACTGCCTCTTCACCCGGCTGTACTCGTTTGTAACTGCTGTTAGGTATCCCCGGCAAGTCTGAAGAATTCATTTAGCGTCCCTATCAATTGGTTTGTAAAAGCGATACTTCAAGCGCCCTGGCCGGGAGGCTCAGTTGGTTGGAGCGTCGTCCCGTACACCAAAAGGTTGCTGGTTTGATCCCTGGTCCAGGTACATACGGAGGCAACCGATCAATGGTTCTCTCTCATGTCGATGTTTCTCTCTCTCTCTCTTTCCCCCCCTTCTCTCCTCTCAAAAAAAGAATCAAAAAATCAATTGACATAACCTTGGGTGAGGATTAAAAAATACCTAAAACCTCTCCCCAAAATATTGACACAATTTTTCAATGTGTCAGTCCAGCAAGGAAGCCCTTTCTTCTAACTCCTTGGCTCATGTGATGGTTTAAATATTAAGCTCGTGTGTCTCGGGTGTCACGTTGAGGTGGGGTTTGTATCACAGGATGGGGGTGGGCAGTGTGTGTCGATTCCTTTGGTGTCTTCACAGGCAGCCGTGTTGCTGGGACCGCTCTGGTGCCCACGTGTCTGGGCTCCCCAAAGGCGGGGGTGTCTAACCTTGCCCCCTTGCTGTAGCCCTGCCGTGAGGACTCCACACACACACTTCTTGAGGGGTCAAAAGGCACATACATAGTCACGTTTTCTGTTTTAGTTGAAGGACTTGCGAGCACAGATGGCTAAACTATTAGGCAGGGGCAGCGGGGTTGTGACACTGGCCTGGGAAGTAGTGACAGCCTGTCTCCGGAAGGGGGACCGGGCGGTTTTATGGAGGATGCTTGGGTCACGGAGGCTGTGGCTGCTAATTATAGAGGAGGAATAGAACTGAGGGTGAGCTTGCACACATTTGGACACTTGGTTTAAAATGGCTTTTTGTTCTCTTCTGTGTCGTTCTTACTCAAGAAAATGATCTTTGAGGGAAGGAAGCATTTATGTGTTCCTTGGTGCCCAGCCTGTGCCTGACATATCATTTTGTTGAAATTGACCTGTGGAAATGGTCATGGCTAATGTGGCCGTGACTGTGAGGAGAGGCGTGAGGAGAATAGGCGGTTCTGCTGTTTCGGGATTCTGCTGTCAGAGGCTGAGAGGTGTGGGGCTTCCTGTTGTGGTCCAGGGCTGGCTGGGAGTATAGGGGGCCAGGGTGAGTGTTGAGGAAAACCAGATATTCACCTTGGCCGGCTGGGAATAACATCGGAAGGGCCTGTGTGGAGATGATGTGCCAGATAGCCAGAGTTGCCATAAGGGCTGCATCTGCCAGCCACTAGGAATCCCCACTTTCCCCTAACTAAGAACAGCATAGGGCTGGGGCGGGGTGGAGAGGGCTGCAAGCCTTTCATGCACCCCCTGCTGTCTCCACCTTAGGCACCTCAAATTAGCGACCTGGGAGGGCCAGAGCAGAGTGTGCTGGAGTGGGCCTGGGGGGCTCGAGAGGGCTGGTGGGTATTCTCAGAGGTTCTGTGAGCCAGCTGTTCAATATAGCTATTATTCAAGATTTAAGGATATACGTGTACAATTAATAAGTTCTATTAAAGACAAGGATAATAAAGATAATAAGGTACAAACTTCCAGTTATAAAATAAACAAGTCACTGGGATGTAATGTACATACAGACCATTGAATATAGTCGGTAACATCGTGATAACTGTATGGTGACTGATGGTTACTAGACTGATTGTGGTGATCGCATCATACATTATATTAATGTCGAATCACTATGTTGTGCACCTAAACTAATATCAGATTGTATGGCAACTATACTCTCGTAAAAACAACAAAAAATAAAAAAATAAAGATAATAATCGCAACTCAAAACATGTCACTTCCTAAATGTTTTATTACATTTTACTGCTCCTCATCCTTTTGAGGTTTCTGACATCGCTTGTACCTGGTAAACATACCATATACTGGTTAGTTGCTGCACATCTTATGCAACCCCACGCTCAGTGACTTCACGCCGCTGGCTGACATGGGCCACGAGCGGTGGGAGAATTTACACCACATACCAGTGCACAGGCTGTCCCTATCCCCCTGGGCTCTCGCCGGGTCTGCGGGTGGACTACAGAGTGACTCAGACCCCCTCGGGGAGAGGCAGAAACGATCTACCCCAGCGGTGGGGAACGTCCAGCCCTCGGGCCGTATAAGGCCTTGGAAATAATTTGGTCTGGTCCTGCCAAGACTTTAGGGGTGAGTTAATTAAATGTCTGACCAAATATAGCAGGCTAATTTTTAAGTTGATAATTTTGTATGGCCCGTGAATGATGTAATAAATACCCCAATGCCCTTGGCAGAAAAAAGGTTCCCAACCCCTGGTCTACCCAAAAGCTTTCTCTGGGCTCACCTGTTTCTAGATGCTGAAGCCCAAGAAATTGTTATGGCCTAAAGGGCTTTCATTACCCCCACCTTCTAGGCTGTTGATTATATGTGGGATTAAAAATAAACAAATGTGCGGATACTATCAACACAACAGATCAAGTTGCTTTCTTAGTTAACAACATCTGTAGGAGTTAAAAGCAAGAATGAGCAGCTGTGAGTCCAGCCGTCCACATGGTCAGTGTGCATGTTAGCAGGTCCAGGGTCTCATGGAATTTTCCACCTGGGAAGGATAAAGTCGGATTTCAGTCCTCAGGAGACCCTGGGCCCAGGAGATGCCTCTGCAGGAAACCATTTCTGGCTGCTGGTTCCACAGGTGGGGGGAGCAGATCCCTGTGTGTTTCCCCAAAACCATGGGTGCACCCCTGACACCTCAGAACCATGAATTTGGCCAATTTGATTCCTGGGTTAAATGCTGTCTCGGATCAGATGATCCGTCTGTGCCAGTCAAGAATGCTGACCCTCACCAGCACGCCCTTAGAGGAACAGTTTGTTATTAGAGAAATCAAACAAGTGAATCAAATAGGATTAACCCCTTTAAACAATTTAACTAGGTGTTTCTTACAAATAACAAAGAACAAATTCCTTTCAATTTGTTGAGGATAACCAGAAACACGGACCTGCCCGGTCTCTAATTGAAAAAACAACTAAAAAAAAAAACAAAAAAAACACCCAAAAAAACCCCCTCATCAAACTGTACAGTTTAAAATCTGTGCAATCTAATGTAAGTTCTATTTCATTAAAGTTGATTTTCAAAAAAAAAGGATCAGCAGCCTCTTAGAAGTGCTCATTCTAGACAAGAAGATAGTCTCTGTTCTCTTGTTGGGGATAAGCATAGCTTTTCTATCAAGAGACGAATTCCTTGTTTGAAATCTCACTGCGGAAGTATTATCACATGTTTATTTAGTCATTTTAAAGTAGCCACATGTTCGCCTCTGTTTTTCCCCAACCGCCTGTCATTTTGAAATAAGAGCCTAACTCAGCAAGTAGGTGAATAAAAAGAGCCACCCTACAGACTGAGAAATCAAGCATGCAGTTATACATTTGGGCTTCCTCGTCATGTCAGTTTAATCTTTGGTAAAATTATTTCCCTTTATTTTTATGTGTCTTGATCATTGTAAATGTCATGTGATGCTGCTGTAACAATCAGCCTCAAAATCTTCACAACTCACTGCCACAAAGGCTCTTGTCTTGCTCGTTTTGGTTTAGTGGAGGCGGGGTAGCGAAGGGCTCTGTTTTGTGCAGCGATTCAGGAACCTGGGGCTCTTGTGGATTCTAGACTTTGGAGTCCCCCGCTGGCCCCTCTGCATCTGGCCGCAGGCAAGAGATGAAAAGTGGGACGTTGTGCAAGGGTGTTGTGGCCAGGGGTGTTGGGGGCCTTGTGCACTTTCACTCACATTCCATTGGTCGGTACTCAGTTTCACGGCTGAAAACCAACTATAAGGCTGGGATATGTGGTCTGTGTGTCCAGGAGGGAAAGGGAAGGGGGTTGACAAACACATGGCACACCAGCGGAACACTCAGATGCCATAGCTATATATGGCAAGATTGATATTTGTAAGTCCTTCGTAGATCTCAGGCCATAGGAAAGATCAGAACTTAGTGGTTGAGCGCATGATCTTGAGTCAAACGGCTGGTATCCAAATCCCAGCTCCATCATTACCAGATGGGACATCTCTTAGTTTCTCTCTATGCCCCAGTTTTTTCATCTGTAAAGTGGGGATAATAATAGAAGTACGGTCCATGTCAGAAGCAAATGAAGCAACATAGGCAAAATGCTTAGAATTATGCATGAACATAATAACAAATAAGTATTTGCTAAATACATTTAAAAAAACTGAGACTAGTAACCAGGGACCTCAGGCCCTCTGTGGTATGTTGTAATTTGGGTATGTTGTCATCCAAATGGAGAATGTTTCTTTTAGCTCAGTTGTTTATTGAGCAGCTATTGATTGTACTGTGCCAAGCATGACAGAATCTGAGTACGCAGGCTTCTCACTGAATCAAAGGAAACAACATGTTTTCCCATCAAATTTGCCTTTGAAACTCTGGGACTCTTAATCCACGTTCACACCAGCATTGTGATCTTGGTTCCCACTCCCCACATCCATAGATTCTCCTGGGCCCCTCAGAGTGCAAAGTGGCACTGGCCCAAAGGGCTCCTTCTCCACCCCCATCGACATCCATTGGGCCCTGTCAAGGCCACTCCCTTAATAGGTGTCGTATCTGTCCACTCGGTAGGCAGTCTGCTTCCAATCTACTCACAGGAACACACTACCTCCTCCAACGATGATCTGCACTTCAGAATAATGCTTGATTAAAAACCCACATGGGGCAACATGCAGTGACTGCTCCATGCAGAGTTCCCCTCCCAGGAGCCGGCTGGGCTGACCAGGCTCTTTCTCTTGCAGCTCGACGACTGCACGCTGCAGCTCTCCCACAATGGCACCTACCTGGACCTGGAAGCCACCCTGGCAGAGCAGCGGGACGAGCTAGAAGGCTTCCAGGATGACGCTGGGTAAGAGCCATAATTATCCCTGCTGACTGGTCCTGACCGCCCAAGAAATCGGGGGAGGGGCCCTGAAATATTTTGGAGAAATCTTTGGCCTTCTCTTCACTCGCAGTCATACAAAAAGAAGGGAGATGCAAGTGACACCTGTAGTGACAGCAAACTCTTTTGCATTTTGAGTAACTCATTTTTTTAATAAAAATTTTATTACAGTTGACATTCAATATTAGCGTTAGGTGTACAGCACAGTGGTTAAACATTTATGTAACTTACAAGGTGATCCCCCGATGAGTCTAGTAGTCCCTACCTGACACCACCTATTTGAGTAACTCTTTTTGACAAGGCTACTCAGGGGGAGGAGCATTTCTGGTATAGTTTAATTAAGCATATAGTATTTACATCCTGTTCTCTTACTCTTAAGCCAAATATAACTACATTAATTTTTTAAAGATTTTTGTGGATTGACAATTGTTTTAAACATTGTTTTTAATGACAGCTCATTGGATATATAGTTTTCTTGCCAGATGCCCTAGTAGATCATGTTATATTATATTATATCATCTTTTGAACTCATTACAGTGGAAGAAACAATTATTATGTTAACTAACATCAAATCACTTTGTGCCTATTTAGAATTGCTTAATACTTCTGATTGCTCAGTCTGAATAAAGCAACACACAAAATCAAAGATGTGTCCAGAAAATAAAATCTCTGTAGGAATATACCTATACCATCAACCATTCCTATATTTATTAGATTACTAGAGGCCCGGTGCATGAAATTTGTGCACTTGAGGGGGGCAGGGGGAGTCCCTCAGCCTGGCCTGTGCCCTCTGGTCCGTTTCTGCGGGGAGTGGGCCTAAGCTGTTAGTCTGACATCCTTAGCGCCTCTGTGCTCACCAGCTCTGAGCAGCGCTCCCCCTGTGGGAGCGCATTGACCACCAGAGGGCAGCTCCTGCATTGAGCGTCTGCCCCCTGGTGGTCAGTGCAGCCCTCGGCCTTCTTCTCTATCCCTCATCTATCTTGTATATCTCTGATTTTATCACCTTCCTCCTTAGAAAACTTCCGGGGCTCCCTGTTGCTTTCCCAATAATACCCAGCTATTTTGATCTGGTTGTCAGAGACCTCCCCAACAGTTGTTTAGACATTATCTTGCTTGAGTTAAAAATATATTACTGTCAGATAAATATTTTCAGAGAATACTAAGTTTTCAGGAACAGCTCGAGGAAAAAAAATGGGAACCTGTTAGTGTTAGTCTCCTACTTGACTCCACGATGTACTGATGACTTCCTGGATTTCCCCTGTTTTATTACAATTTATGGTCCATTTCCCCTAATTGTCCCTCTGCTGCTAAAACTCTATGAGACCTGTCTGACTATCCAGTGCCTAGCATTTTCTCAACACCTTATAGGCACTGAGTGAACGCTTGTGGCCGGTAAATGAGAGGATCCCAGGATGGATTCCTGAATATCATGACCATGAGCACCAAGAAAACCAAGGTCCTTGGTGGGAACCAGCAATGTTCTGTGAGGAAGCCTTTCCTATCTCTGGAGTGGTTCCCAGGGCCACACCAGCAGTGCGTGGGGAAACATCTGGAATTTGCCATCGGCTGTACACACGTGAGGGCTGTCGTTATTAGCTCACATCAGATTCTACTCATCATCACTTAAAAAATGACTGTACAGGCATGCCTCATTCTATCCACTGAGCCAAACCGGTTAGGGCAAGGCATGCCTCATTCTTCTGTGCTTCGTGGATGTTGCCTTTCTTATAAACTGAAGGCAAGGTCCTTACTCACTTTATTGCGAGGCTTGTTTTATTGTAAGACTCTTATTGCCTTGGTCTGGAACCAAACCCACAGTATCTCCCAGGCTTGTGTGTATTCCTCCACCATCCCAAGAGCATCTGGGCAAAGGCACTTTAGGTTCTACTGAGGATGTACATTCATACCTTTGGTGACACGAGGGTGGTTCATGCAAGGACACCTTCAGTCCCAGGTTAAAACACTGGGACTGTGGTGTTGAAACAGCACCAACCCCACAGCAGGGAGAACGCATCTGCTGCTGTCCTCTGGCCCTGGCCTACAGCTCGCTCTGTCAACACCAGCATCAGGAGCTGGAGGCTTCTCCCTAAAGAGCCAGGGCCCTGCTGCTAGGTCAGCAGAGTAGATCTTGGCTTCCTTTCTTCCTTTGTTCCCTAATGAATCATCACCTGGCCTTGGGCCCATGGTCCTTGACCACATTTCTGCACCCTAACAGCATGTGATGCTGGGGAAATGAATGATGGCGAGAAGGCAGGACTCACAGCATGGGCGACTGCAAACAGGGTAAGGTAGCCCTAAAGCTTTGGGTAGCTGCGCATTTGACAGGTGTGCCACAACTCACCCCAGAGCAGGTTTTATGGCTTTGAAATAGTCTTCATTTGTGGAGCCCTACCCCTCGTCCTTTGGAATGTACGCAGGATGACCTTCTCTTTGTCCAGAAGAGCGTGAAGAAGCCACGCTCTTTACTGCTCTCTGATGGGGAAGCCCCTCTGTCCCTGGCCTGGATTGCAGAAGACAAGCCAGGATTGACTGTCCTGGCACTGCCAGGTCACCCGGGTCACTCCCAGGCTATTGATCACCACTGAGCGCTGGCAGGGCTGGCTCGGAGCAGCCTACAGGTGGAGCCCTCCTGCACGGGTGCGAGGTGTCCATGCACATCTGCAGCCTCACTTGCCCTGAGCATCCCTCCGAGGTCCTTTCCGGGAAGCGTGGCATTTGGCGGAGTCTGGGTGCCTGCGAAGTCATGTCTCCCACGGATGAGAGTTAAAGTATAATTTCTTCCTAGTTAACAATTGCCCCCCATAGGCACGAAGAGGTCAAATGAAATCGCATTCTTCTCTTGATTTCTTTGTGTAAATCATAGCAAAATATTCCCTAATGAGACAATCTGATGGAGACACGGGACCAGCTATGGGAAAATGATGGTGTTTTCCACACAATGTGCTTGGAGTGAATTTTCCTTGCTGGAGGAGTTTGTTTCTTTGTTCTTGTTCATTGCCCTGCTCTTTTATGCCAGGACTAAAAATTAACTCACCCCTTGTTTAGAATGATCACTCAAGCTATGGCTAAAGGGCGAAGAGAGGGAAAGACCTTCAGAAGTGGAAGGACAAAGCAATTATTCTGCTGCCGAGGGAGCCAGGCCTGGTCAGTGCCTTCCAAGGCCAGGGAAGTTAGTAGCGGAAACAGGAGCCCCGAAGCCTCTAATGATTATGCCTGACCCTGCCATAGTGTGACCTGGCGAGCCCAGTTCCCTCCCTGTGTCAGCAGGGATTCCAGCAGGGCCTCTGGCATCTGAGGAGAGCATAGTACAGGGCAGTGTAGCCTAGTGGTCAGGGGCATGGGCCTTGTGCTGAGTCTCGTGGCTGTGTGGCCGGCTGGGTGGGCCCCTTTTAAAGAGCTTTACCAGGAGCCCCACCAGCAACTTCCACATCCAGTTCACTGAGGACAGCTGTGTCATGTGGCCACTCTTGGGGGCCAAGGGAACTGGAGAAGGTGGGAACGATGTCACCTCAAACAAAATTGGGTTCTCTTGATGAGACAAAAGGGGAAAATGGAAATTGTGTAGGTAACCAGCAGGGTGTGCCTCAGCAAGAAGAGAGAAAATTTCAAAGACAGGGCAGTTAACACCATGCTCACCACAGAGAAGCCAAGTTGTGAGAGGACCAAGGTCAGGCCAGGGTGTTGTAGGAGATTTAGGGAGAGAGGAAGCAGAATAGTTGTGGGTGGGGGAGAAAATGGAGGACTGAGAAGGGGAGGCTGCAGGATGGCCCCAGAGCCGGGAGCTGTTCAACCAAGGTTTCTTTCCCATTAGGGGCACCTGGGGATGAAAGGCTAAAACTTTAAAAATCTTAGAAGAAAATAGGAGCAAGTTTTCATTTCTTAGGTATGTCACCAAATACGTAATATTATTTTCCCACTTTACAGACAAGGAAGCTGGTGCTCAGAGAGGCTAAGTAACTTGTCCAAGATCATACAGCTGGCTTCAGCATCTATGCTTTTCACCTCTACTCTCTACTAGGAAAGACCAGAATGCCTCTGGAGATGAATACAGTAGCCACTGGCTTTCATGAACTTGAAGTTTTTGAGCAAATAATCTGAGCTAACAGTATCTTTTCACGTGCTGATGACTAATTCAAATCCTTCTTCAGCTCTTTATCCCTCAGCCAGAACAATGGCTGCATCTCATCGCTCCAGAAGCTTACTAAAAGGAAGCATATTCCTGGGGCAGCTGCTGAGCGGGTCCTAATTTCTGCTTCTGCCACACGGTCAAACATGTTTTCTACTCTTGATCGAAATCATAGTTTAGGTCTAATTTGAGTGGAGGAATGTTTGGGGGCATTAATTCAGCTGTTGGTTGCAAGAAAAAGTCATCAAGTCTTTGGCTGCATGCCATTTAATAAATTAATGTATGCACTTGCTCTTATAGCCACAAAAAGACTTCATATATTATTCTTGTAAAAATACTTGAGCCTGACCAGTGTGGCTCAGGGGAGGAGGGGGTGTGCAAGAGACATCTGATCAATGATTCTCTCTCATCATTGATGTTTCTATTCCTCTCCCTTTCTCTGAAATCAATAAAAATATATTAAAATAAATAAATAAAAATATTCTCTTGAGAGATTGGGGCAGAACTGAAACATGGTGTCTGGGAGACTTACTTGGTTAAACCAGCCCTCTTCCCCGCGCCCCCTTCCCCGGGTCCCACCCCAAGGCCATAGGCATGGTTGTAGGAAAAACTTGGTGGATTCTGAGAAGCCAGGAAGTTTTGGAAAGTTCCTTCACCAGCAGCATCCTCATATCGCTGGCATGTTTGCCTTGATTGGAGTTCCCTTGAATTGAGGGTCTATTTTAGATAGTTTTCTTGTCACTTGGGTAGCACTGGCCTTGGGTGTGGGCACTTGATTGGCTGTGGCTAATCTCCAAAGTGGTGATGTTTCCCTGGCAGTGGCTGTGCTGATAGGAATGGAATCTGACTCTCCCTGGGGAGTTTCAGGTCAAATTAAATCGCTTCTGCCTTGGGGTCACCCTGCTGCAAGCAGGAGGATTCAGAAGGAGGGGCAGCTGTGAAACAGATACAGCATGTCAATATCAGGGAGGAAAAGATCACTCAAGGGTTTATGCCGAATCCACTGATTTTTGGAACATGGAAGCTCCATGAAGGCAGATACCGAAGTTTGTATTAAGGTTCTCTAGAGAATAGAACCAACAAGGTATCCATTACCCATCTAATCTTTCTAATCTAATCCATCTGGTCTACCGAGTATATCTAGAGAGGTTTATTTTAAGTAATTGGCTCACTCCATTGTGGCAAGTCTGAAATCTGTGGAGTGGGCCAGCGGGGTGGAAATTCAGGTAAGAACTGATGTTGTAGTCTGGAATCCAAAACCTGCAGGTCAGGCAGGGTCTCCGGGTTGCTGCTGCCTTGAGGCAGAGCGTGCATCGTGCATCTCATATCGAGTGGAATAAGGGAGTAGATGAAGGAGGACCCACCAGGGAGGTGATAGGAGCACAGGCTCTGGGTTGCACTGCCTGGGTTGACTCTGAGCTCGTCACTTTCTAGCTGTGTGACTTCAGCTATGTTGCTTAACCCTTTTGGGCCTCAATTTCCTCATTTTAAAAATGGCAATAATGTTACCTATTTTATAGGAATTTTTTGAAGATCGAATCTGTATAAAGTACTTAGACTCTTCTCCGGCACGCGATAAACATTTCATGAAGGTTAATAACTGTTATGAATATTATTTTCCAAACCCAAACTGACATAGTATCCCACTGGGGACAGGGGGAAATCTACCCATGATTATTTAATTTTCCTTTGAAAGTTTTAGCCATGAAACAGAAGATAAGTGCATACTTCCTACAAAAAGCCTGGGGATAAAATGATTATTTTTAATAGATGACATGATTATGCCCATAAAAGAATCGGCCCAAGGATTTTTAGAATCAATAACAGCAGTGAGATGGCCATGTACAAAGGAAATGCATGAAAATCAACTTTCCTCTAATACTAGTATATCAGCATTAATCAAATTTAAAGACATTTTTATGATGGGTGTCCTTTATACATTGATATTTAATATATATAAATAAAACATTGAACTTCCTGTAATCCTTAAAGTCTTAGGAGAA
Organism: Myotis davidii; assembly: GCF_000327345.1. Lineage (NCBI taxonomy): Eukaryota > Metazoa > Chordata > Mammalia > Chiroptera > Vespertilionidae > Myotis > Myotis davidii. The sequence goes on along the minus strand of NW_006292687.1, from coordinate 6,850,057 downwards.
ACCTTATTTGGTCCTGTTATATTATTTTCATAATTTGGTTTGGCAATATTTTCTTAGATTTTTTGCATTTTAATTTGTGTGTCCTCTTTAATAGATTTTAGCATTGAGGTTAAACCACTAAAAAAAGTGGAGAGGTTGTATAGTGAGGCAGCTGTATAGCAAAAGGCAGAATGCGGCTGGTGACTGTGGAGCCAGACACTCTGCCTTCCGGCCCGATTCGATTTCCACCAGCCCTCTGACTTTATGGAGGTTACGTCATTTCTACAGGCTTTGCTTTCCTCGCCTGTAGAATGGACACAGTGATGGTACCCACATTGAAGATGGGAGAAAGTGGAGGTGGGTGAGGGAGGGGTGGGAGATGAAGGACACCTTCTGGGGGCCAGCCTGCACTCACCGCCACTTGTCTCCGCCTTGGCCGGCTCCCTCCTCTGCCAGTAGCTCCTGGGATTTGGCGACTCAACCCCTTAGGCAGCGTCTATAGACCTTGGCTCTATTCTGAGAATTTCCACAGCGATTCCTCCCATCTCAGCGTTTTGTGTAGAGGGGCAGACAGGGAAGGAGGTACAGAATTGGAATGATAAGAGAGAAAACTACTACAAAATAGGCCTTTTTTTGTTCTGTGGTCTCTTAAGTTCTACCAGGGTTTGGCTTAACCTGTCCGATTGCCTGGTTTCTCAAGGCACAAGCACAGGAGGCACGGCACCTCAGAGTGGCTGGCCTGCCAGGGCCGCCTCCGAGACTGTCCTGGTTTTCATGAAGGCGCTGGGAATCCTAGGGTGACAGCCCCACGCTCTCACTGGGAGACTGCAGGATTCTCTGGGAAAACTTAAGCGCTTCCTTAAAATGTGACTTTGCAGTTGTTTGAAGATAAAAGTGAGGGCCCTTTGAACTTTCCAGAACTTGAGGTATTCTGAACTGTTTCCCCGGCCACCCCTGCTTCCGCACTCAGGGCATCCAAAGCATGTGCTCTGCCTCCCGTCGTCTGGTATTTATCATCGACTCCTAATGCTGATAACATGGGCCATGGACTGATGGTGCTCCAGGTTTGCTCTTCCTCCTGGTTGGGGCCTGGCTCCCCTCAGGGCTTCCGCAGTCTCTGCTCCAGCTCTGCGGGAGGCTCCCACTGAGGACCACGCCCCTTTTTGTGTGTGTGTGTGTGTGTGTGTGTGAGGAAGAAAGTTTTGAAGAAGTCTGCCCTCCTAGGAATCTCAAATCCATCTTCTGAAGATGGGTCAAGGGCTGTGGATTCGTTGTAAGCTCCTTGAGACTAGTGCCTTGCACACAGCATATGTAAATCAATCAAATGAACAAAGTGGGAAGGGAAAGGGGGAGCCCTGGGGATTTGAAGGGACCGGATGCAGGTTCTAAACCTATAAGCAGCTGCAGGGCGGGAGGCCACTGCATGCTTTTGTAGGACTATGCAGCTGGCTTTCCTTTCTCCTTTAAAAGAATAAAAAAAAACAACCTTTGACACCATACTTTCCCCTCTGATCTGGTCTCAAGCATAAGAAATAGAATGTTTCATTGATGACGATAAATCCATAATCACAATATTAACAGTGTGCCTGGTGAGATGTCTGTTCCCGTCCCCTCCAACACAACCGTAAAACCAAGAATTACTGCCAGACTCCTTTACAAAGGAAGCCCTGATGGGCAGGGGTGAGAGGCCAGAAGAGTGATGGAAGGGCATTTCAGCCACCAAGAGCCCCAGCGGCTTCCCTGCTCCATGCTGGTGGGCTGGCTCCGTTTACCTCTGCCCATTGGCTTCCGCTTTCTCCCAGTCTCAAAGCCTTTGCTACCCCCAGGTAGCCAGGACTCAAGTTTCTTCCCATTTATCATCTTCTCTGTCACCTGCTCAGTGCTTTAGTCCTCCTTTGCATAATGCGGGATGAGCCCTGGTGGGAACAGAATTGGGGAGGGGCCAGCTCTTTGCTTCCTCATGAGGAATGAAGTGAGAAGGAAACAAAGGTGAAGCGAGGTGTGTACATTGGAGTTCCCAATAGTAAATAGCCTATAAGCTCTTTGGTGGATTCTCATCTTCCTGGAAAGGATAAAAACCCAGTAGTCTTGAATTGATACACAGCAAAGCAGCTCTTTCTGATCCCCCCACTGCCTGTGCCCCTTTCCTATATCCAGAAAAATGTAAAAATAGCCATGGGAATGATCAGGCCGATTTGGGTTGTTACATTCCTGGGATTTCACTTTATGGGCACAGATTTGAAAATTTCCCAACATGGTCAAGCATGAGAACACACAAACTCTGTGGATGGAATGAGTTGACCGGGTTTGGCAATAAAATGCGTGTGTCAATCCAACAGAGTCAAACTTTATTATTTTCTGGAAAACCCTGTGACATCACATTATTCCAGGAGAGATTCTTGTTCTGTTTAGGTCCCTGCTTATCTGGAGTCTCTGTCTGGTGGATGTGTCGGAACCTTCGAGTGGATTGTCGGCATCTAGGCTTCTCGCTGACTCCTCTGATGCCCATGTGTGTTTTCTCTCCATTAGGCGGGGCAAGAAGCACAGCATCATCCTGAGGACACAACTGTCCGTGAGGGTCCACACCTGTATCGGTGAGTGACACGTGTAGATGGGGATGCTTGCCATCCACCTTCCGTGATTAAACATGTGATGAGAAATGCCACTCCTGGGAATGAATAGCCACTCTTGGTTGGGTTAGCTCCTGTCATTGGATCATCAAGTTTTTAGTGAAGTAATCTAGCAGTCGTTTTTAAAGCCCTGCTCTGCCTGATCCCTTTGTTGTCTGGTTAGTGAAGAGAGCTGGCGGTAAGACATTGCTGCTGAGGTTCCTTCTGGTGATGCTGGGAGAGATGAAGGCCTTCCTGGGGCTGTGCCCGTGTGAATCTCCTGCCAGTGAAATGCCTGCCATGTGCTTCCTGGTGGGTCTGCGAAGTTACCTGGACAGGAGTGAGGTCTGAGATATGGTTTTTGGTCAGGTGATTGAAAGGGAAACTCAGGTCAGGGCAGGGTGGGCACATGTGGATGCTGAGCAATACGGTGATGCACGTACTTCTGGCTGAGGATGGCTGGCCTGCGGTCACTCGGGAACCCCATCGGGACGTTCCTGCAGCCATTGATTTTCTTCCAGACCCACTGGTTTCCCAACCAACACACAAGGGTTGAATGGCGATGAAAGGAATTATGCAAACTAGACAATCTCTATGTAAAGCGTTTCTGAAACTGGCTTGGTTTCCTCTTGGCATTGGGCCACATTGAGGCAAGTATGTAATATAGAAAGAAAAAAAAGGAGCTAATTTTACTTTATGCATAGAAGCTCTACATATCTGAGTAATTTCACTTTTACTGAATATACACTGTGGTCTTAATTCAGGCCTCTAATTAGGAGAGGGTAAGTCATCCTGTAGAGGCGCATTCTGCACCTGGAGTGTGGTGTGCGTGGGTGGAGTGGGAGGAATCATTTCTGGTCCCTTCTCCTTCCTGTATCCCTGTTGGAAGGGATGGGGTGAGTGAGCAGCAGGATGTGGAGGGAAATCCGTGTCAGTTTCCTTCAGTTGGTCTTAGGGATGGTGGAGATGCAAGTGCCTGGAGTGACAGCTTTTGTCTAACTCTGTGTCCAGAGTAACTGTGCGGCTGACTCATAAAGCTCAGGAGGGTTTGTAATCATTTTGGAAGCAAAGTAAGATCTATAGGACCTTCAGCCAGCATTAACTGTTTGCTTCTCAACTGCCTGTAACACTGAGCGACCACGCACAACCCATGTATGTGCACTTGATTATATTTAATTGGTTACACTTTTCCATTTATTTCACATGTATAAATCATGTCTACCTGTAGAAAAGGCCTATGATTCTTTTGGATAAACTCTCCCCAACCCCCAATACAGTATCTAGAGCAAATTCAGTCACTTATGTGCTGAACTGTTTAAAGTTCAATAGTGGTTGAAATATAACTGGTTAACAGTAGGACTTGGGGCATGAGCATGAATTCGCACTTCCCAGAAATAATAAGGCAGTGGAAAGCAGATTGATACTAAAATGAGCTTGTTAAATATCCTAATGAGCTAGCTCCTTGAAGAAAATTCATGTTTTTGTAGTATGGGCTGACATATTTTAGTGTAGGAGTTTTCTAATTTGCTGCCATGTTATTGACTCGCTGCATTAATTGATGTATTCCATAGTCCCATGTAATGCACGTACTAGTAAAACCCATATCTTATCCCTGTGGCATGCTGAGCACCTCTGGCCGGTCCAGCCCACGCTCTCCCAGGACACTCAGGACTTTCTGCTCCAGGGGGTGAACTGGGTGCATACGGGGTCAGTGTGTTTGTTCCAAACCTTCTCAAGCCAATTGCACTTGCTATTGGAATTTTGTCATTCAATGAAATGGTAACACAAATATTTTATAATGTGAGTGTAAAAAAGTCATTGCTTTGAAAGTTCATTGACTATTTTGGAAAAGAATCAAAATTAGTACAAAAGGCTTTCTGTCAACAAAAGTGGGTTGTGACAAGTACACAAGGTGTGAGAATGTTGTAAAAATGTAGGTTTCTACCTTGGCCAGTGTGGCTTAGTTGGTTGGGCATTGTCCCGTGCACTGAGAGGTCACTGGTTCAATTCTCGGTCAGGGCACATGCCCCAGGTTGTGGGCTTGATCCCCAGGGAGGGGTGTGCAGTAAGCAGCCAATTGATGTTTTGCTCCCATTTATGTTTCTCTCTTTCTCCCTTCCCCTTCCTCTCTCTCAAAAAAATCAATAAAGAATCTTAAAAAATAAAAATAAATAAAAATGTAGGATTCTGCTCTGGCTGCTATGGCTCAGTGGTTGAGCTTTGTCCCATGCACCAAGAGGTCATCGGTTTGATTCCTGGTCAGGACACAAGCCCAGCTTTCGAGCTTGATTCTCAGTGGGGATCATGCAGGAGGCAGTGAATCGATGTTTCTCTCTCATGGATGTGTCTATTTTTCTCTCTAAAATCAATAAAAACACATTTTAAAAAATGTAGGATTCTAGTCTTCACAAGTATTTTTATTCTTGCTTGACTTCAAAGAAGCTGAGATGGGAAATCATAGACCATGTTATTGGAGTGGTTCATGAAAGAAGGTCCACGTAGAGTTCCAGGTAGTAGATCCTTAATCATAGAAACATCATCGTCCAAAACAGGGTATGTAAGTGTGTCCCCTTATGTGCTATAAACAGGATGACCAGCTGTGGCTCATCACAGGCAAGTCAGGATGGTCAGTCACTATACCTGCAAATTCAACTGAAGTTTTAAGGTATGTGCTAGAATATATCATTTTTAAAGAATTTTCTGATTTATTCAGTTTTCACCACTAATTAGGTCTGAGTGTATCAGATGAGGGTTTGATATTCCCAAGAAGGCGAAGTTTTTCCTTTGTATGAAAAAAATCCTCTTTCCTATTATTTGCAAGATCTGGAAAAGATTTATTATAATAGCACTAAATATTATCCCCAGGAATGTATGCATCATGTGTATGAAGTACCAGCCTCCATTGTGATGTATTCGTTCCCTTCCCAAATGGCAATATTAGGTGAGATTTCTTGGGGATGAAAAAAAACCCAAACCTGGCACAATCTTCAGGCAAAATAAAAAAGGAACACATGACTTGGGGGACGGACAAAAACCTTTCACATCAGTTGTTTGAGTCCTTGTTTCTTTTCAAGGTTATTTTCCCTCTTCACAATATGATAAACAGTTGAGTCATTACAGGCATTGGACAATGGCTGCTGTCTGAAGCTTACCGCCCCATGCGGCTTCCCCAGCCATCTTCCTTTCCACCTCACAGTTGGATTCAAAGGACCCAGGACAGCTTTGGCTCATGGGTTTAAGATGCTATCAAGTAAATTCCTCGAAAATAATGTTTTCCTCACTTTTCTCCTTCATTCCTGTTTTTATTAAGTGTAAGAATGTGTAGAATCCAGGACTGCGTGTTGATGAATTGGAGGTGACATGCCCTGGGAGTTCTCCAGTGTTAACTTTGGAACTCCATGCCAGTTGGGATGAGAGCAGAGTGGAGCCTTCATGGTTAGCAACTGAGCAAAACTCAAGAAATGAAGGCCACGGGCACTGCTTTGCTGGTCACAGTTAGCAGCGAGATAGGTCTTCTTTAACAGCATAGTAGTTCTGAAGCACTTGGCAGGAAGTTGGAATGAGATTTTGGTCAGAGAGAACCCCCATCCACAGCTTTTTGCACCTCTATTCTCCACTGTAATTATTTCTTTGCACATTTTTAGTATGACACTCGAGGTAACATATTGTGGCAAACAGCGCATGACTAGCCTTCTGAATCTAGCTGGTCAGATCATGGGCATGAGGTTACAGATATAAAAAAAGGAAAATCTACGATAGGCACCAGAGGCTGCATTTTATGAGGTTAGCTAGAGAAAATAAATTTTTTGATCCCTGCATGCGATCCTATTTCCAGACACCAGAAGAATGTTCGGAGGGCCAACTGGCTCCGATGACTAACTCTTACCAAGGAGAGAAAGGAGTAGAAGAACTGTGGGTGAGGAATGGAATCGTGAATTAAAAAAAAATAAGTTTGAAGTCATCAGGATCCTAATGCTAATGTCTGAATGTTTTCTACTAGCTGACTTAGAAGGCATTTTGTTTGGCTTAAAACTTCTGCGCCTCGGGTTTCTGAAGGAGACCCTGTTTTCCCATTGAGAAAACAAGCCCTGCCGATGGGTGGCCCGGGACCTAGAAGGCCAGCACTGTAAGTACCCGGCCTCAGTTAAACAGAAGGATAACAAATTGGCTGAAGACTCCAATGTGTCATTTGTGTGCATAGTTGCCAGGAGTAACCTGGCACAAAGGGTCTTCAGAGACATGTTCCCCAAACTAGGAGATGATGAGGTCCCCATGGAGGTAGAGGTGAGGTAGGCAGAAGCTGGCCAGGTGGCTGAAGTGACGCCTCTCTGCATGAGATTAGTCTCACTGCTCGTTCAAGGTCAAATCACAGGGATCAAGACAACTTTAAAAGGCACGGAGACAAAGTAGGAGGTGGCTGTTCATCCCCTGATGCAGAAAAGTAGCCAATTTCCAGCAGAAACATGAATAGAATGAGGCATCAATATATCATTTGCAAAGCATTTTCTTCTCAAGGGCTAAATCAGACAGCTATGTGTTTTGCTCCCAGTGGTTCTCAACCTTCCTAATGATGCAACCCTTTAATACAGCTCCTCATGTTGTGGTGACCCCCAATTTCATTGTTATAAATTGAACATAATTAAAGCATAGTGATTAATCACAAAAGATATGTAATTATATATGTGTTTTCCGATGGTCTTAGGCGACCCCTGTGAAAGGGTCGTTTGACCCCCACAGGGGTCATGACCCACAGGTTGAGAACTGCTGCTCTGTCTAGCAAAGAGGTGAATGACAGACAGTGGGGAAGTTCTTCAGGAAGAACTCTCTAGTGCAAGAGTGACTGAGGGGACTCTTCTCACATGCACAGTGTTGAGGAGGACCCCAAGGCCATTGTGGTCTTAATGGGAAAGGTCGTGGCTTTGAGCCGGCTTTCATTGGTGGCGATGGCGGTGGCGCGGGTCTGTTTGGTGTGATGACAGCTCAGGGGCGTGGCACGGATTCTGTCCAGTGTCCGAACCACCTCTAGCTTCAGTGTGGAGTGCCCTGGCCTTCTGTATTCAGAGGGTGGGGCGTGGAGCTGTAATCTGTGACCCTGACCTCCTCCACCTTTCTTCCCTAATCCCTGCTCGGGTTTTGCTTTTCATTTTGAAGCCGGGGTGGGAGTGGGGACGAGTACTGCTTCCCCCGTTGGTGTCTCTTCCTCTGCACCCCTGTGAGCTGGTTTGTGTGGCCGAGCCCTCCTGGCTTTGCAGGGAGGCTCCCTCCAGCTTCCTGCTACACTTGCCCCTCTGGTGGGCTGCTGAGTGACACTAGACTTCGGAGCATTAACTGGATTCCCATGTGGTCCTTATTGCCCCTTGGCTGACTATTGGGAATGCCCATTAAAACTAGAGGTTTCCGCCCTGGCTGATGTTGCTTGGTGGTTGGAGCTTCGTCCTGTGCATCTGAGGTCACAGGTTCCATTCCTGGTCAGGGCACATACCCAGGTTGCAGGTTCCATCTCCAGTCAGGGTGCATGCAAGAAGCAACCAATTGATATCTCTCTCTCACATTGATGTTTCTCTCTCTCCCCCTCTCCCTTTCTCCCTCTCCCCTCCTTCCCTCCCTGCCTCCCTAAAATCAATAAAAAACAAAACAAAAAACCATTCTGAAACCAGCAAAATCCCTTTTTGACCCTGTTGGGCCCAATAGCACCCGGTGGTGGTTGCAGGTGGGAGGCCCTTTAGCACCATGGGTGCTGAGACACCTGAGGCCTGGGTAGTGACATGTGTTAGTGTGGGTGTCCAGCACCTCCGGGCACTGTGGGTCACACAGGTGCTGCTCATCCTCTGTCATATTTGCAGGCCCCTCACATGGGTGTCCACGGTGTGATGGCAGGAGCAGAGTGAAACAGGCTGTTCCCTGGTCAGAAGACCCCATGGAGCCATTCTTCCTGCTCTCGGCCCCCTGCCCCACTTCCCCTGACAGCAGCCTCGACCTGGGCTTCTTGCTGACTCTCCTGCATTCCCACCGGAGGCTGCCTTTGCTCCTGTCCTGCCTCTGCCACCGCAGCCTTGGGTGGGGGTGGTGTTCCCTCCGGTCCTGCCCCTGGATGTCACAGTGGCCAAGCTGACAGTGTCCTGGCCCTACTCCTCCCTAGTGGTGTCATGTGCATTCGGTCCCATTTCCTGTTCTCTGTCTTCGATGTTGCAATCTATTGGTTCTCCAGAAACCTGGAGCCCAACTCCCACCCCCACCAGCTCCTGCGGAGTCCTCTGGGTGGCGGCTGCAGCCTTGGCACGCAGTGGGCTGGTCTGAAACCCCGAGTCTCCCTTTGCAGCAGGAGACTTGTGGTGCCTGCATTTTTCAAACCTCCTCCCTTTTACACCCCATCAAGTCTGTGACCCATTAAAAAATTATTATTTTTTTGCCAAGGGTTCTGTTCTCTAGGTAAAAACAAGCTCTGTGGGTTAATCAGATAAATGCCCCCCCACCCCCGCCCCATCTGTTTCCTATTAGCTTGCCTCAGCTCCCAGGAGGCAGAACCCACAGAATGTCCACGCTGGTCTGGACTTGGGCAGGTCAGACGCTGTGTAGGTGGCTACATCTAAGTTGCCTTATCATCAAACAGTGATTGACATGTATGGTTCCCCTCCCCCAAAGGAAGGTAGAAAGAATATGGGAAGGATTTAAAACAACCACCAGGTTTGTTAAATTGTGTGAGAGTCTAGTGTTTAAATGCTGGTGGGTATTCCATTCTGTCACATCTCTGTCCACAGATGCTATGATCTTAGAGTACACAGGTCAGGAAGGATTTCTCACCAAAGGGAAGGGAGAAATGAGAGGATTTGAAGAATGGCTCTACCATCTACAGACATGTAGGTAAACTGGACAAGGAAATAAAGACACATACCTGTGAGGGAGTTAGACGAGAACCTTCCAGATGGAGCTGGAAACTCAGACCAGCTCTGGGAATTCAGAGGTGTCAGGAAAGGACA